>NW_026652288.1:6176178-6696481 GCF_009828535.3 Hylobates moloch
TTTTGTGTTTTACGCTTTTATTGTATATTCAGCCAGTCAAGAGTCACAATCTATTTCATTCAGGCTTATGCCACTCACTAATGTCAGTAGAAGCCTATTCGTTTCTTAGAAATTGTAGTGGAAGATGTAGAAAGTACACTTGTCAAATTTGGGCGTGATTCATCTGTGAGAGGAACCGTGTGCCTGGAAACTCAGTAATAGCATTCACAAAAATCTGGACAGGCTTGAAAGACAGCCTTAAAATAACATTGCAGCAGGAGGAAATGTGATGGTATGAACCTGAATTCAGAAGGCAACTGCCTAAAGGTGGACTAAATAGGTTTAATAGAAATTGCTTTACAAACAACCCGGAAGGATGGTTAGCATTAGTGAGCTTTGTAGTCTGCATGAGCTTATGGTATGAAGGGTGAGTCAGAAGGTTATAGCCCGTTAAGCCACAGAAAGAGAGTTTGGGTGTTCTGAATGAGGTGGACACATCTGCTTTCTCACTGTTGGATGCAGCAGAGCTTTTGACTAATTTGTGCAGAAGAAAGCCCTGGGAACTGAGCTGTATTTGAAGAATGAACAAAGGATCTGTTAACATTTAGCCCAAAGAAGAAAGGATATATTAGATAAGACTGAATGGGTGTTTTCAGATCATTGAAACATTTCCAACCTGGACAGTCAACTGATGAAGGACTCAGGGGTCAGTAGTCAAGCAAGTGGAGGAGGCCCCCACGCTGGGCATATAAGTCGAGTAATTCAGGGTCCTGAGCTCACAGACAAGCTATAACGCTGCTCCCAACTCCTGTCTCCAAAATCAGAACCCACGACTCTCTGAAAGAGATATCATGGAAGCAATTGAGAAGGTAATTGGTTTCAGAAAGTTTCAAAAACAAAGCACAACAACTAAATGGTTCCGATTGAAATTAGCTGAGCACATACACGTGTTTCAACCCAGAAAAGCAATTCCACTTTAAGTACTTCATGTCAGTAAAGCAGTACCTCTGATCTGGTAAAATAACACTCCTGATATCCCATGACTCCCTGGGTGACTACATTTTGCATTCCTTGCACAGACAGATTTTCATACTGACTAGACAGGGATTATGAGCTGTGTGTCAACTCCTTTCCATTGAATTGGTTTCTGCATTTCTGTGGAGCATACTCTAAAATTCATGAGATTGGAGATGCTCTCTGTACAGGCTCATGTAGGCAGTGACAGACACCCTTAATTTGTAAGCATTAGCAGAACGAGATGCAGTTGCAGAAAGTGTAATTGGATCATCTTTGTATTTTATGTCAGTGTGTCTAAGTACTGCTAAAGAATGCACCACGTGCTCGGCGCCTCCGGCAACACAGAGGGGTTGTTGTAGGCATGACAAATAATAGCAGAATCAGCTTCTTACTGTGATATTCAGAGTGTGGTGCATGTGTATGTGTGTGTGAGAGAGAGAGAGGTAGAACATGCACACTGGCTTTCCCAAAGCACTAGTCATTAAGTAGGAGAGCTTTAAGATCTGCGGAGAAGTATAATGGCTTTCAAACCTTTCTGACATTAAAATGTTCTATAATCACCTTCCATTAGTAAAACCAGAAAAAAGCCTGGCTTTGGTATAAAGCACAAAATTCATTTGCCTTCCTCCCCCAGCCCTTCATGTCCTTGTGCCTAAAATATTCCAGGCTGTTAAGCTTTCAAGAAAAGAAATCAGTGTACTTTTTCTGTCCTAGAAAAAAAGGCCCAGATTTCATGACTGACCGTGTTTGGAAGACAGGTACATTTTTTATAATTAAGTTACATAATTAAGACTAAAGGAAAAGGAAACCAACCCCACCTGCGCAGCTCACTTCATATGTAAGAAAATTCGGTCCATTCTTTCAAGCTTATGCCAAAATGCACCTAGAATTCAGATTCAGTTCTGACCACCAGATGGTAAAGAAAATGTAAACAGGCTAGCATTTGAGAGACAGCTTATAGATCTGGAGACATTTAGCATGGATGAAAAAAACAGAAGCTAGAAACAATAGCAGTCTTCACGGACCTAAGAGATCACCCAATAGAGAAGAGGATGGGCTAGTTCTCCGTGGTTTTAAAGAACAGAGGGAGAGCCAATAGATACTGTTTCCAGGAAAGCATATCCTTGCCAAACATCCTCTTGCTCAAAGTTCTTGAAAGTCTTTCCATTAAATAACACTGGGTCCCTGTTGCCAGCCCCAGGATATTCTCTCTGGAAAAAAAAAAAAAAACAGTGATCAAATCGGTTTGGGATGGTTGCAAAACATACCTCCTTGCTTTAGAGATTACAACATGCATATTTAAAGATGTAGGAAGATGCTAAGCAACTATACAGTGAAGCAAACAATTAGACTTTATTTAACCCGATGTTTTTCAACTGCTCCTATAACCTTGTTGACACCTTTCTATCAATATTTCTTTGATCTTGTGTTATAATAAACACACTTTCGGACACTTTAAATTACAGGAAAAGAGCCAGAATTCTTTATTCTGGTATTTGAAATTCCAAAAGCTCCAGTCCTGACCTTCTGAACATGATTTCTTGCAATGTTCTGTGATTCCCAACTTTCACAGCTTGTTGTTCACCTGTCCTCCACCTGGAATCATGGCACATTAGGCTGCACCCTGATAGTTCCACGGGCACCAACCCAATGCCATTTCTTCACTCGACAAACGAGTATTGTGCATTTAATTCTGAGGCTCAGAGAGGCTAGGTAATTTCCCCAGGTTCACATAATTAGCTTGGGGGTTGTCTAACCCCAGCATCCAAGAGGATTCCAGTGTGCCTGTCTCCCCACGAAGGAGGGGTGGACTTCAAAGGTCCACGTCATTACCAGATGCCTCCCACGCAGAGCTATGTAGAAGGTACTCGCTGCGGGCTTTCTTAAAGATTCGAGCCTCCTGAAGTTTCCAGAGTGCAGTCCAGAGTCCAGCATAGGCCCCGCAGCATGTAATGGAAGCTGAATGTGTTCATCCACTTGCTACAGAGATGCAGTCCTTATAGTAGAACACCGCAAGTCCTGCTGACCTTGAAGAAGTCAACTGCCATGCTACAAGTGGCCTAGGAAATGGACCACCTGGAAGGGGGCTGTAAGCAACCCTAGCATCTCAGCCCCTGCACCTCAGAACTGCAGCCTCAGTTTCTCCTTTTACAGGTGAGGAAATTATACCCAGAATGCTTCAGTCATTTGAGTAGCATTGCCACACTTATAGGTAGCTGAGTCAGAGAATCAGACTCCTGAGCTCCTATAACTCCAACGTCATGCAGAGATAGGAAGGCATAATGTCTAGTCTCCAGGCACATAATAACACAGCGAGGAAACAAACAGCCTGCCTCTGATCAGGATAGTATAGACAACTGATGCCCTGATAGAGGTTGGAGAAAGATTACAAAACTCTACTATGAGAAGAAAATATAAAGGACCTTAGCTTTCAAATATTTGGGGAACACAAGAGTTCTCTTCAAATAATTGCTGGCATGTCTAACAGAATAAATAAGTTTTGCATTATCCTAAAGAGCAACAACTGTGGCCCTTTAGGAACCACTTTTGGTCTCGTGTCAACGCAAGAAAACACTTCTGATTTCTAATCCAAGGACACACAGCTACCAAATAGCAGAGCAGGAATTCCAGCCAATTACTGTGACTCCAGAGGTTATGCCGTTAACCACAAAGCTACCTGCCTGTATACTCATAAACATTAAGTAAAATAATATCAGTCAAGTGTTAAAGCAGAGTGTACCACATTCGTTTGCTTTATAAATAAAAGCTCTCATTAGTTTTAAACAGGCAAGATTCTAGAATTTTGAAGAAGAAAGCTCAACATACCAGGAGTACTTCATTCATTTATTCATTTGGGGTCACCCTTGAGGTTCCAGGCAAGCATGGCCCCAGGTACTGCAGAGAGTGGTATACGAACCTTCTGAAGCTTATATGATTTCTGAGAAGATAGCTCTCACTTGAATTCTGACATACTAAAAAATATACAATGCTAAAAAGTTTAAGGAAGCTTAAATAAATAGGTATTAGGGAGCATGATCAGCCTAAAGGGGTTGGGTTAATCTAGATATGATGGCTAAGTAATCAAATGTGGATCAGAAAATCCAGAGACCCCAGGGCAGCTCTGGAACTGCTTGGCGTGTGACAGATAGTAAATGCCTTTGGTGACACTGGATTGCAAAGGCAAAAAATGACCCTGCTAATCATGTGTTGGATGTGTTGTCTGACCTGGTAACTCTCAAGGTAAAAAAATTTAGATTCTAAAATTAGATATATATTTTTACTAGTCTTCAGGAACAGTAACTCATTCTTCAATCTTCCTGCATAGAGCACTTTCTGATTTACAAAGAAGAGCCCTTCGAGGGAAGATGGGGAGTCCAGAGATCATTCTGGCACAAATCTCCGTCTTTCTGGAAGCCGAATTGTCTAACTACTCTGGTCATAGGTCCTGGTTGTCCCCAAGAAAAGATGAGATTTTATGGCTGCGGGTAGGTAAATAATGAGCCACTGAGCTTGAAGGTGTTTTATTTTCTCTGTCAGGACTGTAAAAGCTTTGTAAACTTCTCCTTTGCTGTCTTGTATATACTCTATCCATATGGAGCTCATTGTGGTTCTCTAAATACAGCACCCTCTGTGCTCACTCCTCAAAGGCTTTATAGCTCATTCTTTCTGCTTACAGTGCCCTCTGGGCATCCTTCTCCTGCTTAACCCTTACTTTTCTCCGACTCTCAATTCCAAGGTTCTCTCCCAGGAACTCCTCTCTGACCTTCCCCGTCTCCTACTTAGGCATGATGCTCCTCCATGGACTGTAGTTCTCAGGGTGGCCCTCACGCTGGGTTACACTCACTTGTCTGCCTGTCTCCCCCTCCAGACTGTGAGCAAGGCAGGAGAAGAGCGTGCCTTTGATGTCTGTGACTTCTGCAGCTACTTCACAGTGCATATGTGGATATGCTCATTAACTGAGGGAACAATGGACACTTTTCACTCTCCACCCTAGAGCTGACATAAAGTCACAGCACAGAATCAGAGGATGTGGGGATTTGTGTGTGCCACCCAGGAATGCCTGCTGCAGCATCTAAATAGCATGATCTGAAGGAAAAGGGTCGCTTTGAGAATCCACAGAAATGAGCAGACATTCGAGAATGTGGACACTTCACATCTGTTGCTGAGCTGATGGAGAAGCCTCAGCCCCAGCTCCAGAACTGCTTTAAATTGTGCAAAACCATGTTGATGATTCCATTTATAATTCACTAAGCACCTGATACTCATCGAGCATAGCCCTGAAATCTCTTTCAGCAGTTATTTCCATCTTGGAAGAAGCAGCACTTTTGGCCGAGACTGCCTCCATTGGACAGGGCTGTCACCCATGGGCTGACACGTGTCACTGGTCCTGGGGCTCAGTCCCCATTTCTAGGAGACATCAGAGCATAACAATATCCTAATGAATAGTTTCACTTAAAAATTTTTAGAAAACAATCTTAATGGTGCATTGAGTTCCTTTCATTGTCTTGGATGACTAGTTATAAGTGGATTTCAATAGGCGTTTAATCAAAATACCCAGTTGCATTCATTTAAAAATGCAGTCCACAAAAAGCATCTAAGTGGGCCCCTTACCTCCCTGCTAAGAAAATGCAGGCGAAATTTCACCAGAATTGAATTTGGCAGAAAACTAAAAGCCCCTGAAATCAGCTATCTGGGATACACATTTTAGCTTTGTCTTTATTGGAGCAAAGGCAGCTAATAAATGAGTGTGTTCACATGAATGAGAGACAAGCCCGAGGGAGAAGGGCTGGCAACAGACATCAGAACTTACTCACCTCAGGCTCCTGTGAGCCTGTGTCCACAGCAAACCCTCAAAGCTGACTTGAACATAGTCAGGGAGCGTGGTTGCTCTCTGTTCAGAAGTAGCAAGGTTTACCAAAGTTTCGGTTTTGAAGTCTGAGCTAGGTGGCCATAGTAAATTATTTTCTCACGACATTGTCATCCTCTTTAAAGTATAGATAGCAAAGTGTGCTGCATAAAGTTTGCTGAGGTTGAATTCTTTTCCCTCAAATTCATATGTTGAAATCCTATTCATATGTTGAAGTCCCCCAGGACCTCAGACTGAATTATTTGGAAACAAGCACATTGCAGATGTAATTAGTTAAAATGACATTATAGTGAAAAAGAGCAGGTCTCTAATTCAATATAGATGGTGACCTTCTGAAAATGGGGACTCTGGACACAGACACCCACACGGGAGAACACGACGTGAAGATGAAGGGAGAGATTAAAGAGATGAGTCCGCAAGTCGAAAAATGACAAAAGATTTCCAGAAAACCATGAGAAGCCAGAAGAAAGCCCTGGAACTGATTTTCACTTGTAGTGCTCAGGGGGAACCAACCCCGCTGACACCTTGATCTTGGAATTCCAGCCCCCAGAACTGTAAAACAGTAGCTTTCTGTTGTTTCAGGCACACCTCTTGTGATGTTTCACTATTGAAGCCCCAGAAAATCAATCCAGGGTCGTTCTAATGATGAATGAGATGCTGCCTGCAGGAGCTCCGGGCACTGGGCCCAGGGCAGAAGAGGTGTGGACAGAGGTCAGGTCCCTGCCTCGTTGTTCTGGCCAAGACAGGCTCGTGTATGGAACACAGGGAAGGTGAGGGGACTGCAGCTGGAGCAAGTCTAGTATTCATGCATGCAAAGTAAATGACGAAGCACTCCACAAACATTCATTGAACACTTTTATTGGCTTATGTAGCTGGTTGACTGAAAAATCAGTCCTTCTTTTTCTGTAAGAAACTCTCTGATGACAGCATGTAATCTTCATCAGGTCTTCATAATTCCAGAAAATCTCTTGAAAATTGCTTTTATGTGAGCCGATGGCCCTTGTCCTGGGGTGGGGCGCTAGGAATCCTCTGGCACACAGGAGGGCTCCCTGCACAGTGCTCCCTGTACCTGCACAGCTGGCCGTCCAGGAGCCGATGCAATTCCAGGTGAATGAAGGAGCCTGTGGATATAAAGGATGGAGACAGACTCCGATCCTTTCCATTTTCCGGTTGGATGTTATTAGAAGCGTTTGATAGAAGAGGAGGCCCTGACAAAAGTCTCCAGCAGGAATGAACATGGAGACCCCAAAGCATAAAACACCATGAGTAAAGGGAGGCTGGGGCAGGTGACCAGGGCTTGTCATCATATTGGCAGGAGCTCTGGATCCTGCACGCAAGCAGCAGAGGGGACCAAAGCCCTCCCCTGCCCAGCGTGATGGGTCTGTCTGAGGATGACCGCTGGGGCTTCACCTTCACGGAGCCGTCGGATGAGCAAGTCCCCATGAATGATTTCCCTTATGATTCTACTGTAACCCGATGGGACAGACAGAAGCTGAAGACCAGGGCCTGGCAAAAAACTGATTCCCCTTCTAGAAATTCTGCTATTTTTGCCAAAGAATGGGAATGAGGACACAAAGTTTTGCTTCCTCCTCTATCCTGGCAGCTTGTGCGTCTGCCCCTTTACCAGCCTTTTCCTGGCAGCCGTCAGGGACCTGCTGATTAATATGCCCTCTGCTTATGGCCCCTCCTCCCTGTGTGTGTGTCGCCCCTTCATCTCCAATGAGTTCTAGGCATGTGGGCAGTTGCCTTTTAGGCGTTCTAAAAATACAAAGTGAAATCATTGGGAATGGGAATACATTTTAATCCAGCAATTGTACACAGAGACATTCATTATGGTAGACTTTAAAAGAGCAAAAAGTAAAAAGGAAATAAGCTACCTGTTTGGCATTGGGAAATTGCATACATTAAGAACGTACAGTGCACTAAAATACCATGCTGCCATTCGAGGGGACGCTGTGGGACAAGGGTCAGCTGACAACAGCTGACCAGCCAGCTGAGGCCGGCTGCCATTGTGTGTGGCTTGCAAACTGTGGGTTTTATACTTTCCAATGGTTGAAAAAAATTAAAAGAAGAATAATACATGACATTATATGAAAATTATACAAAATTCAAATTACAGTGCCCATAAATAAAGTTTTATCGGAACACAGCCATGCTTGATCTTTTATGTGGCATCTATGGCCCTTTTTATCCTACAACAGCAGCATTTGAGTAGTTGAAACAGAGCCTGCAATATTTCCTATTCCGCCCCTTACAGAAAAGTTTAGCTGACCTGTATGGCAGAAGAATCATCGCATGAAAAATGACACGTTCAATGAAAAAGTAGGTAGAAAAACAGTATGTGTCATAAGATGCACGTTTGAAAATGTAGACCATGCAGGGTCCAGGGCGAAGTATTTGGAAAGAAACTTTGCTGCATAATCACTGTGTAGTCACTAGACTGTGGGAGTACTGGTTAGTTAATTGTTATTAGTATTACTGTTTGTGATATTCTGCTTACCTGTATTTTCCAAATTTTCTATAATTAATATATATTTTTAAAACAAGATTAAAACTTACTATAAAAAAAGTCACTTCCTTACACGAAGGTTAGAGAGCTCTGTCTGTCACTCTTTCATACCTGTTTTGAGACTCTTCTTGGGCGTGCAAGGAGGACTTTGTCGTCAGAAACAGTGATGGCCATGTACATTCATTCCATCTCCGTCATTCCTTAAATGACCTGGCCATGGGGTGCCATATAGACATGGGCCAATATTCTTGGCAACATACACAAGTTATCTAAGTTATTGTAACATTTTAGGCAGTACAAAATGTAAAGTAGCCAGTTTAAAAATATTTAGTGATATAGTTTTATAAAAGTTTTATATAAAAACAAAATGGGTCAGTCAAGTGAACAAGCACAGAGAGGCTGCATGTGGACACCACACATCTCAGAGCCCATGTGAGGGCGCCCCGCAGAAGACTCCAGCCCCGTTCAGTCTCTCAGAGCCCCTGGCGGCACTCCAGACCCCTAGCTTCATCTGGCACCACCTTGTTACTTAATAGTTTTAAGAAAATATCTAAAGTGAGTTTCTCTGCTAATTCGAGAAAATATAATCAAGAACACATTTTTTAAATTTCGAACCTCATAATGAGAGACCCTTTTAAGTCACAGTTCATGCTAAAACCACTGGAGATATTAACCTACACCCTTTCAAGCTGATTTCAGAAAACTTCAGTAAATAGTTATATAACTTTACACGCCAAATTTCTCCTCATTGTAAGGTACAGAGTAATGACTACCCCCTCTCAGAGCACTGCCCACAGCGGACAGGCTCAGCTTCACTCTGTGCTTGACTGCTTAAGAGGGTGAGCTGCTTAAGAAGCTGGGCTGTGCCTCCGTTTCCCCCACGGCAGGTGGATCAGCTTCGGATTGTGGGAATCAATGCGATGGCATTATAGAATACCGTAAGCGCCCTGCCTGATGGCTGGATCTGCAACTCAAGCTTCTCGTGCTACACGGGCCCCATACGTCTGATGTGTCACTGAGAGCCTTTAGTCCATTTGTTCACTGAAGGACTTGAAAACTCCAAATGCATGTGTATCTTAGATATTTTTTCTTCTTTCCAGGTGGATTATTTTCTACCCTTGATAGTGTGGTGAAACCCCGTCTGCACTAAAAGTACAAAAAATTAGCTGGTCATGGTGGCACATGCCTGTCGTCCCAGCTATTCTGGAGGCTGAGGCAGAAAAATGGCTTGAACCAAGGAGGTGGAGCTTGCAGTGAGCCGAAATGGCGCCACTGCACTCCAACCTGGGTGACAGAGCGAGACTCTGTCTCGAAGAAAAAAAAAAAATTAAGCCTCAACTGCAGAACCAGTTTGAGAGAGCACAGAAAAACATACGTGAATTAAATAAAACAAGGCGCTCTGCGTAGAACGGCTATCCCCAGGGCAGGACACACGTCATCCCATAGCAGCCATCGCATTTCAATGTCAAAATCAATCTCCAGTCCTCAGCCCCTTCCTCTATTCCTCTTGCATCCCTCATGGGCACACTAGATGAAGCAGGCAGGCATTGTTCATCTTTGTCAGCTGCTGGTGGCCATCGTGCAGAGGACTTCACAGAGACAGGGAGAAGGACTTGGGGAGATGAGCTCCCTCTGGAAATCAAGATTAAAGTGTGAAGTCACATCTCATTTCATTATGTTCTTTTTCTTTTTCTTTTTTTTTTTTTTTTAAGTTGGAGTCTGGCTCTGTCAACCAGGCTGGAGTGCAGTGGCGCGATCTCGGCTCACTGCAAGCTCCGCCTCCCTGGTTCACGCCATTCTCCTGCCCCAGCCTCCCGAGTAGCTGGGACTACAGGTGCCCGCCACCACACCTGGCTAATTTCTTTTTGTATTTTTAGTAGAGACGGGGTTTCACCTTGTTAGCCAGGATGGTCTCTATCTCCTGACCTCGTGATCCGCCCGCCTCGGCCTCCCAAAGTGCTGGGATTACAGGTGTAAGCCGCCGGCGCCCGGCCTCATTATGTTCTTTTCATAAGAATCTAGTGAGGCCTCTTTCTGATCTTGCAACAGAGTTCCTGTTCTTTTGAAAGCCTCCTCTGCCTGCTCCTGATTCATCAATGGCTCCATGCAGACCCAAAGAATTCCCATTACCAGGGTTCTAGGAATTCCTTAACCCAGCCAAGTTGACACCTAAAATTAACTTTCATAAGCATTAAGAGGAAATCCTGGCATGACATAAGCTCTCAGTACTTGTTAGCTCCCATGTTAGCACTAACCTCTGTAGAGAAATGATCTCTGTGCCTGGCACAAGGGAGTGAATGTGACTCCTCACCTTCACTGAATGCTTACCATGTGCCAGGTGCTGGACGAGTGCCTCACACATATTCTCATGTAAGCGCTTCCCCACCCTGAGCTGTATTCTATTATCCTTTCTCTGATGCTGTTTTAGAGATAGAGAAACTGAGGCATAGAGGAGTTAATTCATTTGCCCAAGTCACACGCCTAGGAGGTGGTGTCACTGGTATTTGAACCCGGAAATCTGACTCCAGCACCTGCTGAGTTCCTCTGCTCTTGACTGCACTATTTGGTGGTGGTGGTGGTGGTGGTGGTGGTGGTGGTGGTTGCTGCTGCTGTTAAAGTTTAGAGGAAGTTTTCTGGGCTCCTAAAATTTCTAAATACCAATTCTGCTTAACTTGCTGGTAGAGGTGATAGAGTGGTTTGTGGAGAGGTGAAATTTCTCAGCACAGTCACCCTGATAATGCAAAGAGATCCATCCCGAGCCAAGCCCATTGGCAGCTTCTTTGCAGGGCACGCGGATTCTCAATCTGTCCCCACCACTGTCGGAACTGATTAAGCCAAACACATTTTCAGTAACATTCAAAGACTTCTGTGATTGGCTGTATGACAAGAGTTATAAACAAGCAACTGAGTTAGCAAATCCACCAAACTCTCTTAAACAAAGAGTCTTAGAAGAAAATGAGCTAATTATGCATATGCTGTCCAGACAAGGGACAGGGTGTGAACCAAGATGCCTCTTCATTACTGGGAGAAGCAGCACTTCCCTTGAAAAATCACAGAGCTGAGAATGTGGACAGGATCAGAGACATCCTGTAGTCAACCCCTTCTGTTCCCATTTACCAATGGGAGATGAACCACTAAAAGACATACTTCCTGTATTAGTCTTTTTCCACACTGCCATAAAGAAATACCCAAGACTGAGTAATTTATAAAGGAAAGAGGTTTAATTGATTCACAGTTCCACATGGCTGGGGAGGCCTCAAGAAACTTACAATCATGGCGGAAGGCAGAGGGGAAGCAGGCACCGTCCTCACATGGCAGCAGGAGAGAGAAGAGTGAAGGAGGAACTTCCAAACACTCATAAAAGCCTCAGATCTCAAGAGAACTCACTATCATGAGAACAGCATGGGGAAACTGCCCCCATGATCCAATCACCTCCCTCCCTCAGCATGTGAGGATTATAAATCCAGATGAGATGTGGGTGGGGACACAGAGTCAAACCATATCACTTCCAGAAAATAAAATAACAGTTTTGTTTCTTTGTAGTTCCTGAACCAAGCACACTGGTAAGCACTTGTACATGTGCAAGACATGCAAAATGAACAGAAGAACACAGCCATGTCCTACGGCCTAAATGTGTGTGCCCCACCTCAAAATTCATACGTTAAAATACTAACCCCAAGGTGTTGGTGTTAAGAGGTGGGGCCTTTGGGAGGTGATTCTGTCATGAGGGTGGGCACCATCTATGAGGAAGCGAGTCCTCACCAGACACCAAATCTGCATTCATCTTGGATTTCCCAGTCTCTCGGACTGTGAAAAATAAATGTCTTTGTTTAAGCCAACCAGTTTCTGTTTTTTTTTTTTTTTTTTTTAATTATAGCAGCCACAATGAACTAAGACATAATGACAGCTGTCCTTTAAAGAACAGCAGTGACAGGTTGGTCACAGGTTAGGGCTTTTCTCATTATTTCTTATTTCTACTTCTCACAAAACCCTGCAAGGCAATTGATCAGTTTTTCAGCTAGAACCAAGGTTCAGAGGATTAACTCAGTGGAACCAGGTGATGAGCCAGTGAGAGCCAGAGTGCCTTGTGTGAAGCCTCTGTATTCTCTTCCCACTCTTCAGTTGCTCTCTCTGGCTCCCAACCTGGAGTTGCCATGACGCAGGAGGTCTCCCACTACATGAGGAGGTGGTACTCACAGATGAATCTCCAGCGTCTGGGCGTGGGTAAGGCTGCTGGATATATGGCAAAAGAGAGGAGAAAAACTATACAGGGCACAGAAGAGTGTATGCTCCTCCTGAATACATATGTACTCAGCAGTTTATGATGAGTTTTGACCCCAATCAGACCAAACAAGTCTGCAGTCCAGATCCTCATTGAGTGTTGTTCACAAGCCATCAGAGAGCCTCACATTATTTTACTCTGCCAACTCACCATAATAGCATGTGGATATACGCAATGATCTGCTTAAAACCCTTCCACTAGTTAGCTGCATTTTCCCTAGTTGGTCTTATCAGAATTTCAAAGTTATACCCAAGACAAAAATACTTCTACTTCACTTACATATCAGGCGGTCTGTGATTCCCACCTTTCAAATTCCTTTTCTCAGTCCCTAGAGACCATCCTTTAAGATAAAAAAATAGAAGCCTTCAATTTTTCTTTCTTGACGGGGTGAGATCTGTCCTCAACTTATTTTCAAAAGGTTAATCACATGGAAAGTGTGATGCCATTATGTTTTAGCCTGCCAATGATATATTATATAATAGAAAGAGAACAAGACAATTTATGTACAACTACAGTTTCTGAGAATCCAGGTGTTAAAAGGATAACCAGCTGACCTAGCCACTCCATGAGGTTGCTGCATGGAACTTTTAAAAATGTGTCATAGAATTCTAGAGATAGGAAGGCCATTAGCAGCACTCCAATCCAAACATCATATTTTTACAAGTGAGGAAAACTTAAGGCTTTGCCTATGAGACATGAGTATATACATAAATCTCTAGACTACCATATTCCTGTGTGACTTGGGGCAAGGTACCCTGTCATGCCTCAGTCTTCCTGATTGTCTGATGGAGGTAAAAACCACCACTCCCGGGGGATTTAATGAGTATTAAGGACTCAATTTCTGTTTTACTGACCTCTGTGTGGCTAGTACTTAGCTCAGTGTCTGACATACAGTGGAGGTTAATTAATACATGTGGGGTGAGTAATGGATGTAAAAGCCTGGCCAACACATAGTATGTGCTCAAAAGCATTAGTTTCCCTTCCTGTAAGTGACACCTCTAAGGTCACAAAATGAGCCATTGAATTGAGGCTGGAACCCAAAGCTGATTCCCACACCACTGCTCCTTGCCCACGAGTTAGAAATGAAGGAGAGCAGCCTCGGGAACAGTCAGGGGCTGCACAGATGGAAGAGATTATATGTGCCTTTGCCTGGGGTAAAATTGAGTTATGCCTTTTTGTTATTCTGAGATGAGAGAAATGCCCAAGTCAAATGTTTCTTTGCCCCAACTCCATCCATCACAGAAGGAAACCACCCTGGGGTAGAGGTGACCGTCTTGTTGGACTAATTTGCTCCAGGTGCCACCACCACAGGTGACTGCATTCCTGTTCATACTCAAAACCCAGTGCATTCGCCAGAATGGGCTTCTTAAAGGGAAGGATGAAAATGGGTCCTTGTTGAGAAGGCCTGGAGCGCACGTCTACCCTTTCACAATTCACTTTCCAATCTTTCAGTGACAAACAGTGCTGTACATTTTATGCTCACACTCTGTACCTTTCAAGCCCTATCCTTGGCTGGACTTTGAAGGCCTCGCATGCTCTGACTGTAGGCAAGCATACTAAACTGTCTGCCTTGTTGCTCCTCCCGTCCACCAGGCTGAGCTGCTGCTGTGCTCGGGCCCTGCAAGTGGTGATTCCTCCGGTTCCTTTGGCTGCTCCTTCCTTGGTGCTCACAGAAGACTGGGTTTGCTCCTAGGCCCTGGCATGTGCCTCAATCTGTACCGAAGCCAGATTGTCCAGGTTTGCACCTGAGCATCCTCCTACCCTTTCCCCTAAGCATGGCCGTGGTAACTTGCTGTGGCCTGCACAGTGTTCTTGTCCCAGGAGAAGCTTCGCAGAGCTTTATGCTAAATGCTCACCCATCTCCACAGTCATCACACTCTAATTTTTCTGAGATCCCAAGCCTTAGCCTGTCAATAAACATTTTTCTTTAGATTTCTCCCTTCACTTTTCCACTTTACCTGATTAATTGTTCTTCAGGCAGAACCCTGAAAAAAATTATGGGGGTAGAGCTTTCTGACCCTGTCCTAGACACAAGCACTCACCCTGGGAATGGTCCTAAGTTTCATCCTCCTATCCAGTTGGTCTGAAATTTCTGGGGAAACCAAATGTAAGAGGGTGTATGGTTACATTACCCCCTGTAGATAGGTTGGCTAAATAATAAACACGTCAACATGTCATCTAAACAGGAACATTTTTGTGAGTGAAATGAGGCATTATTAATATTAGTAGGACAATAGGCATGAACTGTTTCTTTCCTAGGAAACCAGAATCCAGAGTCAGGTGAACTCCAATCTAGGGCAAATCTGAGGCATGGTTTTCAGAAACCTGTGAGTACAAACCGCTGAAGAGACTCATGGGGAACAAGAATCTAAGTGCATAGGCTTGATCCAAAGGTTGCCAGTAATTGCTGGGATGAGAGGTATGGACCCCTCAGATCATCCTCTGAATCCCAGCCTTTTTCCTGACCTTCTGTGCTCATGCTCCTGGAAGAAGGGGCACAGAAGCAGAATAGCTGAATGAGAAAATCTTTGTAAGCTATCAAGAGTATGTGTCTGATGCAATTTACCCATGTTGCAAACATCCACATGTACCCTCTGAACCTAAAAATAAAACTTGTTAAAAAATAAGGTGGGAGAAGGAGTGACACCAGCATTTACACCACAGCGGTGTGAAATGGCTTATTTCATGCTCAGGTAATAAGGGAGGCACAAGTGGACATCACACTGTGGCCCGTGGACATCACACTGCAGCCCCCATCTTAAGCAGACGGATGGCATTTGGAGCACAGAACAAGCCCATCGGTATAAGCAAGGACTCAGATTCACCTCAATTTCAGCATTAGAGAACATGGTGGGTATGAGGAACCCCACTGCTCCATGTGCTATAGGCAGGACAGGCCTCATAAGAAGCCCACATGGGGATGCCTGAATACTGAGCTAGAGACCCTCAAAGGATTTCAGGTGTGTGTGTGTGTGTGTGCGCGCACATGTATTTGATTGTTCATTTTTATTTTTGCGATGATGCAGTTGGTGGCTATGGCAGAGAAATACTGCTCTGTTATGTACCCAATTTGTACTCTCAGGTTGGTGAGTCCTGAGAAGGCACTGGCTATCAGGGAAAGCAAAGGCAGCCAAGGGCTGTTTTGGCTGAGAAACCACTGGGAACGAAGGATTCATTCCCCATTTTGCTGGGGCACATGTGTACAGTTTTCATAAACTTAACATTTTAAAATAATTTTAGACATAGAAAACTATCAAGACTTATATTAGGCATCTGTTTTTACACTGCTATAAAGACCTGCCTGAGACTAGGTAATTTATAAAGGAAAGAAGTTTAATTGACTCATAGTTCAGCATGGCTGGGGAAGCCTCAGAAAACTTAGAATCATGGCGGAAGGGAAAGGGGAAGCAAGGCACCTTCTTCACAAGGCAGCAGGAAGCAGAATGAATGCAGCAGGAACTACCAAACACTTACAAAACCATCAGATCTCATGAGAACATGGTCATTCTCATGAGAACAGCATGAGGCAACCGCTCCCATGATCCAAGTACCTCCAGCTGGTGTTTCCCTTGACCCCTTGACATGAGGGGATTATGGGGATTACAATTCAAGATGAGATTTTGGGTAGGGAAAGAGTCAAATCATATCACCTGTATAATCTTCATCAAGAGTCATTGAGTCCATACTGATATAAATAAGCAAACAAATAATAAATTTTAGAGGTAGGGGGATGCAGCTTTAGAACAGAATGCCAATCAATCACAAATGTGGAAGAAATGATTATTAAGAGAATCACTATGTGGTAACCATCACAGCAAGCATGTGATTCAGGAAAGAATCATGGGTGGATGCTAGTAGTGAAAGTTTGATGAGAACCAGGATGTTCACATGTCTCAAAGTATCTTGCTACAGAGTAGTAATATTTTACAAAGAAAAAAAGCAGTAACTTTGCAGTGAGAAACCCGGCAGAGACCACCCAAACCATGTGATCAAAGTCAACATCATCAGGACTGGAGGAATAAGCACTTTATGCTCCTGATTGATTGATTTATATCAATATGAACTTATGGATTCTCACTTTGTTCAGTTGGTTCTATAAGCCATCACTGCCATTCTTTGTTAATTTTTTGGTGCTCAAACTGTTTCTGATTCGGCCAGTGGCACTCCCTCCAAGCTGAACCCTGTACTTCATGATGTGTGTCCCTGTTCCCTGAGCAAGTCCTTACTTCCTGGCACAAGAGGTTTTGAAAAAAAATGTGGGTACATCATTTCTTTTGTTCTTACACAGTACAGAAATAGAGAGGATTTCAGTCTAACTAGGTTTATTTTAGACTATGTCCATGAGAAAGGATTTTCAATCCTAGAAAGCTGTGTGCATGGGACCTTAGAGTATATCTAATCTAACCTATCGTTTTCATATTAGGAACCTAGGGCTCAAAAGCAGAAGCCATGCGTCTAAGGATTAACATCCTAAAAGGAAGCCATTTCATTAAATTCCTTCAAAATGGGCCAGAAGAACTGTGATTCAGGAAAACTCCAGGGTACATGAAGACAGTGTTAGGTCCAAGCATGCAACCCAATGTAGTCTGCAGTTTTTGACTCCTGTGTCTGACTTCGATAGCCCAATAAACCATTTTTATTACAACATGCATAACAGATTTGCCAGCCATCCCCACATTTACAGATGGCCATTAATTTTTTTTCCTAACATAATGCATTCCACTCACAAAAAAAATCCTTACTCCTCATAAATTGTGAGTGTAGAGAGGAGGCATTACAGTTATACACTGAGAAATAAATGCTTCTCATCATTCCCTCATTTATTATGTCTTGCAGGATTTGAATACGTCTTAAAGAATATCTTTGAAAAAGCTATTAGTTCCATTACAGGGCTTTAAAATCTGTGATGTGCTTTATTTATGCGATTCCAAAGGGGTGCTAGAAGAAAGTGACCCATGCATTGGAATTTCCAGGGAGAGCAATATCCAATCCCTGATGCCACTGATGTTTTGTCATTGTGCAAGGAGTCCTCTGATTGTCAAAGAAAAAAGATATTAAGAATCTTCTCTGTATCCAGAATTTTCATATGCTAAATTACTGTATTTTAGGGAATGTTTAAAAATCTTCAAATGAGAAGAGCTTTTGTGTAGTAGAAAACAATGAATACCTAGAAGAGTGCTTTCCAAACTGATTCTGATATGAATAGATATTACTCAGAAAAAAATACATTTATCAGTCAAGTAATTTATGTGGCCTTTCATCTTTTCTTTTTCTTTTTTCTTTCTTTTTTTTTTTACTAGAGCCTGTTATAAAGCTAGTGTTCTTCTATAGAAACACTTTTAGGAAATGTCAACTTAGAGATATGATATCTAAGTGAGAGAGGAGATCTGTGTGCTGTATTTTGTAGGGGGGTTGGGGAGCAAAATAAGATGGGAAAAGAGCTTCTAGTATGACCTAGCAGGATTTAGTGACTGGTACACATCGCTGGAAGAAATTAGCAGGATATTAGAGTTTCTGTTCATCCATTCGACCAGTCTTTCTACAAATACATATTTATCAAAAGCCTACTAGATATAAGAAAAGCAAGAAAAACAAGAGAAATACTGTAACTGGTTTGGAGGAAAAGAAAAATTCAACAAGCAGTAAAAGTCAAAGATATCATTGCTATCATGGGGAAGAAAGTAGAAAGCAGACCAAGTCCCTGGGAAGCAAGGAGGCCACAGGGAATTCCCTGGAGCAGGAATCTTGGATGTGGAGATTCATTAGCCAAAAGGCCTTGCTAAGATCCCCTGCATGTTTAAAGAAGAATGTTTTGAAGTCGACGTGCCCCCCATTTCTTGCAAAGGGTAGAACTGGAATTCGGCTGCTGGTCATCTGCAGCTAGTGCATCAGCATATTCTTTCTACTGTAACCCCACAGACAGCCAAGGTACTACTATCTTCTTCCATTCTGTCAAAACCATCCATGAAGCGTCTTTAACGTATAAGAAGAGGGAAAGCAGAAGGAAAAGGAGAAGGGATAGAGCAAACTGGACATGGCTCCCTCCTTCAAAGATACTTTTGTTCTAATTAGAGAAGTTTATGCATGTGATTTCAGAGAAGCATAAGAATGGCAGTGGAAGGCCGGGTGTGGTGGCTCACGCCTGTAATCCCAGCACTTTGGGAGGCCGAGACGGGCAGATCACAAGGTCAGGAGATCAAGACCATCCCAGCTAACATGGTGAAATCCCGTCTCTACCAAAAATAGAAAAAATTAGCCTGGTGAGGTGGTGCACACCTATAGTCTCAGCTACTTGGGAGGCTGAGGCAGGAGAATCGCTTGAACCCAGAAGGCAGAAGTTGCAGTGAGCTGAGATCACGCCACTGCACTCGAGCCTGTGTGACAGAGCAAGACTCCATCTCAAAAAAAAAAGAGAAAGAAAGAAAGAAAGAAAAAGAACAGCAGTGGAAAGAAAGCAAGCAATGTGGTCCATCTAGATACTAGAGAAGGAATATTTGGCTGAGAAATCACCAAGGCTGATATAAATCTGGCAGCTTCTGAAACAGACCTCAGGGCCTTGACACTTAAAGAGTAGTTTATTAAGGAGTATTGACTCACACGATCATAAGGTGAGGTCCCACAATAGATTATCTGCAAGCTGAAGAGCAAGGAAGCCAGTCAAGTCCCAAAGCTAAAGAAATTGGAGCTGATGTTCAATGGCAGGAAGCATCCAATACTGGAGAAAGATGGAGGTTGGGAGGCTAAATCAGTCTAGTCCTTCCATGTTCTTCTGCCTAGTTTTATTCTGGCTGTGCTGGCAGCTGATTAGACAGTGCCCACCCAGACTGAGGGTGGGTCTGCTTTTTCCAGTCCACTGACTCAAATGTTAATCTCCTTTGGCAACATCCTCACAGACACACTCAGGAACAACACTTTGCATCCTTCAATCCATTCAAGTTGACACACAGTACTAACCATCACTGCGTGTCACAATGAGACACAGGTAGTTGGAGGTGGCTAGGCATAAGTGCGTGGAGAAGGGGAGGGAGACGTAGCATTGGGAGGGTTGATGGTGCTGTGCCAGGAAAGTCCACAGAAGAATGCACCACTGCTTGATGGGCACCAGGGCCACTGGGATGTTACTAACAGGACTAGGTTGAAGGCTTAGCCTCAACTCTTTCCTAATAATGCCCAAAAACGTGGCTGGGGAAGGGCACCCCACTGGGTAAAGAACTGAAATAACATTACAGCAGGCAGCTGGAATGCCGAATTGTAACCAAAGTGTATTTTAAGACATCTTTCACAGTGAATGCTTTGTCAGGGGTTGCTCAAAAGGGATTATATGAAATAGATGAAGCAGAAAATTACCCAAACTCTGAGTCAGTAGGAGAACAGAACAGATTTTAACAGATTTGGCTCCATGAGCAATGCTAAGTGATAACAGATATGTTCTAAATATACTAAACACTAAATTATTTCTATTAGAAAATACAGATTTTGTAATATTTGGTCAATTTTTTTAAGTACCAGCAAATGCCTTGTAACATGTATGTCAGAAAGTGGTATTAGATGTTGAGGATACAGAGATGACTGAGACAAATCCTTCAATTAAGTAGCTCACAGTTGAATAGGGGCATAAATAAGCTTGAAAAGACCAATTAAAAATGGTGCACTAAAGGGGATAGCAAGCTGCAAGGAGGGAGAGGAGCACACGCTCACCTGGAATTGGTTTCCTGCGCTTCCAAACCCTTGCACTCTGGGAACTGTCTTTCCGACACCTTATAAAAATATGAATCACATGTGATAAGCAAATCTACAGAGAGTTTACTACAAAGTTATGAGTTCGTCCAAACTTTTTCAAAAATTTCACTCATTCCAGGCACAATAGACACTAACTGTGTATGTGTTTCAATTTGAGATGCACTTTTCTTTCTCAGTTCTCATGGAATCGCGGGTGGAAAACTAGAGATAATTTGGAAGTTAGGTTCAGACAAAACCAGGGTCAAATTCCACTGTAGAAGCTCTAATGACCCACATAGTTGTGGGGAAATTAAGTTTCTTCCCCTAAGCCTCAATCCCTTCACCTGCAAAAAAAGGGTAACACAGTTGGTTCTTGTAGGATTGAGGTGGGGACTAGAAAAAGGGTTTGTAAAGTGTCTAGAGCTGAGCCTAGCACATAAAACGTGCTAAATTCATTGTAGCTATTGTCACTATGATAACGATTATTTTCTCCCGAGTAAACAATTCCTTAGGACATCTCTAATTGCCTCAAAACATGTTATGTAATTGCAAAGGCAAAATATACTTTTATATTTTAAAATAAATAATTAATAAGATATTTATAATCAACTATAAGTATTAAAATGTTCTAAAATAAATAGTCTACATGGCACATGGTGGAACAAAAAGCAAGATCTAAACACAGGCACACAAACGTCCCCACAGGCACGCACACGGAGGCAGCCACTGCCAAGTATCTGGGTCTTCCTGACCTAGATTCTCACCCAGGTGATAGAGGAGAGAACTCCTGGGCTAGCATCAAAGGATACTGTACAGTCAGGAACTAACATGGGCACAAGGGAACACTAGCGTCCCGCGGCGATCTGGCCGTGAGAGCTTACTTGACGGAGACCACTGCGGTGTGTCATAGCTCACTAGCGCCTCAGCAGATACTGATATGCTGAAAAAGAGGGGCCTTAGCATCTAGTGTCTGGCATACTCTTAGTTAACTTCTAAACTGACAACTGGGCAAGCGGTATGACTCAGAGAAACTGGATATTTCCTCCCTTTTCTATGAAGGGTCTCAACAGTATCTGCAAACAGCTTTGAAGAAAGAGCACATAGAAATACAAAGTCCGGAATTCTGTTAAATAAGGATAATAAGATAATAATGATAAAACCTGAGTATAAAAGGTATTTATTCATACTATTCTAGGAAGAAGAAAATATGTCATAAACTTGGAGATAAAATTTGAATTCTGTTGCAACACGTGGAGAGGGTGAGAGCTTACATACACTGAGGATTCCTAAAGCCAGGCGTGTAGAACAGTCAGCAATCTGACACAGATACCACAGCCCAATTGAGTGAAGAAAGACAACTAGGACTCAGGGAAGAAGTTCCCCTCAAGTCACTCACGTGGTTAGCAGCTGAGTCAAAGTTTTAACCTAGGACACCTCAACTGCAGGGTTCATGTTCTTCCCATTGCTTAGATCACTTAAGCTGTAGCATGATGTTCTCTTTAGCTGTCTCTGAATTAGGTTGGGCTTGTTTATTTTAACCCAAGTCGCCGGCATATATTAGGTATTCAACACATTTTTGTTAAAGGATTGAATGAATGGGCGCAGCATTATTTATTGAACTATACATTTGCATTTGTGATCGTCTATTTTCAACTTTTACCCCCACATTCTAAGCAGGAAGACATGCTTTAATCTCTCTAGCTTTCTCCTTAGAATTCTCTGGAAGGGGAATTCCCCTAAATATTAGTTACTGTTTGTGCTCTCTGTTTTTCCATTCCATTCCAAGTGGAGAGCTGGCCTTTGTGCTCCATTGCCTGAAATTAGGCTGGAAAAACAGGAAGAGAAGTGAGAGCTCTTGCAGGCAGCAGGAGAGAGAGGCAAGGATTCTCAGATTTTGGAAGGGGGGTAGATACAGGATCCTGTGAGTCACTGGGCCCTGTGGCTGGCTTTGCCTTCATAAGCCAGAGAAGTACTAGAGTTTCTATCCCAAGATAGAAAGGATAGGGTACTCTGAAGGTAGCTGCATCTGGACATAAGGGTTCTTCTCTTCAAAAATGTTTCTAAGCCCCAGCCACAGCTTTGGACCCTCAAGTGGTTAATGGTAACCGTAGTAGACCACAGATCAGAGGCCCCTCCAACATTGTATGGTTTCCCTGTAAGCTTCCTCTGTTCTTGTGCAATCCAAAGAAAGAAGAAGAACCCCCATAACCCCTAAGATTCAATCCAGAAGCACTGGGTCTCAGAGTTACAACAAACTTGAGGAAAGTAAATATAGTAAAATGACTGCTCTGAATTTCAAAGATTTAATTTCACCATGCTTAAATGTATTAAGGGGAATCAACTTGGTATCTCAGAAAGGAAGGTGAAAGAGGAGGGCCTTTGAGGACTAAACGTGTAATGGGAAGAGGAACGATGTGCAGTGTTGGCTCAGAAGCATTGCTTTTCCCTGAGTTCCACAGTGGTGAAAAGAACCCATGGCTAGCTCCCTCATCCCTCCTGAAAAGGGGGCTGTGCCTCCAAGGAAAGGACAGCTCAGCATAATCAGGCAGGTCAGACCCAGGCCCAGGGGCTCAGGGTCTCAGCAAAGACTCAGGTGCCTTAAGTGGCACAAATATGTTGGTGCTTCCAAGCTCAAAGGGTCATGGACTCTGGGACCAAGAGCATCTCAGTGGTGCCTGGAGATGAGGTCCGTAGAGCACTTCCAGAATCATGGGCATCTTGTGGCCCCTGAGACCTCTGCACTATTGGGGATGGAGCCCAGTCAAGCTGTTTCATGTGCCCATCATCTTCCTATCACGGAGTCTGATTTAATTAGATTATATATATATATATATATATATATATATAGTAACAAGACATTTCTTGCACAACCTATGTGATAAATCAAGATTAATTCCTGCTGTAATTCAGTAAGATCTTAGATTTGCAGTGGAGGCCCATAACTGCAATAACAAATTTTTTATGCCCATAGAAAATATTTATGGGGGTACTTTACAGTTTACAAAGGAAGTACCACATGTTATAGGAAGAGGTGTTCTGAGGTTTCACAGGGGAGGGTTATAATCTATAACTGATGCTCTAAAACAGTCTTGGACCACAGTATAAGATTAAAAACAAAAAACAAATTTCAAGATATGTTTGTATTTTTAAGCTCTGCAATAAACCATCCCAGATGTGTCACAGTGTTTCTAAAATTTGAATAATAGAAAGATCCCTTTTAAAGGAAAGAAATTCTCTACACCCTGCAGAATACATTCATGGAACCGTGGAGTTCACGGTCTCATGAACCAGTCCAATTATAGGAACATACCTCCTCACTAAGAATTATGACAAGAAGGACCTCTTATCTTTCTAACTGCCAAAACTTTTATTAAGATTATTAACGTGTGTGTGTGTGTGTGTGTGTGTGTGTGTGTGTGTGTGTGTGTATTCCAAGGAAAGGCGTCATCTCTTGATTTTACTTCTACAGATTCCAGAGGACCTGTGCTCTTTAATTTGAGAGTCCTGTTCTCAACTGTGGATGGTCATTCACAGCACTCACAGAATTTAGACAGAAGACCTTTCTAGAGCCACAGCCTCTGAGTTATAGTGATAGCCCTGGTGGGTACTGGTGGGGGCCGCAGGTATTATGACCTGGGCAGCTTTCTGCCTAGCTAGTCCTCCTTCATCACCCATTTCTGTTAATCCTGACAAGATACTTGCTAACAAGGAAGAGGAGAGGGAGAGAGGGCATGATGAAAGTAGACTCTGTCATTACCAGTAAATCAACCACACATCAAATCATGGGAGGGGATAAGTCACTTAATTATAGAACTACAAAGAGAACCCAAGTTGCAAGGATTGAATGCAAATCTTCATGGAGAAATTATTTTATTTCTGGAGTTTCAGTCTCTTCCTTTGTAAGGTGAGCAGGTGGTGAGGTGTCTGTGAAGGCTCATTTCCAGTGTCTTTCTACAATAAATATTTGTTCCTTGTTCCATGTTTTAAAAAGTACTTTTACAATTATTCTTATTCAATTTTCATAACAACTAAAGATTATAGTCTCCATTTTATTGATGAGGAAAGCAATGTTCAGAGAATTTAGACTCGAGCTAATAAGGGATGGATTGGTGCTATATTGTAGGTCTCTAGAATCTCGAATCCCACCCTTTTACAGAGCACGGTTTTGGGGTCTTAGGCTTCACAGGAGCTGTGCCTTTGGAAATCAAGACTGGGAAGAAAGGGTGACAGAAAAAATGTTAGGGAATATTTCCCTGTGGCTCCTTAGATGTATTGATTCCTCTTTGCAAATCTACCTGGTTTCCCGATCTCTGTTGTTATTTCTGATCTGGGCCTCTCGATGGTTTAAACCAAAGGGATTATTCAAAACACAGTGGAAAATTCAGGAGCTTTTTCATGCCTCTGTTCTATTCATTCAGTACATTCACTTGTCCTACTCATTCTAATCTCTACTATTGTACCCTAGATCTCCCAGGTTGCCAGCCTTGACCTAGCCAGGCTGCAGAAATGTGAGCTTGTGCTGGAGAATGGGGATCCTGTTTCAGTGACAGCCAGCTCATTTTTCAACTGTGAGATTTCATTAGGATAGGGACCAAGCTGACTGCAAGTGATGCTGTTTGCCTTCAACCATCTCTCAATACCCCACAGTAGGTGATTATATAAACCTATTGAGGGGTAAGCCTCAGATCACATGAATATAGATTAGAAGAACAAGGTATAGCATAATCTGATTTCATCTAAACTGGCTTGCAAAACCCCATGAAGTCATCCTTACTGAGGATTCTTATTTTCAACAATGTTTTCTTATAGTGCATGAAAACCAGCCAGACATGTGATGCTAAACCAAACATTGTTTTCTATGGATTTAGCTCCCACCAGCCTTGGATTATTTAAAAAAAAGAAGAAAAAAGATTTGATGAGTCCAGTATGGATGTATTTTACCCCAACTAAAGCCACAACGAGGTGACAGAATCTGGTTTTCATTTAAGCTGAAATCCTGTAAAATAATAATAATAATAATGCATCCAAGCACTGTCAGCATTGTTTAATAATTCTCTGAGAAGTTTCTTCCCCTCCCCAAAATACTGGCAAGGAATGTCTTCTCTGTTGAAGGAGCTGGAAACCCATTCAACTCTCTCTATGCTATCAAGTTTTTGCTTAATAAGGAGTGCAGTAAGAGAACTTGCATCTCTGTCACATCGGTACCCTGGAAACCACAGTCAAGAAACATCTCACAGAATGACCCCACCGTGACAGAAACAACCAACAGGACTAGCAATTTCTCTGACTCCAGTACCAAAATCCCATTGCCAGGAAGAGTGAAGTCAGTCTTACAATATGCACAATTACTGTTTCCTGACAAAAAGGATCCCATTTCTTCTAAACTCTGTGTGAGGTGGTAAGGAGGAGAGATGGGAAAGGAGTGGACACTTTGATCTCTGTTCCACACCATATTGCTGGTTGAGATTTATTTTTAAGAGAAAAAATATTGTTTCATATATTTCATTATGTCACATATTTTGACATCCTGTAATTATAAAACATGATAACAGCCCTTTGTTTATACTGAAATTATCATGATCTGGGGTCCTCACTGGCCTGGTAAATAGGTTGAAATGTATGCAAATTTAAAGAATCCCTATATCTCTACTAGAAAAATATAAATTAATTTTTTTAAAAAATGATTTTTCTAAAAAAGAAACAAAATACCAAACAATACTAAGTGTTGACAAGGATATAAAGCAACTGGAATTTTCATATGTTGTTGGTAAGACTTCAAAATGTTACAACCACTTTGGAAAACAGTTGGAAACTTTTTATACAGTTTCATGCATACTTTCTATATGACCCAACAATCCCACATTTGGGTATTTACATAAGAAAAATAAAAACATGTTCAACAAAGGAGGGGAAAATGGCAGACAGGAGGCAGGACTAACTCACGGCTCCCTCTCGGATAGACAGAGCAGTGTGTGGAGACCCACATCGTGATCTTTTGCTCCAAGAACCACCACAGGAACTTAACAGGAAAGCCAAGAGAATCCACTGACCCTTTGAAGGAGATGGATTGCTGGGCTGCAGGCTCTGTGGGACAGCCGAGGAACTGCGAATTGGCTTGATTTCTCAGCTGGGAGGCTTGTAGCCTGGGGCAAGTTCTCCCCCCCTCCCCCCGGCTGGAAATAAACTTGGTGCTATTAGGGGAGCACAGTGGGAGTGAGACCAACCTTTTGGGCTGTGGGCTGCATGGGAGCTGAGTGAGTCCTGTGGCTGCTGCTTTCCCCTACTTCCCTGGACCTGCATGACATAGCAGAAGCAGCCATAATCCCTCTGGAAACATAACTGCACTGGCCTGTGAACCACACTCCCATCTCCCACAACAGCCGTAGCCAACCCCACCCAAAGAGAGACTGAGCTCAGACATACCTAGCCCTGCCCCCACCTGATGGTCTTTCTCTACTGGCTTTGGTAGTAGAAAACAAAGGACATAATCTCTTGGGAGCTCAAGGGCCCTGCCCACCACCTGATTCTCCCTATACTACTGCAACTGATGCACTCTTGAAAGGGCCAGCATGAATTTGCGGCCAACCAACACAAAGCAAGTGCATTTAACAAAAACACAAGCGAGGACGTTCAGAGTCCACTTCACTCCCTGCTACCTCCACCAGAGCAGGTACTGGTATTCATGGCTGAGAGACCTGAAGATGGATCACATCACAGGACTCTTTGCAGGCACTCCTCAGTACCAGCCCAGAGCCCAGTAGCTCTGCTGGGTGGCTAGACCCAGAAGAGAAATGACACTGACTGCAGTTTAGCTGTAAGGAAGCTCCATCTCTAGAGGAAGGGGGAGAACACCACATCAGGAGAGCACCCCATGGGACAAAAGAATCTGAACAGCAGCCCTTCGGTTTCAGATCTTCCCTCTGACATGGTCTCCCCAAATGAGAAGGAAACAGAAGAACGATTTTGGTAATATGACAAAAACAGGTTTTTTAACACCCTCAAAAGATCACACTAGCTCACCAGCAATGGATCAAAACTAAGACGAAATCTCTGAATTGCCAGAAAAAGAATTCATGAGGTCCCCTATTAAGCCAAACAAGGAGGCAAAAGAGAAAAGCGAAATCCAACTTGAAGAAATTTTTTTAAAAAGATACAGAATATGAATGGAAAAATCTCTAGTGAAATAGCATATTTAAAAAACAATCATAACTTCTGGAAATGAAGGACACACTTAAAGGACTGCAAAATGCACTGGAAAGTCTCAGGAACATAATCAAACAAGTAGAATAAAAAACTTCAGAGCTCAAAGAAAGGCTTTCTAATTAACCCAATCTAACAAAGACAAAGAAAAAAGCATTTAAAAAATGAAAAAAGCCTCCAAGAAGTTTGGGATTATGTTAAATGACCAAACCTAATAATAACGGGTGTTCCTGAGGAATAACAGAAATCTAAAAGTTTGGAAAACATATTTGAGGGAATAATCAAGGAAAACTATCCTGGCCTTGCTAGAGCCCTAGACATTCAAATACATGAATCTCAAAGACCTGTGAAATTCATCACAAAAAGATCATCACCTAGGCACACAGCCATCAGGTTATCTAAAGTCAAGATGAAGAAAAGAATCTTAAGAGCTATGAAGCAAAAGCATCAGGTAACCTATAAAGGAAAACATATCAGATTAACTGCAGATTTCTCAGCAGAAGCCCTCCCTACAAGCTAGAAGGGATTGGGGTCCTATCTTTAGCCTCCTTAAACAATTATCAGCCAATAATTTTGTATACAGTGAAACTAAGCTTCATAAATGAAGGAAATATGAAGTCTTTTTCAGACAAATGCCAAGAGAATTCCCCAATACCAAGCCAGCACTACAAGAACTGCTAAAAGGAGCTCTAAATCTTGAAACAAATCCTTGAAATGCACCAAAACAGAATCTTGTTAAAGCATAAATCCCAGAGGACCTATAAAACAACACCACAATGAAAGGAAACCAAGGTATTCAGGCAAGAAATAGCACAATGAATAGAATAGTGTCTCACATTTCAATACTAATATTGAATGTAAATGGCCTAAATGGTCCACTTAAAAGATACAGAATGGCAGAAGGATAAGAATTCACCAACCAAATATCTGCTCTCTTCAACAGACTAGCCTGACACAGAAGGACTCACATAAATTTAAGGCAAAGGGGTCTGGGGTCTTTATGGGTACAGGATGGGGGGGTGGGGCAGGACAGGTTGGTTTTGGAAAAGGCAATATTCAGGTGGGAAAACAGGAATACATGTTCTCACTTTGGACTGTGGGCCCAGGCTTGAGGATGTGGCCCTTACTGGGGACTGCCCTCTTCTACCCAGTATTTCCCTGCCTGCTGTCTGTATAATTTCTCCCCTCTGAAGAGAGACATCTAACTGCCATTAGAATATGGACCATGACCAATCTTAGCTGCTTCCTGATGATAGAGAGCATTGTTTTGGAAAGAATCGCAGTCAGATTCCTCCCAGGGGGTTACCTGGTGAAAGGGAGACATTGTGCAAGGCTCCAGTTGCTGACCATTTGGAGTTTGATGGCCTCCAGGCCAGAGAGAAAAAAAAAAAGCTTTACAAGGCTAAGCATGCAAGGGCCAAACATACGTATTATACAAGGAAAGAATCTAGTGCCAAAGATTCCAGAAATAAGAAAGTGAAATATACTAATAACATTGTACCCCAGCTGTTTCACCCTGGTGAAAGATATTAAGCCTTGTATGGGAACAGTTAAAATTTAGAAGAGAGATAACTGTTCTTGCCACATCTGTAGCAGTTAACAGGTGCACCTTGTGAATTCTGGGGTTTGTAGGCTTGCATGCTGGCCATTAAAGCTTCTGCCTCTTTCTTGTGTCTCCCTATCACTATTATAAAAGACGAAGGTGGCCACTTTCAGGGAGTTCTCTAAAGTACTATCTTGTTCCTCCTGATATCAGGGGGTGCCTGAGTAATAAATTTATCCTTTAGGATTAGTTGTCCCTTGACAGAATCAGGAGATAGAGAGGTGTGCTTTACCAATTGCCCCTCTTAGCATCTCCAGTAAGGCAGTGGGATATTCATTAAATTCCTGGTCTATCATGGATAACTTGGTATAGTTGAGAGGCTTAGTTCTAGTCCTACACAGGCCCTCTATTATGCACACCTGAAAGTGTCTCCCCTTCTATTTTCCCATCTCATCATTGGGATTCCATTTAGGGTCATCCACTGGTACTCCTTCTCTCCCATTTGGATAAAGTTTGGTCCCTTCCCTGATGCTATATGTGATACAAAGCTCATCCCCAAATCTCTGCACTTATAGAGCAGCCTGCTTCTCAGTGTTATACAGGGTTTGATTCAAAAGTAACATAACGTCTTTCTGGGAGAGTTAAAATACTTGGATTAAATTCTGGAAAGCCTCTATACATCTGTCAGGTCATCTGAAAACTTACCATGATCCCCCTTAATTTGCCTTAAATCCTGCAGAGAAAATGGGACCTGGACCTTACTGGGACCAAATTCACCAGGCATCTGTTGGAGGGGCAAGAGTGAGAATGGAGCTTGTCTAGGGTGAGGATTTCTAACAGAGGGCAAGTGAAAGAGGGAAGCTGGAGAGGGAGGAGAGGGTGGATCCGGAGGAGCAGGCCTGGAGGGAGCTGGCTCCCCTGCCTGGGGGTGCCTTTAGAGTTCATTTCTTTAGTTCCCTGGGATTGACCCTTGCAGCTTCTCCTGAGATTTCAAATAGCAGGGCTGGATCAATTCCACACTGTTGGCAAAGGTCTGGATTCCCCTGAAAGGTAAAGAAAGCCTGCACATATGGGGCCTCAGACCATTTGACCTTGCGTTTGTAGAAAAGGGCCAACTACTGGATGGCATCAAAGTGAATGGTTCCTTTCTGAAGCCAAGCCAGTACTTCATAATTTGGCCAAAACTTTGTGCAAAGGGATATAATGTGTTTTTGCTCCAGAGTCTCAAACCTTTGTCCAAAGGGCTATAACGTGTTTTTGCTCCAGAGTCTGAGGGTCAAGGCAGTCCCAGTGATTCAGGATACACTCCAGAGGAGTATAAACTGGGTGTGGTGAAGATAACTGGTTGCCCGTTCTCAAAGACAGGGAAATAGGCGTCCCTCATTTCCCTTGTTTCTTTCAGTGAAAACTCAGGGTGTGAGGGAGAGAGTAAGCGGGTGTCCCGCTTTCTCTTCCAACTTTTTTTCCCAGAGTCCCTGTGACCTTCACAGGTGCCACCCATGGGTGCCAATGTGGCTGGCACCCATGAAGCAGGGAGGGCCTAGAGAATAGGAATTATCCACACTCACCTATGCCTCTACCTCCCCCACTGTTGACAACCTTTGAGTTCCCTGGACCTTATCTACACCATGGACCATGTCCCCCTTCCATGAAGAGGAAGTTAATTGGCAGGAAGTAGTCCTGTCCATTTACACTGTGCATGTTCCCTGGCTTGGACCCCTTGGATCTGGTTTTCCTTTCTAGGGCTGCAACCCAACGATTAGAATTTCAGTTTGGGACAAAAAGGTGTCTGAGGGGATGCATGGATTCAGTTAGATTAAGTCCCAGACAGGCCTTGCCAAATTTGCAGTTATTAGCCAGTGGGGGTCGCTCCTCTCTTTCCCTATCATAAGCAGAGTGCTGGGGTAGGAAAAAAAAAAAACCCCTCTCACATAGCAAAGGGGGGAAAAGAAACAGCTTAAAGTGAAAGAAAAAAAAAAGGAGTGGGGTCCTGGGAGGAAAATCTCTTGCTCTGTGCAAATGGTTCCTTTAATCACTGTATCCTACCCACCGGTTCAGACCGAGTTGAACTCCTCAGCCATGAAAGGAAAGTCTCTTTGGGAGTGTGGCGGGAGATGACAACGAGCCAGAGGGGACAGCGAGCCAGAGGGGACAACAAGCCAGAGGGGATGGTGAGCGGTAGACACAGCCCCCTATCTGGGGGCCCTGGCCTACATGATTGCCTGAGGCCCGGGTGGCATGCCCAGTTTACTCCTGCCCTGCTGGGCCATTGGGCACAGTTTACACGTGTGGCAGACACACCCAGGCACCTAAGCTGGTAGTGGAGGGGGTGAGGAGGGAAACCTGTGGCTGCTGGGGTGGGGATGGCACCTCTAAGAACAGACGAAAGTCACATTGTTTCTGAATTGCATATCTGATTGCTGGGCCAAATGTTCATTCTGTTTAACACTTGTGCAGTTTGTAGCAAAACCCTTAACTTTATAAAAGGAGACATAGGAGCCATTTCAAACTGTGAAAGAAGGAAGGAAAGGCACATCGGAAAATCTGGAGGTCTTGGCTGAAGCCTTCAGTTCCCAAGGACATTGTCGTGGTCCCACATGACAGCTAGACCTCTGTGAAGGGAAACTGAGCCAACATTCCTTTCACCCAGAAGAAAGAGAGGTAGCAGTGCCTTGCAAAAGAGACGGATCCAACAGTTCTGTGTTTGTACTTACCCATCTGACGGATCCCGGACAAGCACCCAGATGAAACGGGATAGTTCCCTTGACCCCTTTGTGGAATTTGCAAAAGGGTTGACTCATTTACTCAGCTCACAGCTCTCAACTGCTTGTGGGAGGGGAGCACACAGGTGAGTCGGTACAAAGGCCAGGACAGGCACTTTTAGGAAACTAGCAGGAATAGAACTTCGTGCGGGGCCGCAGCAGCATCTAGGGGTTGCCTGTGACCCCTGGAGCCCCAGAGGGCATGTGTTACAGTTTGTTCTTTTAGCTTTGCCGTCCCTGGACAGCATAAGTATTAAACAGCTCAGTGGAGGGTCAGTGTGACAGCCTCTTGCACCTACACCTGGGTCCTTGTCCAGCGTCCAAGAAGAATCAGGTCACACAAAAAAGTTGAAGGGTGGTGAATGTGGAGGATTTTATTGAGGGGTGGAAGTGGCTCTTAGTGGGATGGGGAGCTGGAAAGAAGATGGGTTGGAAAGGTGGTCTTCCCCTGGAATTCGGACAACCCCAGCCAAACTCTTCTCCGAGGTCCCACAGTTAAGCCACCTCTCTGAAGTCAAGCTGCTTCTCTCCAATGTCTGACTGCTTCTTCTCTTCTCTCCTTCCCTGCCACTCTGCCTCTCTTCCAGTGGGGCCTAGGGTTTTTAAGGGGTACAGGATGGGATGCGGGGCAGGCCAGGGTGGTTTTGGAAAAGGCAACATTTGAATGGAAAAATGCATGTTCTCACTTTGGGCTGTGGGTCCAGGCTTGAGGGTGTGGCCCTCACCAGGGACTGCCCTCTTCTACCCAGTATTTCCCTGCCTCCTGTCCATATCACTAGCCAAAGCAATCAGACAAGAGAAAGAAATAAAGGGCATCCAAATTGATAAAGAGGAAATCAAACTGTTGCTGTTTGCTGATGACATGATTGTATACCTAGAAAACCCTAAAGACTCACTCAAAAAGCTCCTAGAGCCGGTAAATTAATTCAGCAAAGTTTCTGGATGCAAAATCAATGTACACAAATCAGTAGCACTGTTGTACATCAAAAATGACCAAGCTGAGAATCAAATCAAGAACTCAAACCTTTTCACAATCACTGCAAAAAAATAAAATAACATACTTAGGAATGTACTTAACCAAGGAGGTGAAAGACCTCTACAGGGAAAACTATGAAACACTGCTGAAAGAAATCATAGATGACACAAACAAATGGAAACACAACCCATGCTCATGGATGGGTAGAATCAATATTGTAAAAACGATCATACTGCCAAAATCAATCTACAAATTAAATGCAATTCCCATCAAAATACTTGCCATCCTTCTTCACAGAACTAGAAAAAACAATCCCCAAATTCATATGGAATCAAAAAAGAGCCCACATAACCAAAGCAAGACTAAGCAAAAAGAACAAATCTGGAGGCATTACATTACCTGACTTCAAACTATACTATAAGGCCATAGTCACTAAAACACCCCTCCTGATATAAAAACAAGCATATAGACCAATGGAACAGAATAGAAAATTCAGAAATAAAGCCAAATATTTACAGTTAACTGATCTTCAACAAAGCATACAAAAACATAAAGTGGGGAAAGAACACCCTATTCAACAAATGGTGCTGAGTTAATTGGCAAGCCACATGTAGAAAAATGAAAATGAATCCTCGTCTCTCACTTTATACAAAAATCAACTCAAGATGTATCAAAGACTTAAATCTAAGACCTGAAATCATAAAGATTCTAGAAGATAAGACTGGAAAAACCCTTCTAGACACTGGGTTAGTCAAAGACTTCATGACCAAGAAGTCTTTGACTAACCTAGGTTGCTTTGACAACCCTAAAGCAAACACAACAAAAACACAGATACATAGATGGGACTTACTGAAACTGAAAAGCTTCTTCACAGCAACAGAAATAATCAGCAGAGTAAACAGACAACCCACAGAGTGGGAGAAAATCTTCACAATCTGTATATTGGACAAAGGACTAATATCCAGAATCTACAAGGAACTCAAACAAATCAGCAAGAAAAATCCAAACAACCCTATCAAAAAGTGGGCTATAGGCATAAATAGATAATTCTCAAAAGAAGATATACAAATGGCCAACAAACATGAAAAAATGCTTAAGATCACTATTTATCAGGGAAATGCATATCAAAACCACAATGCAATACCACTTTACTCCTTCAAGAATGGCCATAATCAAAAAAAATGTTTTTAAAAAAGATGTTGGTGTGGATGTGGTGAAAAGGGAACACTTATACATTGTTGGTGGGAATGTAAACTAGTATGACCACTGTGAAAAATTGCATGGAGATTCCTTAAAGAACTAAAAGTAGATCTCCCATTTGATCCAGCAATCCCACTCCTGAGTATCTATTCAGAAGAAAGGAAGTCATTACACAAAAAAGATAGTTGCACACACATGTTTATAGATGCACAATTTGCAATTGAAAAAATATGAAACCAGCCCAAATACCCATCAATCAAGTGGATAAAGAAAATGTTTATATATACATATACATATAAACTTTATATATATTTATATATCATGTTATAACATATATGTGTTATATATAACATATATAAATGCCACATATAACGTTTCTATATTATATATGTGATATATGTATAATATTATGTATTATATATGTGCAATAAAGGCAATATTGCAGGTTGCTGCAAATGCCATTATTTCGTTCCTTTTTGTGGCTGAATATTCCGTGTGTGTGTGTAAATATATATAAAAAATATATAAAACACATATATGAACATATATAAATATATAATATATTATATAACATATATTTATATATGAACATATTACATATAAATATTATATATAATATATAAATATATATTATATATAAACATATATATAAAATATGTTATGTATTATATAACATATTTTATATAGTTTATAAATATAAACTATATAAAACATATATAACATATTATATGTTTTATATATATATGTTTATACACACACACACACACACACACACACACACACACACACACACACACACCATGGAATACTCAGCCACAAAAGGGAACGAAATAATGGTATTTGCAGCAACCTGGATGGAATTGGAGACCATTATCTTAAGTGAAGTAATGCAGGAATGGAAAACCAAACATCACCATATGTTCTCACTCATAAGTGGGAGCTGAGCTATGAGGACTCAAAGGCATAAGAATGACATAATGGACTTTGGGGACTCAGGGAAAAGGGTGGGAGGGGGGTGATGGATAAAAGAATACATATTGGCTGCAGGGTACACTGATTGGGTGATGGGTGCACCAAAATCTCAGAAATCATCACTAAAGCACTTATTCGTATAACCAACACCACCTTTTCCCCAAAAACCTAATGAAATAAGTAAATAAATAAAACTTAAAAGAAACCATGTTCACAAAGGACTTGTATGTGAATAATCACACCAACTTTTCTCATAATAGCAAAAAATTGACATTCGTCAAGAGTTGAAAACATTACTGTATTTTTACACAATAGAACACTACTCAGTAATAAAAATGAATGAGATACTAATGTCTGTAACAACATGAACAAACATTAAAAACATTATAATAAGCAAAAGAAAAAAGATACAAAATGGTTCAAACAGTATAATTTCATTTATGTGAACTTCTAAGAAAACCAAAATTAATACGCTATAACAAAAGGCAGATCGATGATTGCCAGAATTAAGGGAGGCAGCAGCTTGACCATAAAGGGGAGTGAAATAACTTGTGGAGATGATGAAATATGTCTATTGGGATGCTGGTTGCATGAGTGTATATGTGTATTTGTCCATCATTGAATCGTTCATGTAAATTGGGTAAATCTGATTATAAATTATAGCTTTAAAACTTTTTAAAATGCATCTCTAGGCCAGGCACGGTGGCTCACGCTCGTAATCCCAGCACTTTGGGAGGCCGAGGTGAGAGGAACACATGAGGTCAGGAGTTCAAGACCAGCCTCGCCAAGATGGAGAAACCACATCTCTACTAAAAAAAAAAAAAAAAAATATATATATATATATATATATATATACACACAAAAATCAGCCAGCCATGGTGGCACATGCCTGTAATCCCAGCTACTTGGGAGGCTGAGGCAAGAGAATTGCTTGAACCCGGGAGGCAGAGGTGGTAGGTTGTAGTGAGCTGAGATCGCACCACTGCACTCCAGCCTGGCTCACAGAGCAAGACTCTGTCTCAGGGGAAAAAAAAATGCATCTCTAATGTTCCTAAAGAATTCTGCACACTCCTTGTATGTGCTCCAGCATAAGTCTTCCAGTCTTTCCCCCTTACTCCGTGATTTATTGTCAGGCGCATGTATAATGAAAGTCAAACTAGAGAACAACTTAGAAATGCTATTGAAAGTAAATCCTCCCAGAGCTCATGATGTCCCTTTTGTATTGGCTTCTTGGTTTCATCCAAACATCTATCCAGAGGAAGACGACTTCTTGCTCTCAGAAATGCCCTCTTGGATCTCTGTGGCTTACGTCCTGCCTAGTAATCCACCAGCCCAAAAGTAAGTGAAAATCCCTCCCCTCCAGCCCACATTCCCTCTCTCACCCTTATCCCCCTCTCTGCTCAAGAACAGCTTCAAGAGTAACATCCATCCACCCTTGATAGGCCAGAATAGGACAGAACACTGATTCCTTGCAAGGGAAGAAGAACCGATGTGTGGTGTACTCTATAAACCGAATAAGACAATCTCAATAATTTATGTCCCAGAGCCTAAGCTGTTTAGTCTTAAAGAAAACAGATCCCGTGGAATGATACACCAAGCCATGCTTCTCCAGCATACTATATAAGAAAAGTAAATCATCCATATCTCTCTGGTAAACAAATGTTTGCTGAAGAACAACCCAACACAAAATGTTTTCTGAAAAATGTATGTGTGTATGCGCACACACACACACAACCTTCCAAAAAAAAGCAATAATATTCCAATACAGAAAAATCTAAATCCAGATTTCAGAAAAAAAAAATTAACTCCTCCAACTGTAGCTAACTCCTCTGCTAAGATATCCAAATGTATGATTAACAGGACACAAGAAAAGAAGATAGGTAAAAGGAGAAAGAGGTGGAGAAGATAAAACAGCATAGATGTTGGGTTGAGAAAATGCATTTTACAAGTTAAAGCTGTGCCATTTAATTGATCCTTTGGCATTAGTGTGACTACGAACACATATGCTGGTTCCCTGAATGATCCAGGATATAAAGACAGACAGATATACAAGCAGATAAAGTCAGTCACATATGTACACATATACATAGACAAACAGACAATAGATAGATAAAATATCAACATCAATTTTTAAACTCTTGTAAAGAATTCTGACTTCACACAAAATATCTCGATTGACCCTCAGAAGTCAATTCCAGTTTGAAGAACACTCAACAGGAAATCTTTTCTTAAGGCATAAAAAAATAAGACCTGTGTCTCAATTCCATTACGATGAAGCAAACAGGCTATAGGCATTTTCAACCCCATGAGTAACATAAACGTGTTACACAGTGGCCTCTTCATGACAAACTAAAACAGTCAAGTGTGAAAGTTGGACATTGCCCAAAATTTTAGAAACAGCCGGAGATTTGCAGTCTCTTAGATAGAACATCAGCTTTTTATTTGTTTGTTTTTTTCCTGGGGCAAAGGAGAGAGACTAGTAAGAAAATTGACATCTGTTGCTCACCTCCTAAATGCCACGCATTTGGTACATATATTACGTATATCACCAGATGCAACTTAATATAATTCTGTAATTTAGAAACAGCAAACAAGAGTGGTAATTTGAAATCATTTTACACTATTACAGAAGATACAGATGGAGCTTAAAAATCTTCCATGAAGCTTCAAATCATTTAACTCTCATATTTTATATTTCCAGAAAGATTAACTATTTTGTGTGTTTTTTTAATTTATTAATGTCTGTTTTGTCCACTAGACTATTGTGTGCATCAGGGAATTTGTCACGTCTAGATTTTCTAAACCACTGTATCCCCAATTCCTAGCATTTGGGTCTTCTTTTATTAAAGATTCAATTAAAATTTGTTAAATGAATGAATGAGCATATTGTGGTTCATTTTCTCCATATCACTCATATCCATAGGACACGTTGATTTTCTTAGTTTGGGGAAACAATCCTTAAACTCGTCTCTGTTGAAACAGAGGGCATAATATTAACACCACCACCTGAAAACTGAAGTTATGAAGTTATGAACAGGAAGCTAAAAATAGTTTCCTCTGGTAATAGCTTCATCTGACAAATGTTAGGCTCTTTAAACCCTCCCTCTCGTAGACACAGGGCAAAGCAATATGTTCACAGTTGTCAAGTAACACTCCTTGCTGAAATTTAAGTAGGACAAAACCTGACATTGAACCACGGCAGACTCTAAGTCCTGGTTACATAACACGGCCTAGGAAAATGAGTGTTTTTCAGATTAACTTGAATGCCAAAGCTGAAGCTATGAACATAATTATAGCTGATATTTTTGTTCACCTGCCTGACAGATAGCAATAATGTATTGTCTCATACAGGAAATAATTTAATTTTTAGAAGAGAAGAAGAAAAATGACTCACAGTATTAAAGGACAAAATGGGTACTATTTCTTCTTCCATTTGTGCTAGCCAGCATTCTTCGGTGGTAAAGATGTAACTCAGATCTAAGTCCCCAGGAATATGTGGCTTGCTAATCTTGAGGAAATAACAAAGACAGATCACTACTAACCCATCTGATGGATTCAACAGTTTAGCTAAATTGGCCTACTTGAAAAAGAGCCCGACAATAATAACGATGCAATTACAATAACAAATTTCACTTAACATTTGTTGAGTGTCTTATATGGCCAGGTGCTGTTTTAGATGACGGAGATACACCAGTGAACAAAACAGGGGAAAGTCAAAATAGCTTTCATGGAGTCTACCTAATAAAAAACTGTCCCCCAAAGTCACCCCTGCTTGTCATAGGTTTGCTTTGAGGCTATAGATGAACTACAGAGAAAAGGGAAAGAAAAGGTTGTCCACACTAATTTCCAAATTAGACAGTGGGTACCTGAATCCCCAATCTATTCTAGTAACTCTGCACCTCAAATCCATTTAGTCATCTATGGGCATTTTCTAGCATTTGGTCATCTTTCTACACTTCAAATTGAATAGGACAAGGAATGAAAAGAATGTGGTTTACTGCTTATTATCTTGGAACCAAAAGCTGATGTGTAATGACATAGGTTTAGTTGGTACATCAAATTGCTAATGCTCAGTTCTCATTGTTTACTGACCTAGCAGCAGCACTTGGAATAATAAATCACATCCTCTCCTTGATAGACTTTCTTCACTTGGCTCTCAGAATATCACTCTGTTTATCTTTGATTCCTCTGATTATGTATTCTCAATCTCTTTGGATATGTCCTGCTCCTATCCTTGAACTCTTTAATGGCAATGGCCCAAGGCTTGGTCCTCAGTTTTCTTCTACTCTTTATTTCAACTAACTCTGTTGGGAATCTCCAACCCCATGTCTTTAAATATCAATTATAGAGCCTTGACAGAATACCTGGTATCAGATTTATCCCTCCACTATACACAAGAAAAATATCTGAACAAAATACATAAAACAACTGTTAGTAAACATTGAACAGCAGTCATGTTGAGCCATGCTTCTTGAGAGAAGAGATTAAATGAGGTGAGCTCTGTATTCACTTCTCCTTTCTCTGTAGCATTTTCCAAATAGCTATGTGGGGAAGTAGAGCCTGACAGAGTACAGTAGTTTGGTGATAGAAACACAGATAAAACCTTTGGAGTAATAATGTATCAGAGATTTTGGAGCTGGGTTAAAAGAGAAAAGAAGCCACAGAGAAGGATCCAAAAAAATTCTCCACAAAATGCACCTCTGGTCCTTAGCCAACTTCTACAGAACAAGGTTCCAGGAGGCCTAGAAGACAGGAGCTCCTGGGAGGCTAAGTCCTGAACGGAGATTTTAAGATCACACAGCTCTGGAGAGGTGCTGGGGTTGGGGCCCAGCCAAACCCTATCTTTGGCAACAACATAAGCATTGGATTGTGACCAATGACAGCAGAAAACAAGGCAATGTCCCAGCAGTAATGATTACATGCTAAGAATAGGAACTACGTCCTGGTACCAAGGGAGACATTGAGGTAACCTAAATGAGAGCCTAAAACAAAGGTCTGACAAGAGCAAAATAGTCTGCTGCTAACTGAACTGCCTGTCTGACAAAAAAAAGCAACATTTTTTAGAAGAAGAAAACATAATTCAGAAACTCTACAACATGTCGTGCATAATGTCTAACCTATAATTGAGAAATAATACACATATGCAGAGACAGGAAAAATGATTGATAATCAGACAATAATATTATTAATGGAAGCGTACAAAGAAATGATCCAGGCCGGACACAGTGGCTCATGCCTGTAATCCTAAAATTCTGGGAGGCCAAGACAGGTGGATTGCCTGAGCTCAGGAATTCGAGACCAGCCTGGACAACATGGTGAAAGCTGTCTCTACTAAAATGCAAATAATCAGCCGGGCATGGTGGCAGGCACCTGTAATCCCAGCTACTCAGGAGGCTGAGGCACAAGAATTGCTTGAACCTAGGAGGTGGAGGTTGCAGTGAGCCAAGATTGTGCAACTGCACTCCAGCCTGGGCAACAAAGTGAAACTCTGTCTCAAAAAAAGAAAAAAAAAAAGATCCAGTTATTGGAGCTGGCATGTAAGCACATTAGCAAAACTAATATATTAAAAATAACAGCAAAACATGGACAGAATAGATTAAATGATGGAATATTTAATAGATAATATGAAACAAATTAAATGGACATTCTAGAACTAAAAAATGTAATTTCTGAAATTAAGATCTCATTAGAGCAATTTAACAATAGATTGGATTGGGAAGAATATAACATTTGTAAGCTTAAAGGCAGGCCAATAGAAAATGTTTGGCCTGAAACACCAGAGGGGAGAAAAGAGGCAGTAAGAAACAGAGCAAGTCATCACAAATATATGAGGCACAGCCAAAATGATTAACATGCATGTGATGAAAGTCCTAGAATAAAAAAAGGGGAGAGAGAATGGGACAGAAACAATATTTGAAAAGACATCAACACACAGCAGGAGATCATATCGATACATAGAGATGGAGTATTCCTTATTCGATATGCTTGGGACCGGAAGTGTTTTGGATTTTGAATTTTTTTGAATTTTAGAATATTTGCATATACAAAATGAGATATCTTAGGGGATGCGATTCAATCGAAACACAACACTTATTTTTGTTTCATATACAACTTATACACATAGCCTGAATGTAATTTTATACAATATTTTAAATAACTTTGTGCATCGAGGTTTGTATACACTGAACCATCTGAAACCAAAGGTGTCTCTATCACAGCCACTCATGTGGATAATCCAGGCTTGTTCAGCACCACCATCACTCCTGACTCATTTGTATAGTACCAATAATCAATCATTTTATCACACTTATTCACATGTAAGTGCTTAACAATTAATACAGTGAAAAAGATTCTGTGTTCAGGGTGACAGTGGCATCACCAGAACACCTGCATCAGCTGTTAAACAAAAGACTACAGCAGACTTGCAGTCTCCACCTTTGATGTTGTGTTTTCATTAAAAGGCTACTGTACTATATTTTCTTAGGGAAAAGAAACATCAGAAGCCCTTGAGGGACCAGGAAGTGGGTCCTCTAAGGAATGACAAGGCATTCTGAATAAATTGTGTTGTGCACTTGCATTTTGAGTAAAATGTGACATTTTCTACATATTGGTGCTCACAAGATTTTAAATTTTGGAGCATTTCATTTCAGATTTTGGATTTTTTGATTAGGGATACTTAACCTATACAACACACACAGGCACGCACTGTATAACACACACACACACACACACACAGAAGGAGATTTTGTGTGTGTGTGTGTGTGAGAGAGAGAGAGACCTAGGCATTGCCATCAGATCATCAGAGAAAAAACACTAAGAATTTGGGCTAATTAGGGCAATTTTACAACAGAAACTATGAAAGTCCAAAGACATGGAATAACATTTTTAAAGCATGTATAGGGAGGTGGGGGCATGCAACCAGTAAAACAATTTCAAAAATGAAAGCAAAATTAAAATATTCTCATTAAGATAAGGTAAATATTCTATATCTCGACTTTATCAATACAATATCCTGGTTGTGAGTGTACACTTTAGTTTTGCAAAATGTGACCTTAATGGAAACTGGAGAAATAACACATGAGATTTCTCTGTCTTACGTCTTACAACTGCATGTGAATCTATAATTATCTACCAATAAAAACTTGAATTAAAAAAAGTTTTTAGGAAAAGCAAAAGCTGAAATATTTGGTGCCAGAAAACCTGAACAACAAGAAATATTAAAGGAAATTTTCAAAATTAAGAAAAGTGAATCCCTCTGGAAGCACAGCAATGCAAGAAGAAATGAACAACTCAACAGAGAGTAAACATGTGGGTCAATGTAAAAGATTGTGTTACTTAGTCCGGGCCTGGTGGCTCATGCCTGTAACCCCAGAACTTTGGGAGGCCAAGGCAGGTGGATCACTTGAGCTCAAGAGTTTGAGACCAGCCTAGCCAACATGGCAAAACCCTGTCTCTACTAAAAATACAAAAATTAGCCGGGTGTGGTGGTGGGTGCCTGTAATCCCAGCTACTCAGAAGGATGAGGCAGAAGGATCACTTGAACCCAGGAGTCAGAGGTTGCAGTGAGCCGAGATTGTGCCACTGCACTCCAGCCTGGGCGATAGAGCGAGACTCCATCTCAAAAAAAAAAAAATAAAATAATAATAATAATAATAATAATAATAATAAAGATTATCAGTTATTTTAAGCAACAATAAAATCAATGTTTTATGGGATATATAACACGCAAAAGTAAAACTTTTGACAATAACAACAAAAAGCTGTGAGAGAGGACAATGGAGCTAAACTAATAACATATTCTTATATATTTTATGAAGCAGTAAAATACTGATATTAGGTAAACTGGAACATTTTGTAATTTTAAAGACAATTACTAAAAAATTATACTGAGAGTTATTACAATAAATCTAATATACAATCAAAGTGATTATTAACTATTTTTAAAACATGACAAATTTAAAAGAAAACATGAAGTAAGGAGCAAAGAAAATATATAAATGAAACCAAGAGGAAGTAATTAGCAAGGTGTCAGACTTACACCCAACCATATCAGTACTTACATTTTAATATAAATGAATCAAATACTTCAAATAAGGGAAAATGTTTTCAGAACTGATCAAAACGCACACACAAAAAATAATTCTATGTGCAAAAACACATATGTGCTCCCTCCACGCTCATCAGCTCAGCAAGATGGAAGCTCCACTCTGGGTGGGTGTGACCAAGAAAATGAATCTCCCTGTTCCCCCCAGTTCCCAATCAAGGAACCCCTTGGAGGTGCAGCAAAGCAGCATTTCTACTTTCCTGCAGCTCCACGTGATGGGGAATATAAGGTTGAGGACTCCTTTCCTTCACCCAGTCCCCACTCATAAGGTAGAGGCCCCACCACTGGTGCATCAAGCTGAGAATACTGTAGTATGAATTTCCATTGCTCCATTTCATCATAAGGTGGAGAGACAAGCCAACAAGACCAGAGACAACTGCCTTTACCCAGAGCTGGCTCACAAAGCTGGGTTGTCTCCAAAAGAAGCAGGCCAGTGCCCCAACTACCAGCTCTGGAGTAGTGACTCAAAGATTTTGTGCAGGGGAGAGGCAGGCCAACAGAACAGGAAACTCAAAAGCTGTCCCCAGAGGAATTGCTTTTATTCAGGACAGAGTATGAGACTCAGACTTTTAAGAGCCCTCCTAAAAGCAATGGAGATTTTCGTGGTAAGCAACTAAGAAGAGGCCAGTAATTCCCATGAATAAACCAGCTCGTGTATTAGAATCAAGCAAGGAGACAGCTAGGAAGGACTCTCTTGATGTCAGAATGCTCCTCAAGTACTGGCCTCAAACATAGCCTTATAGAGGGGCCCAGGTTTAAATGAATTGGACTGCAGAGCAATTTATGCTCCAGGACATTGTTGAAAACAATAATCAGTCAGTCTACAATGGACTGGAACTGAGTGTGATACCAAAACAGGTAGAGAGCTAATAGAAAGACCAAGGAAAGAGACAGTCAAAGACAGTCATGTCATCATCATCTCAAGGCAACTGTACATATGCCCAAGGCTGAGCCTGTTGAGAAGCAACATCAGAGGCTTCACACTGTGTAAAAAATAAACGTCACTGAAATGGTCTACCGAGGTCACCAGACAAATAAACAAGCAAACTACAAACTCCAGAGGAGACTGGGGCAGGAATCAGTACTCAGCACCATTAAAATACATTTTATGGCCGGACACAGTGGCTCATGCCTGTAATCCCAACACTTTGGGAGGCCAAAGTGGGCAGATCACAAAGTCAAGAGATCGAGACCAGCCTGGCCAACATGGTGAAATCCCATCTTTACTACAAATACAAAAATTAGCTGGGCATGGTGGCGTGAGCCTGTAGTCCCAGCTACTTGAGAGGCTGAGGCAGAAAAATCGCTTGAACCTGGGACGGGGAGGTTGCAGTGAGCCAAGATCATGCCACTACACTCCAGCCTGGTGACAGAGTGAGACTCCATCTCAAAAAAAAAAAAACCTTTATATATATATATATATGTGTGTGTGTGTGTGTGTATGTATATATATATATGTATATATATACACACACACCTACACACATATAGTAAAATGTCTAGTTCTCAAAAACATTAGACTTGCAAAGAAATAATAAAGTGTGACCCATATTGTACCTTAAGAGGCCATGATTTTGGATGGATATTGAAATTACCTTTAGCTATAGAAGACCTAGGAGCAGAGAGGAAGCTTATAAGCCTTAAATATTCATGGGACCCCTGCAATGTTTTAGGCACTTTTATCTGCATGCTCTGATTCCGTATTTGCTGCTTAATCTGATTTATTTATTTATTATGAATGCAAAGGGTGTGCCTGTGTATGTGTATGTGCCTGTGCATGTGTATGTGCCTGTGTATGTGTATGTGCCTGTGTATGTGTATGTGCCTGTGTATGTGTATGTGCCTGTGTATGTGTATGTATGTGATAGAAACAATTTATCAAATTAGAAACACCAGCCATCACTACATACCTTCTTTATAAGTATCAGATGTTTTCAGACTTGTAAACCAAGCTTTACATTCTGATTTTAACATTATTTGATTATCTAAAGGCCTTCATTCACTGCCTTTATCCTGACTTTGTGCTTCCATCAGTTTCAATTATTTCATGCCTGACACTTACATACCTAAACTATCCTGCATGCCATGTTGTTTAAACAGAAAATTGAGCATTGTTTGAATTCAGTTAGGAGGATTATACAGAAGAATATTGGGAATGAAAATGGTCCTATAAACTGTAAAACTTAGATTCGCCACAGGTATTAAAATCATAATAAATTTATCTTTGGCAGACATTCTTCATTTATCACATTCATCTTCATAATTACCTGATAATATATCATGCCCATTAACATTTCAGGGCAAGAAGACTCAGCTTGTTAAGTGACCTCCCCAAGCTATACATCTTGTTATGATTATGGTTGTTATTGGGTTTGCCCATTTTTAAATCCCTCGCTCTTTTCAAAACTGCCAGGCTCATAACAAACCTTTGCTTAGAATAACATTGCTGGCTTCTTCCTGATTACAAATCCCTATTCTTAAAGCTCTCCATGTTGTCTCTGGAGCATGTGTGAGACTACAGGGCTGGCAGCCTCTGATAAGCCTCCCTGCTAAGTTCTCATCATGTGTCAGTTGCCATATTTGTGTGACCCAGATCCTCATTTCCATTCTCTAATCTGTCTCTCATCTGCAATTCCAACAGATTGCAAATCCCAACTATTGTCTCACTACGGGCATAGCTGGCCCCTTCATGGAGCTTAATGAATTATGGTAATGGATAACGCAACAGAGTAACTTTAAGAAAATAATTAAATTTAAATATTCACCATATAATGTCAACATTCTGAGTGTATCAAATACCTCTTAAACATAAGAAGATGTGTTGTGCATATCACTGAACATAGTATTTTAAAAATCTAACAGCTGGGATGAATATGTTTAACAACAGAGTTACAGTGAAGAAGGCTATTACATCATGCCAGTGAATCTGAGTAGCTCAAAAAGCAGTAGAATTATTGTGAATACTTTTTAATGAAAAAAACCTTGGGCATCATCTACTTTAGTACTTTCGTCTTAAAGGTTAAGAAATTATGCTCCAAACAGGGGCAGGGGACCATCAGCCAATGAGTAACAAAGTAAAATTACATTAAAAAAAAAAAATGTATGCTTCATCTACCCTCTCCATGGTCATTTCATTATCTACACAGCTCCCGTGTTTATCTGAGTTATAAAGAGAACATGATGGCCCTAAGTTGCTTAAAAGCCTTTGATAATTACCTATTTTGCATGCTACAATATATAGACTCCCTGGCATAATTATTCAAATCCTACACAAGGTCCCCCAGTCCACATTCTTATCACCAGCTGCTCTTCTTGCTTTATAGCGTGCCCATTATGGAAGCCACAGCTGAGTTATATTTCTCTAAACGCTGGTACTCATTCCTTTCCTCTGCTTGATTAAGCTTTACCTCCCATTTTACCCAGCTCCAAACCCTATTTATTGCATACATGTCTGCCTTTCTATGAAGATTGTTAATTGTTTGAAGCTCAGAATAAAATCTTAAAAACGCCTTTAGCCCCTCCTAAAATTAGCATAACTCCTGGAAAATAGTAAACATTGAAATAATTAAAAGAGTAAAAAGGGCATTCACCTTGGGAAGGAAACTACAACAAATGCAATCAGTGTTCCAACAGTCTCACACGTTTTCCCATTATCCCCACCCCAATTTCCATTCAGAGCAGATCCCAGATAAGAGGGCACCACCTTTACCTATTTTCTCTTAGTGACTGAACAGGAAGGTATACAGACAAAATAAAGTCTGACCTGCAAACTGAGCCAGGCGTCACCAAGACAAGGAAGCCAAATACTCCTGCCAGGTCTATGCCATCATCTCTCCACAACCCTGAGGAGTAGTCCCCAGTGCCAGATTGTTTGCAAAGGTAATAGCAGGTCCAAGGATTGCATTAGCTTAGAAATTATACAACATTTAGTTTGCTATAACCAGTAAGGGGTAAAACTGAACTCATGTGCATTATACTTTATAATTTGCAAATTTTTCACGCGTTTTCTTATTTAATCTTAACAACAAGTAGAAAACCTGAAATGCAGTACATTTAGCATGTTCCAAAAATACTGGAGCTCATAAGCAAGAGAAATAATTTTAAAATTTGTTAAACGTTTCCACTTCTTGCATGACAATATAAGGAATTCTGTAAAACTCCTGTGGAAATTTCATTCCCAGTGTGGCGGTTTGGGAAGGTGGGGCCTAGTGGGAGGTGATTGGGTCATGGGAGTGAACCCTTCATGAATAGATTAATGTTTCCTCTTAGGTGGGAGTGGGATCTCACTATTAGTTCTTACAAGAGTTGGTTGTTAAACGGAGCCTGCCACTCCCCCATCTCTCTTGCTTCCCCTCTCACCATGTGGTCTCTGCACACACTGGCTCTCCCTTCACCTTGATCTGTGAGTGGAAGCAGCCTGAGGCTTTCACCAGATGCTCAATCTTCCAGTCTGCAGAGCTGTGAGCCAAATAAACCTCTTTTCTTTATAAATGACACTGCCTCAGGTATTCCTTGATAGCAACACTAAACAGACTAAGACAAGCATGGAAGTTGAAAATAATGTTATCTAGCAATCACTAAAAATTTTCTCAATTCCCCTTGTACTTTAAAAATTATAAAATAAATTATTAGTAAATTACATTTTGTGATAACACACAGGAAAAAGAAAACATAACGGAAAATTGCTATGCATTTTAACAATATTAATCATAATTTCCATATAATCATGAAAGAGCTTTCAGGAAGACATGAGGCTGGATAAGGCAAGTAAATTGGGTAAAGCAAACACTTGCTGTATATATGCTGTAGTAAAAAAATGTATCTAAAAACTCATGTGTGAATAAACTAATACTTAAAAACAGATGGTAAATTTAAATAGTATACTACCGTAAATCCAGAAATATCATTGGGTGGGTAGTGTGGAAAAAATGTTTTGGTCTAAGTATACAATATATTCTTACAGCAGGAATGACTGTGGGAATGTTTTAATAAAAATATTTTAAATAGGTATGGGGGTATTTCTGAGCCTTTGCAATTCTAGTATGATCTGTGGAAAAAAAGTTTCAAGTTCCAGTGAGAAGAATTGACTACTGGCTTTTTCACCAAAGAGGCTCCTCCAGGGTTTAATATACAGTAATTTTTGAAACGCTGAATGAAATGCCTGAAATGAAATGTCAGGTTGTTTATACACTTATCTCGAGCCTTCACTTTGTATTCATTAATGTTGGCCTCTCAAACAACTCTCCCACATCTCACTCACAGAAATGTAAGAGCTATCATTGTCATATCATTTAAAAACATTAAGAAATAAGTGAAAAAAATGAAAAACCATAGACTTTAAAGATGAATGTGCATTCTAGGTAACCATGAATAAATTTCTTGTCCTTAGAGCTTAATTTACAGATTTGCAAAATAAGGATAATACTCTGCTTCTACATCACAGAGCTGTTATTATGAAAACGAAATCAAATAAAAAAGTTAGGTAAGAAAGTAATGCAGTATATAATAAATCTGATCTCTTGGGAAACAACACTTGCCTTGGTTTTTTTTGTTTCTTTATTTGTTAATTCATATTAAAAAAAAAAAGAGTAGTGGTTCCAAAGTACATAGAGGAAAGCCAGGGCTAACTTTGGAATCTTCATAATACAAATGAATTAAGTAAATAATGTTTGCATGTGAAATGCTTTCTTTGAAGCCAGAAAGTAATATTTCACCGTTGTTCATTTTAACTGTTCTTTATGGTAGACAAATCACGTTAAAGTTTACATGCAAACTTCACACACTGCAGTGGAGGGGGCATGGAATTAATGCTCGTTTGCTCTTTGGGGCTGCAACATAAGAATGGAGGGAAAGATACAAAATGATCAGTTCATTACATTTGGGTTGAGAAGGACAGAAAGAAAAAGAAGAACTGACTCTATTAAGTGGATGCTATAATAAACCAACCCTACATTTTCAGTTGCTCAACACAACAAACATTTCTTTCTTACTCATACTAAGCCCAGTGTGGATTGGCAAGCAGGTCACATTTGACACAGTCATTCATAGATCCAGGTATCTTCCATTTTCCAAAACCACCATTCTGAGAGGCTTCAGAGTCTTCTGGTGGCAGACAAAGAAAAAGAGAGAGAAGGGTCACAAGAAGGTTTTATGAACAAGAATGGAGGAACACATGTCTTCCACGCATTCCTGTGGTCACATCTAACTACAAAAGAAGCTGCCAAAGTAGCCTGGCCTTTACACCACAAAGAGGAGGCAGGGGCTTTTCATAACCTTACAGCAGTCTGCCATACTTGCTATAGCATGATTTCATAATGTGACCAAAAAGTTCAGGGATAGTACTGGTTTTGCTGGCCATGGAAGTGGCTTGACTCAGGATAAAGATGGTCGCATAGCTGAGTTTCTATTCCCCTCTCACTGTATTTTTTTCTCAAAGTCCATTTGATGACAAGACAGTTAATAACAATTCTAGATGTACATTCCCTTACCCCAAGACACACACACACACAGGTTCAAAAAAAGGCGCTGAGCATAAGTGCCATTGGACTGAACTAAACTGCATCCCTGCCTCTGAAACATTTTCGGTGGACCCAGGAATAAGATGTGATGATTGGCCTTGGTCCTGTGCTCTGCATGAGACAATTCCAAAATACATGAAGACTGAGAGTCATTCCCCAGAGAAAATTCATAATGTTGTCACTGGAAATAGGATAAAGGGAGACCATACAGGAAAAATAGATGTGCACTAGACCTAAACAGCCACTGTCCTTTGCCCTACTCTTTTGATTGATAGTGATGAGGATGAAAATAAGGAAGAAAGGAATGGATGGCAGCAATTTACAAGAGTAGGGGCCAGGCTCATGGTTACTGGAAAGGCTGCTTGGGAACGAAGGCAGTATCAGGACTCTGTTATCTCACTGAACCTTTGCAGAGCCTTGGGGTGCTGCATTATTAAAATGATTTAGTTGTTCTCTGTGCATTTCCCCCTTATTCCTGCTACCAAATTCCTAACTCTGTCTCATGTTCTGACCTATCAAGAGAGAGCATCTCCTTGATCCAACAGTAAGCACAGTCCTCCATGAGTAAAGACCACCAACCCCTGGTCCCCTGGTCCATTCTGTTCACACTGATGACCACAGTGAGCTACTTTCAGCTCCTTCCTGAGCAGATGGCCCAGAGGCAGCGACTCCAGGAAAAGGCCTTGGAAGGTGGTTTCCCACCTGGGGCTTAGCTTGTCCAGCATCCATCTTGTCTGGGAGTTATTCTGCTGGGAAGAGTCTTTTCCATATTTAGCAAAGTCAGGGTGAATGCCTATCAAGTTTACAAGATTGTTTTCTTGGGAAACAATGCTCACTTTGGCCAGGGAGGTTATTTATTCAAGCAAAATTATTTGATGATAGTGGAGATTTGACTGAATATGACTTTCTCAATCTGTATTATATAAAGAAAGACCTTCTCAGCTATGAGCAAATAGATAGTTGTGCAAGATTTTATAACTGAAAAGAATCTTCCTGCCTCATGTAAAATCAATGTCTGAAGAAGTCAAAGGACACATTCTGCAAAATGCAATTCACTAATTAGTGCCAGAACATGTTGGAACTCAGAACTCAGAGCTCTAATGCAGATCTTTTTTGCTTCTGTGTCATGAGTAATTTGTCTGGTTGACCAGTTGTTTTAGGGAAAATTCCTCTTTTAGCCATTGTTCTTTCAGTCCAGGTATCAGAAATAGGGGGAGGGCAAAGAGAGCATGATCTGAAGTGGAGAAAAGCAGCCCTTGTGTCTGCCTATCAGTAGCTCTCTCTTTCTGCTCACCCAAAGATGTCCTTCATCCACTTGGGCACTCAGGAGGTTAATGTCACATCCATTTATACCCACAGGAAGCTGGAGGCAAGCTAAAGGCTTAAATTTAGGCAAGAAAAATAAAAACTAATGATTAGCGGAGGAACGATTCTTATGGTCAATTAAAAGAAACAAACAAAAAAAACCATTAAGAAACCAAAACAAAATGAAAATTTGAGGATTTTCATTTTGCAGAATCAACATGCTGAAAAAAAACTTGAGCGATATTGTTGTCCAAAGATTTTGGTATAATTAGGTCACTTTCTCACAACTACTTTTAATTTCTCTCTCTCTCTCTCTCTCACACACACATACACACAGAAAGAGACAGAAAGGGAGAGTTCATTTTAAAGTCATAGTATTTCTTATTGTTTTCTGCTTTTTTACAATTTTCTGCTAAAGGTCGCTATGCATTTACATTTAGAGATGGCTTCAATTTCAATTTAGCATAACAAGATATTTGATCCTTACATTGCTCAGATTACTGGGCACAAAGTGTTTAAAAAGAAATGCCATTAATTGCATATTCAGGGAGAACATTTAGCAGCATTACATAGAAAGAACAATGTTTCTTTCCAACCTAGAAATCTAATTTTGAGTTAATTTCACAATCAGTTAGTAACTTTTCAAATCTGGACTTAAGATATGAAATTTAACCCTTTGTCTAGGCAAGAAGGGACCTCCACCAATTCACAAATGAAGAAGAAAGGGTATTTTTTGAAGTGCACACAGTGGTGGTTGAGTTGCGAAAGCAGATAAAGAACCTTATCATAGGGTAATAAATAAGCAGAGACTGGCATTTTGTAAGAAATTTTCAGCATATAAAATTTACAGATTATTGTATATAAATTTGAGGCTGAAACTTATTTGTACTTAATTATTTTAACAATAGGTACCTGGTGAGGCCAAACCTGAGGGAGTTTTGTTTATTTTTTTTTTATTTTGAGGTTTAATAAACTTCCAGTTAGTTGCTTCCAACTTTTATTTTCCATTTATAGCAGCAGGAACAAAAAATATCCTTCATGAAGCAGAACTTTTCTGGAGTGGTAACAACCATTTTTGTTTGCCTTCTTTGAAGGCAAACACATCGATTTTCCTCCTCCTCACCAAATTCTGGGATTCTGACTCCATGGGAAGGCACAATAGTTCCACATCTCTACCATTAGCCTCTCTTTATAAAATGTCAGCAAGTTCCTGGGGATAATATTTAAAAATTGCGAAGGGTGCAGAGAACTCTGAAAGGAAGGGGCTTGAGATCCTAACCCTTTCCTCTAAAGTTAGAAATTATTACAATATTTCTGATGGACTGAAGTGGCTTCAAAGAAATTCAATAGTCAATAAAGGACACCAGAGGCAAATTTACCCTAAAGAAGGCAGCCTCCACTGGCACCCTAGGGTGACCGCTCAGGGTTGGTGACAGCTGGTTCTGGACATAGCATATGGCCAATCGCAGAGCCCGTATCTGCCCCTTATTGGCATTCCACTACCCAGTGTTCCCCATGTGGGTACGTGGCTTGAAGGAGGGTGGATGTCTGAGGGTAGACTCAAAGAGCTGCCCAATGGGAGTCAGACCAACTCGGGTAGGAGGAGCTTTCTCCTTCCCACGAAAATACTACTAAATCAATGAGCATAGGACTCCATGGCCCATCCTGCCATAGACAGGAATCTTCAGGCTCCCTGCCCACCTGGGGTCAAGATGGTGTCTCCCGTAGCTTCTGTCTTCCTTCGGGCAAGGACTGCCCAAGCATTCAGCTTGACTGAGTTGGGCAGCAACAAGATAGAGAAAATCTAATATGGTTTGGCTGTGTCCCCACCCAAATCTCATCTTGAATTGTAGTTCCCATAATCCCCACATATGGTGGGAGGGACCTAGTGGGAGATAATTTAATCATAGGGGCAGTTTTCCTCATGGTATTCTCATTAGGTTGAGTAAGTTCTCATGAGAGCTGATGGTTCTGTAAGGGGCTTCCCCCTACATTCGGCTCTCAGTCTTCTCCTCCTGCAGCCATGTGAAGAAGGACATGTTTGCTTCCCCTTCCAGCATGATTGTAAGTTTTCTGAGGCCTCCCCAGCCCTGTGGAACTAAATTGCCCAGTCTCAGGCAGCTCTTCATAGGAGTGTGAGAACGAACTAATACACCATCCCTGAGCAGGAGTTCAGAGCTCAGCGTCCCCTATTGTTTTGGTTTTTCTTTTCCTTTGGAGGTGCTAATATCCAGGCCTGAACTTCAAGATTGAATTAGAACTTGTCTTTACACAGGAAGGAGAAAACCCAGGGAAAAGTAGAAAAGCAAGGCTCTCCATTTGCAGATTACAAAATAAGTCATGTATCCTGGAGGCTAAGAGAAAAATTAACCCATTCTGTATCCTAAACCAATAAATTGGAGTATATGACAGCTACATGAACCTTGTAATTCTGTAAAGTAAGGTCAGCCATTCATATCTAATCTTGTTATTACATTTCTAAATTTCAGATTTAAGGAGTCCACTATTCCTACAATTAGAGACAGAGATTTGAACTGTGTAATCCTGCATTATTACTTTAATTCAGATTCTGAGCCTTGGCCAAAACCATCAAAGCTGCTTCCCTTATAGGATGTGAATTCACAGACTTATTTCATCCCTGAGATACCTCATGCTATAGTCACATTAGAATCACTCCACCTAAACAATGCTAATCCTGAAATGCAATGCTAACAACACAAAAAAAGAAAGAATAAAATTAGAAAAATTCTGATTATTAAATAGAGGACTAAACAAAAGTGTTTTTCTGAAGTTTGCATTTTAAACATAAATAGATTCTCCAAATTCCTCTCTGAGATTCTTTCAGCATGCTAACACATTCTCTTGAAGCTTTAAGTTAATTCTTCAAAAAATTAGTCCAAAGAATAGCACATTGAACCTCAAAAGAATACTTTGAAATCCTTTCTGCATGGGCTTGAGATTTTGTTCTTAAGGGGCTAAGATAATGGATAGTAAAGGTAAGCTTGTATTAAGCCCCCAAAGAGCATTGTTGAATTCAATTATTAGTTTAGTTTTTTAGAGTTTATATTCATTTTTGAGATCAGTTTAGAATAGGATATGATACATTCTAAATGTGAAAAGCCTGAGGTTTCAAAAGTGGCACTGTAATTTTTTAATCTTTATTTTTTGTTATGTTAAATTTTATACATCTTTCCACAAATGACTTTAAAATGATTTGCCACATTGAACTGAAAAACTCATGTCATATCTATATCAAGAAGAGTATTCAATGAACCCTCTTCCTGCTTACTCCAAATTCTAAATTAACAGGCTCTCTTGACATAGTTTGAAGATTAATTCAAAATAATGTGTCTACATAGAGTGATCACTATGTACCAGGGACTTTGGGGGCAGAAAACTGACTAATACTTCATTCCTGATATCAACATGCTCATAAACTTGTGGGTAAACACAAAGTACATAAAAATAGGCTCTAATGAAATATCTGAGATGTAGGTAATGCTTATTGGAAATATAGCAGAGAGAAATTCCTTTGGGTGGGAGTGGGAGAATATGATCTAGGAATAATTAAGAAAAGCAAGAGTCAGGCCTTAATAAAATTATCCTCTAAGCTAGTTCCAGTTCTAGTGTCTATGCAGACAGAGAGTGGTGAATGATTTACAAAGGGGGAAGACAGTGGACATGTGTGTGCACATGCAAACACCAAGGAGAGAGCACAGGGTACAACGAGCCAGACAGAAGGAGAAAATAGTAGCAATCCTTCACTTTCAAAGTTCCAAATCCATCAGCCCACTGAATCCTCACAATAGAACCAATAATGGAGACTCCGAGAGTTTAAAAGAATTAATGTATTGCCAAACTAGTTCCCACATTGAATAAGTGATAGGACTGAACTTACACCCAGGCTCGGGATTCTGAGCAGAGGTTTTCCCCATGCTGTGCTGCAAAACGGGAAGTGGGGAGGGAGAACTAAGGAATCGTGAAGGTTTATTAAGAATATTAAAGTAGGAACAATGTGATATCTGGCCTTCCAAATAAGAAATAAATATGCCATGTTGTTTATTTTTATGAATTTCTTCAAAACTTAGAATTGCATGAAGTTATGGTTGTGGATTGGTTGATTAATTAGCTGAAGAGATTCAATTCCTCCCTAGGCAAGATGGCGGCCAGTTGATGTGATGTCTTATGGCCGGAATATTCTCTTTAACAAGGCAGAGATATGTGGACACTTGCATAGAGGAATATTAGTAGGCTGACTTTTCCTGCTATTCCAATTCTCATTTTTACTTTTCAGGCAGTATATCAAAAACTGGAGACATTTTTCAACAATGAAATTTTGGCAGTGCCACAGATGTGTTCATAGTTGCTGTTTTAATTGAATTTCTTTATAATTTATGACAAAATAGTATACCCACAGGTTTTAGCACCTTTCAGGTTGCTACATTTTAATATATGCTGAAAGTGAAATAATCTTATTTCTTCCATTATCATTTGAAAATGCTTATAAATTTCCAGATTGAAATACTACATCTCAATTCTTATTCAGAGCAGCAGCTTCTAAACCAGTCTGGACATCGGAATCACCAGCAGGCTTAACTTTCCTTCTGTCTTGCACATCTACAGAGGAGCATCCCCACGCCCAGATGTAAAGCTCCCCAGGTGGTTCTCATGATCAGCAAAGCATGAGAAATCCCAAATTAGAACACCCTAACCAAAGAAGCAGACCTATTTACATGCATCAGAAATAATTACTTAAAGGATAATTAATGCTTTCATAATCATTAAAGGATGAGATTGGATACGTGTTATTCAAAAGTGTATATGTTCCAGGGAAGAATGGGATGTCAAAGCCATCAACCTCTCGAGTTAAATGTATGCAATGGAAGTCTAAATCCAAAGAGCTAAGCTTAGATCCTTGCTGCTCCAAGTGTCGACTGCAAACCAGCAGCCCCGGCATCAACTGGGAGCTTCTTGGAAATGCAGGTCCACTCAGACCTATTGAATCAGAATCGGCATGATAACAAACTCCCCAGGCCATCTGCGTGGGGAGATAATTTTAAGAAGTCTGATGACAGCAATTCTTTACCTTGGCTGCACATTAACATCACGTGAGGCATTCCTCAAAGTGCCAATTCCAGTTTCCCACCCAGAGCAATCCTATCAGACTTTACAGGTGGAGCTCCATCCCACTGGTATTTTTAAACAAATAGCTATTTTTGTCCTGTAATTTATGTTTATGTTACAGAGGAGAAGGCTTTTCCCTACATTATGTGGGCAAGCCAGCAAAGACCTTCTTCCACAAATTTGAAAATGGAGTTCATTGTGCCTCTTTAGTACCTGTGTGTGGGAACAAGCCCCATGTGCACTGGTGGAGGATGGACTTCTGGCTCTGACACCTTGTGTATACTTGGGCCAACTCCTTCATTTCTTCTTGTGTATAAGGACAGACTGTGGCTTTGCCCATAATGAAAGTAAGACAAATTGCCTCCTATATGCCTGCAAGCAGCTATGACCTGTACCTCTCACCGTGGAAGGTAATTCAGTTGGAGTCTGTCTCTTCAATTTCACCCAGGGATAAGAAATTATTTCATTTTTTTTTACATGTGGAGTAATTAAGCTAATACTTACATATAATTCTGTCTCTAATCGTAGACCATTAGTGATTTTTTGTTTAATTTAGAGAGACAGAAAAGAACCAAGTAAATATTTCATTTACACCTAAATTTTTCCTAATATCATAAATGAGCACAGCTTTAAAAATAAAAATTTGCCATAAATAGGATTTTATGAGTTCCAGAGCCTTATAAAAGTCAAGTTCAGTTAATGTGTTCAGACCCATAGAAGAAAATGTTCAATGTAGCAATTCAAATTTTCCAGGTGCAGATGGGGTGGTAAGAGGGCAGTTTCAGTGGCACCAAACACGGACATCACTGAATCAGTGTGAGATATTAATCTCTATACTTTTCTCCTTCTAAACTCCCATTCAAAGACTGCTAATTCTGAGAAGACGATGTACTTTTGTTTTGGAAGATTTCTCATAGTATTATCTACTGAATGACCCTAGCACTCCCCCTCTCCACTTGAGATTATAAGGAAACCAAAAGATAAACAAAAAATTGTCATCTCATTTTAAAATAGCATAACCTCATCATATCTACTTATACTCATCCAATGAGCTACAATGTCCAGAATATATTTACATACATCACCATATTACAATAGCTTCTGCATCATTTTTTTAAAATTTATACATAGGGAAACCAAAATCATTTTAGTATTTCACATACACACATTGATTTGGAGATTACTTACCCTTGAATCACTGCTCTCAAATTATTGAAGATTCAAAGTGATCCTCAAGTTCTAAAAGTGACTTGGGAGCGCCTGCTAAGCAGATGGTCAGGCAGAATGGTCAGGCATAGAACAACTAAAACATAACACAGCCTCATTACTCAATAAGCAGAGAGTTCACTTGCTGAGGAAAAAAAAAAAAAATAACTGTGAAACAGCAAAATGGAATGACGTGCATAGTAGCACAGATAATAATTCAAATAATGAAAGTTTTGGACATGAAATGATGGACAAAAGGAAAGGGAACCCTTCAGTGGGAGATGGGGTCCAAATCTTTACTTCTTTGCTTTACCCGATGGTGAACTCTGGGTCTTGCTGCACTCAAATGGGACAGAAGGGACTTGCTTAACAGCTCCAAAGACCCCTCCAGGGCTAAAATCAACCATTTGGGGTGAGCAGACTTCATGTTCTATGTGGGGCCTGGGCTGCTTACTGTAGATGAAAAGGATTTGGATGCTAAAATAACCCAGAAGAAGAGGCTTGAGAAGCATTTGGTTATTCACAATGCAACAGAAATTTCAATCGTGACATCCCCACTCCAACACTTCTCTGAGTCATAATAGTCCTCTTCAGTTAACGTAGCTTGAAGTCGATTAACTGCAGATCCTAATTCTGAGTGCTCTTGTTTCAAAGTGCACTTGTGTGCTGCATAAATTCCCTCACCACCATTTACTGGTATCACAGTGCTTATCACATGGCGTTCCAATTATCTGTGAGCACGTCTGAATGCAGAACTAAACTACAAGTGTAGGGGCTATTTTTATTTTCCTATTTTTGTTGTTGATGTTTAATTAGTCTTCGCAATTCCCTCTGAATTTAGTCCAGGGCCTCATGTCTCATAGACGCTAAATAAATGATTGCAGAGTCTGACCCATTGCTAAATAGAATCAGGGAGAAGCAAGGCACAGAGCAATGCTCACCCAGGAACTCTCATAAGACCCCTGCCAACTGGGCTGTCTCTCTCTCTCACTTTTTTTTCCCCAACCTCAGGGGAATGAGTAGTGGAGGAGGAGTCCAAGGAATAGATACACAGGGAGGGTTGTGTGTTGTTCATTTATACCAGTGGCTGCAAAACGACAGCCTGAAAGACAAGTCCAGCCCAGAGCAGTTTTGGGTTTGGCCACACCCCAGCACCGTTGCGCGGGTAACCACAAGCTCCACCCAGCCCTATTGTGCTGCCTTGCCACCATACTGATGGTAGGTTACCAGTCCTGCCTCTGAAACCATTTGAGTTTGTAACCCTAGATCTAGAAAGATGTCAGAACCAAGGAAAAAAAATAGATTAAACATCTGTCCACTAATGGGACTGACAATTTATTTATTTGGAGGCTTTTAAAACACATTTAAGCAAATATAATATGGTTCTGAAACAAAAATCAGGTGGTTTCTCTGTGGCTCTTACCACGTCCAACCGCCAAGATATGAAATTTGGTTATCAGATTGTAAGAAGTGATTTTGAGTCTCCATGATTCTGAGACTTCTAAAAAATAATTGGGGAAACAGTCATTGGTCCTCTTTTGCGTGTTCCTTGATTTTCACACCTTATTTTCTCTTGGATTAAAATGAATTTTTAAAATAAGCATTGGCAAAGATGGGAATACATCTTCTCCACATAAACACAATATAGACACTCCATTCAGATTCTTTCTTTGAAAATTAACCACTTATATTGTGACCTGTGCAAAGTTTTTGAACCTCTATTGAGCCTTGGTTTCTGCATTTGTCAAGTGGGTGTAATGTCAAGATGCCTTGTGCAGTTACCTTGAGAATTAGAGAACTAACTCTTAGAGTGTTTGCTATGTTTCAAGCCCTTGTGTAAATGTTACAAATGCATTAGCTCATTTAAGTTTCCAGTAACTCTAGGGATTAGGTATCATTATCACTCCATTTTATAGATGCAGAAACTCAGGTGCAGGGAACTTGGGAAAAGTGCCCAGTTGATGCCTACTGAGTGATTGACTTGAGGATCAGATTGAGGCAGTGAGAGTCCAAACCCCACACTCTCAGCCTCTCTGTTCTCTCTCCACAAGGAAACGTGCCTTGTACCTATGAAGCATTCACCAGTGATCGGTGCTTCCTTCTCTCCAACTTCTCTCTGATATTGTCATCTGATAGTTCATTAGAAATTGGATGGAAGATTCTACATTTCTAAAACAATGTAAAAGTATCATATGTGATGTTCCACAAAGGCAAGATATCCAAAAATATTACAGAATCATTTTTAAATTTTATTTCAAATGTTGGGCCCAGCTACAATTATTTCTGTACTCTTTTATCCAAGATCAGAATTTCATTCATCAATATCGTCAATGCAGCAAAACTGGTGTTTTAGCTACATAGGTCAAGGGAATTCATTTACTTCTTAGTAGACTGCCTCATTTATTTCATATTTTTGAATCCTGAAATACTCTGATGATGTAACTGCAAATAACAGAAAATTTTGTTTTACATGCCCAAACTTATTTTTAGATTTATTATTTTTATATTTTTTAGAGACAAGATACTGCTCCATTGCCCATGCTGGAGTGCAGTGGTACAATCAGAGTTGACTTCAGCCTTGAACTCCTGACACAAGTGGTCTTCCTACCTCAGCCTGCTGAGTAGTTGGGACTACACTTGCTCCATGCGTCACTATTTTTATTGTTGTTGTTGTAGAGATGAGGTCTTGCTATGTTGGCCAGGCTGCTCTCAAACTTCTGGCCTCAAGCGATCCTCTCACCTCGGCCTCCCAAAGTGCTGGAATTGCAGGTGTGAGCTACCATGCCCAGTCTTTATTTTTAAAATTAAAACTTTTTCTGCAGAAAATTTAGTGGTCTGTATTATAAATGATCTTTTCACAGATTGGGACATTATTGCTAATTGTTTAACCCATTCTTGAGAGATGAAGCTAGTCATGTATGCTAAGCTATGCAACAACACAGAATTGTGCCAAGCCTGCCAAGAAGTGCACAACCATTCTTATCTTAAATAAACATGTGGCTTTTCAGTCTTTTGTCATTTGCTTTGGGGGGTTTGTAGAAAATATTTGGGGAAATAGTCATTGATCCTCTCTCACATGCTCTTTGGTTTTCTCTTAAAATTATGTCATAAGCTATCGATTCTTGCTTTGTTAATGCGCTTGCTTCTCTCAGACATGCATGCCCATCCAGGCCTTCTTATGACAGCTATACTGAGAAATCTAATGAGCAGTTCACAATTTGGTGTTGAATGTAACAGTAAATAAGTATAGAGTAGGGCCTAAGGGGTTCTTTTATAGGTGAGTTGCATACACTTTCGTGCATAAATTCAGATAGCTCATATTCTCATATTCAAGTAGTTCACATCCTCATGAGTTGCACACGCTTTCATGCACAGATGCAGATAGCTCATATTTTCACAAGGTTATTTGGCTTGCTTTAAGTTTCTTCCTAGTGTTATAAGACAGGTAAGACTGCCAGGTGAGTGACTGCTAGATAAAAGAAGATTTACTGTATTGTCTTGACTATCAATGTGCTCAAAAAGGAATAATCATTTTGCAGCAGCTCCATTTACTTGTTATACAGGCTAAATGCTCTATTGCAATTATCCTTCAAAACATGTGCCTACATCTGATGACTGGTCTAGACAAGTGACATTGATGGGTGTTATTCTGCCAGTCACAATCATCTTTCTGAAAATGATGGAAGACATGAACCGCGGACTCCAAAAGGACTCCTGAGCTTTCAGTGGTCCTGATCCTTTGACTGAAAGCTCTTAGTTTCAGCAAGCTCTTTGCTTGGAAAGAGAGCTGGCTCAGTATCAGAGACAAGCTAAAAATGGCTGGGCCTTAACAGGTAGTTTCAGTGAGTTATAATGAAAAGCCGCGAGCGCCTGAGTGTCTGTTGACATAACTGAGATGACAAGATGACAAACACCGAACTGAGGAGCTTGTTTTCATGTTAGGAATGGATTCAATTAAAAATACCTTATCGAATTAAAAGGATTACAGAAGATCCGGTGTGCTCCCGAAAGCCTGCTAAGGACATTAATCACAGGAATGACTGAGACCTGGTCCCTGCATGAAGACACTCTTGGAACATGGCCACTGTGGCTCTTTAGGCACTGAATCCCTGGGATATTTTAAAAATTAGGCCGTGATTTTACTGCCAAGTCATCAAAAATTGCCTTTAGACAATGCTTAAGCGAAGAACATTCCCCTTCTTAACATGTTTAGATAATGGGTAAGAATTTGCTTTATGAAACTATTGTTAGGAAATCTGATTTATTTTTTCTTGATTGCTCTTAAAACTCCACCCTGTTGCCTGGTTACCTTCTCTGTCCTCCAAGGAGGAGGGTGGCCAGCGGAGCTGGGACATTTTTCCTGGCAATGACGTTTTAATGTTCAGGCTATTTGTCATCTCCTAGAATTTCGTCCTTCACTCTGCCCATTTTTCTTTTCAGCTCCTTAAAGAGGTATGACAAGAATCTTAAAAGAGGTCAAAGTTAGAACAGATTCTGAATTAGTGATATTGTTTCCAGTAGAGGGAAGTCCTTGAAAAGGGTGGGTCAAATAGCACATATACCTCTTCATAATATAATGCCTACAACGGAGGCCTGGAAATCCTACTAGGTGGGTTGTCATGGACATGTGTAATATATTGCTTATGGGTCAAGATTTCAGAAAAAAACAAATTTGGTATCAGGTTGAAGAGCTCATATATTTCAAAAACTTTATGAAAAAGCAGGCAACTATAAAGATGTTTCTATAACCAAAAAGAAGTGAATCAGGGAGAGTGGCCAATGTGTTTCTTGGTGTGAAATTAGATTATTTCGCTAAGTGTGTTGGTGTGATGATGATCTGAAAATTTGAATGATATCATTTGATACATAATTCATTTGTTCCTTTTTCCATTTATTCAACACTCACTGAGCATCTAATGGGTCCCAAGAATGTATTAGATACTGAAGAATCACCAACAAGTAAGCCTCTTCTCCACCCTCAAGGAGCTTAGAATCAAAATGGTGAGGTGCAGAGGGTATTTTTTCCACATAGTGGTTGGGCAGAAAAATGTTCAAGAGTTACAACATCACCAAAGAGGAAGCTACCAGTTCCGATGGGTGAAGACCCATAGAAAGCTCTGCGTGCTCAGCTGTCAGGCAAGACCAAGTGTTCATCAACCTGCAAGGATTCTGCGTATTTATCAGATGTGTGGACAAAAGTTGCAGAATGTCTGCTGGAAAAGTAGGTACTGACAGGATTGCTCTCAAGTTTACCAGATTCTAAAGGGCACAACTTGATGTATTGTGGTGGAGAACTGCAGAATGTTTCAAAGCGCAGGAAGGAAAGGTTCTGGTTTCAATTGTAAAGGTCAGTGTGATGGCAGAGGAAAGCATGGATTGAGGAAGGGTAGGGAGTGGGCGTGGGGCTAGCAGTCCTCCATCAGGATGGAGAAGGAAGATATGATTGAGACTCTGGCCAATGGAGTGAAGAAGAGGCCAGGGATTTCTAAATGAAAAGTGACATACTTAACAACTAACGAGACATGGGGGAAATGGAAAGAGGGACACCTAGGAGATCTAGGTGTAAATCTGAGTGTAAAAAAATATTAATTGATACAAGAATGGGGGAATAAATGCGACTGAAACAACTTACAGTATCCAGTGCTCACTGGTGTCAGACTTCATGCTAACCCCTTTGCATGGATTATTTTATCTATGCAATAACCCTAAGGAAGAAGGCACTATTAAGGTTTGCATTTTAAGAGAAGAAAATTAAGGCTTAGAAAAGTTAAGCAATTCTCCCAAATCATATAATTATTAAATGACAGAAAGAGCAATAAATAAATCCCTGCCTCACTCAGAGCTGTGGTTCTACGAAGTCGTAAAGGCTGGGCATTCTGGATTGATCCTTCCTTTCTTCTGCCTCTCCTCAGTGGAATTCAGTTCCATTCTCCTCAATAGAATCCAAAGTTTTAAAGGAAAAGATCTGGATCCTATCTATTTCAAATGTCCTCTGTTATCCATTAAGTGCCTTGTACATAGTAGGTATGAAATGAAAGTTTGTGATTTGGGATATAATAAACTTTGGGCATAAAGCTGGTGACACCAGTGCTATAGAATGTCATGTCATTATATGTTGATATCTTTCCCTTGAGTTTTTTATTCATTCCTGATTGTTCTGTCCTAGAGCAAAGCATTATGCAAACAATGACAGTAGTTACTGGGGAGCTTGAATATGCCACAAACACACCGAGGGGCTGAAAGGAGCACATGTGGGTTCTTATGCCTCTGTCTCTCAGACACAACCCCAGTCCTAAAACCCAGATCCTGGGTCTGGACCTAGGAGATCCCACTGCCATTGGCAACTCTTCTCTGTGAGCTTCTGTCAGTGTGGGGCTAAGAGGAGGGGTTGGGGAGAAGCAGGGACCTGCTCTTTTCTTTCTGCTTCATGCCCTTCTCCGCAACACCCCCGGAAGCCTTCTTCCCCAGGCAGCACGAGGGCTCATTTCAATTTTTGCTTTTCCAGCACCCCAAAAATCAGCCTCAATGCACCACCTACCGCGTCGGTCAGTGCTCCCTCCCAGCAGTTGGGGGCCCAGCTGCATGTGACGTCTAGCCCAGGCTTCCTTCAACCTCTGCAGCCCTAAAGGTGCCAGCTGCTCCCTGCAGTGGTTAATATGCTCTGTGCTGACTCAGTATCCCCTTCTGCCTTTGTTGTCCTTCAATACCTGTTCAGCCACTTCCTTCTATTACAATTCTCTCTGTCAAAATAGCTGGCATCATTCCCGTTTTCCTGAGAATACCATGACTGAGAGAGACCAGAAGGTATACTTCTCCGCTTACGGCTGATGGAAACTTTGCAGGCCTCTAGCAGAAAATTCTCATAATCTGGAGGCAACTCTCTGACCTGATGCAGTAGCTGCCCTTGCACTTGGTAAGGTGAGCCTCAGGAGGCCTGGGTGAGCCCAAGCATCAACAAGGCTGCAACTATAAAGAAAGGAAGGCACCACCACTGCGGTCAGAAAGGGCTGCCTCTGTGGCTACACACTCCTGGGGAATTTAACTGACCTAGTGTGCTGAACATCAGACAAGAATAAAAGAACAACTGAATTTGTTAACTTGCCCTTCTTCTTCCATAGTATACTTTTTTTTTTTTTAGATAGGATCTTGCTCTGTCACCCAGGCTGAAGCACAGTGGCTGATCTCAGCTCACTGCAAGCCAATCTCCCACCTCAGCCTCCCCAGTAGCTGGGACTATAGTCATGCCACCGTGTTCAGCTAATTTTTTACATTTTTTGCAGAGACAAGGTTTTGTCATGTTGCACAGGCTGGTCTTAAACTCCTGGGCTCAAGTGATCCTCTTGCCTTGGCCTCCCAAAGTACATGGTAGATTATTTTATGCATTAGCTATTCAACTCCCTCCTAAGTGATCTAATAGAAATGGTGCCTTAAAATTATTTCTGAGTCAAGCACTCCTACTCTAGAGAGACTGTGTAAGCATAGATTTTATTATTGGTTTCCTTAAATATAATTATTTTCTATGATCTTCAATATCTCCCTCTAAAAGACAGAAACCTCCCTGGTCCACAACATCAGAGCGCATCCTCGCAGTGTTTAATGAGTATCTGCTTTGTTTCAGTTAATCAGTAGTTTTTACTGTGTTTGGCACCAGCTGACAAATGGCAAGCCAGAAAAAACTACTGTTTAAATGCCAGCAGAATCCCCCAACGGGTTGTTAGCTTAAAAAAAGAAAATTACCTTTGGTCCTTCTCCATATCGTTCAGCATTTGAGCCGCTTCATCAGAATCTCTAAAGGCACCATCCTAAGTGTAATTAAAGAAGAGTAAGTGGAAGAGAGGGAAGGAGATGGAAATCACTCAGGTTTGGCTGTATTGGTGCACAAAGATGGCTAAAGGGAATCACGTGACTTGCATCACCATCACTAGCTGAGTAAGTCAGGCTACAGCCCGATTCTTGCATACATGTCAAAGGGCAATCTATCTGTCCTCTTATCATGCTTATGAACCAATTCAAAGAGATGAACTAATTTGCCCAATGTTACACACCTAGTTGGAAACAGGGCTAGGCCTAGAATTCAGATCTGTGACATTCAAAATAAGGACACCTTCTACTCACTTATAGTTCATCCCTCACATTAAATTTAGGGGGTTTTATTGTATTAATTAGAACAGGAAACAGCAATTTTTTTCGGCAAAGGAACCAATAGAATATACTTTAAGCTTTGCAGCCATACTGTCTGCATTAGTCCATTTTTGCACTGCTATAAAGAAATACCTGAGACTGGATAATTTATTTTTTAAAAAAGAAGTTAATTGGCTCACAATTCTCCAGGAATGTACAGGAATCATGTCAGAATTTGCTTCTGGAGAACCCTTATGAAATTTACAATCATGGTGGAAGGTGAAGGGGAAGCAGGCAGGTCTTACATGGCCGAGCAGGAGCAAGAGAGAAGGGGGAGGTGCCACACGCTTTTAAACAATCAGATCTTGTGACAACTCACTCACTTACTATCATGAATACAGCAGCAAAGAAATGGAGCTAAACCATTCTTGAGAAACCGCCGCCGTTTCACCTCCCACCAGATCCCACCTCCAGCACAGGGGATTACATTTCAACATGAGATTTGGGTGGGGACACAGATCCAAATCATATCACTGTCTATAGGTAGTCAAATGTGCCATGGTATCATGAAAGCAGCCATACCTAAACAAATGAGTATGGGTGTGTTTCAGTGAAATTTTATTTAGTTACAAAAACAGATCGTAGGTCAGATTTTGCGCACAGAGTGTTATTTGCTGACCCCTGAGTTAGGTCACAACAGCAAAGAGATCTCACCTTAAGCTCACCTTAAGCCAGTCAAAGTTCATGTCTGTCATACTTAAAGAATCTCAGTAGAGAGTTCAGAGCTGATCAAACAATTTGGTGGTGTCAGGAACCCTGGAAAAATTCTTCTTCTTGCTGGCAAGTCTTAATGTAAGACCCTCAACTCATTTTCCCAGATATCTGCTCTAGCTCCATTTATCAGCTTTGAATTTCAGCCAGTAAGAATGGGAATGCAAGGAAATGGGGGACAGACCAATTTTCTTTAAGAGCGAAGTCAGAAGTTGTTCACATTGCTTTTCTCCACACATGGCTGGTCACTCATCAATCACAGGGCCGCCTCTAGCTAAAAGAAAAGTTGGAGATGTGCAGATTTTGGAAAGTCAAGAGCACTTCTATGTTCTATTGTCAGAGAAAGAAAGATAAAAAAAAAAGATGAAATAGATAAGCAGTGATTGTTCCCTCAGCAGATATTTTATTTACTAAGGAGTATCTTAGAGAATGTGTCAAATAAAGCTGCTTTTTTTTAGTCAAATAAAAACCAATATGCTAGCATTGCCTTTAAAATAGCTGCTTCAATACCGCTTTACCCTCTTTAAAAGGAAGTGTTGCTCTCCAGTAGGATAAGTGTAGGCTGTAGAGTAAAATGAATCTGGCTTTGTTCCACTATTCATTAAATATTAGGGAACCCTCAGTTTTCTTATCTGTAAAATGGGCCATAAGTAAATCAGGATTAAAAGAGAAGATTTATGTAGAAGTCCTGGTTCACAGAAGGACATCAGTTAATCAGAAAATGTTAGTTCCCCTCCATCTTTATTATAAAACAGGGAATTAAGTGGCATGTCAGTATATGACAAGCTAAACATGATATAACTCTCACGTTGTGCTGTATTTTATGCTGTATGACTCAGTTTTTAATGGGCTAATTCATCAGTGCATAAGCCAGCTGTACCACCCTCAAAGGTAACATAGTACAGAAAAAAGAACTGCCTTGGACTTCTGGGAACATGGGTTTATTTTTCGACTTTCTGACTCACCTGCCTGAGGAATTGAAAACTAGAATTACGTACTTGGCATTCTTCAGGTCATTTTGAGGTTTCAGATTCCAATGTCTCACCACGAAGCATTTCAATTCCATTTTTAATACACTGAAAAGTGAGACTTTCTTAATATCTTTTTATAAGTCTCTGCACATATAATGACTCTCATCACAGCCCTTGGAATTTTTATTTGTAAAATGAATCAAGGGCACTTTCCTATCATGACTTCTTGTTGTACATGCTTGAATTAGGTACACAAATTGAGAAGCTTCACTTGGTCAAAATTTTAATGTCACATCACCAAGCATCAATCTTAGGGAAGCAATTAAAGAAATTCATCCCAAACTCTCTTGATGGCCCTGCCTGGACAGAGATCTTGGGTCTCCACTCCAGCTAATCAACATTCCACTGAGACAGCATTTTCATTTCTCCAGAACATGAATCTCTGAAAGAAAAAAGCCATTGATATAACTCATACCCTGGCCCAACCTTTATCCCGCTTCTTGCAGCTGAGACAGCTAGTTATTGATTTTCAGGCTTCCTACAGTCAGCAGCTAGAGCTAGTTTGTCAGGAAAGGTGAAAGAGGTAGGCAGGGCATAGGATTTATTTTGGAATTGATGCCCTGTGAGCAAAGTCTAAGTGGGAGTCAGACAGGTTAATGTGAGCAGAAAAGCATTCTGGAAGGAGGTGGCAGTGTGAACGGAAATGAGAAGGCACAGGACCGATGGCATGTGCAGAGAGCTGCAGCATGCTCTTGTAGGGCAGAGTCCCAGGGAGGTGGCAAGAGGAGCAGGAGAGGAACACAGTGTCAGACAAGCAACCTATCCCAGAGCTTCATTTTTCAGGCAATCAGACCAACAGAGGGAAACGAACGTGGTCAGGTCCGGCTTCCAAATGCAGCGTTGTGCAGCTGTGTGAAGGTCAGTCTGAGTGGGCAGAGGCTGAGGTCAGGTCAGGAGGCCAGTGCACAGTTGTTTTGAGAGATGATGGAGATCTCAGCTGGGTCCCAGCCATCACTGTGGAGAAGATAGGGCAGATTCAATCATTATTCCAGAGGTCACAGCAGTGGGGCCTACCTGATTACACAGTGGTGAGGAAACAGATAAATAGACAGGAGGGGCCAGAGGAAGAGGGAAGAGGGAATTCATCTGAGAGAGGTATGCCTGGAGAGCAGAATGGCACAAGGATGGGCTCTAGGGAAGGCCACAGGTGAAGGGATGAATCATCCCAGAAGAAAAGAAACCCCTTCTTCTCACAGGGAACAGAGAGCATTGCCAGGTGAGGGGACTTTTCAGGTTAAACACAACAATCCCCTTGTCTGTCTAGCCTTTATACACTCATCCTGTGGGGTGCTGTGTCCCAGTTTCTATAAAGCAAGCCTGCCCTTCATGCTTTGCCCCCTTCCTACAAGCCCACCTTCCCTTTCACTTCTCTACCTTGTTATGATGCGGCAGGAGGCCCACACCAGGAGCCAACCAGATGTAACTGCCCGATCTTGGACTTCCCAGCCTGTAGAGCCATGAGCCAAAATAAATGTATTTTCTTTATAAATTACTCAGGCTCAGGTACTCTGTAATAACAACAGAAAAGAAACTGAGATAGATGCCCACTGAGAAAGAAGTCTATGATTTCAGATAGTATCATAAGTGCTATGTTCTGAATATGACCCCTAAATTCATATGTTGAAACTTAATCCTCAAAATGAGAGTATTAGGAAGTCAGGCATTTAGGAGGTGATTAAGTCATGTAGGTGGAGCCCTCAATGGGAATTAGTGAGTTCATAAGAAAGCTGAAGGGAACTAGCATTGGTCCTTTTCATTCTTTCCTCCATGTGAGGATCCAGCATTTCTACTCTCTGGAGGGAAGAGCAACAAGATGCCATCTTGAAAGTAGAGAGATAAGGTCCTCAGCAGACACTGAACTTGCCAACACCTTGATCTTGAACTTCCTGGCCTCCACAACTGGAAGAAAATAAATTTATGTTTGTTATAAATTACTCATTTTTAATAACAGCACAAATGGACTAAGAGAATAAACATTACAAAAATAATAAGGGCCCTAAGAAAGATTAGTCACCTCCTTGACAGTGGACAACAAGAGAGTACATCCTGAATCATCCTCAAGTTTGTGTCCCAGATACGTAGCCAATTTTCTCTTATCCATTTTCCCATATAAATAGGGAAACAAACCCTATTACCTAAACATTCCAACAAACCCCATTACCAAAAACATTTCAACAAACCCCATTACCAAAAATATTCCAACAAACTCCATTACCTAAAATAGTCTGAGTTTTCCTATGTCTTGCAACATTCCAGTCATGATATTGGCTTTCTTAATTACAATTCCCATTGTCTCCCAGCTATGATAGATTCACTAACTTTCCTAGAGTGAGAAACATCTCACCTGGTTTCTCACTCTCAAATTGTTCTCCTTTGGAGTCCTCACATGTCTCTTCAATGTGACCTGGATACTTGATCCTCTGCCAGGAAATAGCTCTTACTCTAGGCTGCTTGCTCCTGCATCAAAAAAAATAGTGTTCAAATAAGATTTACAGATCTCTAAGACACCAATTATTTTACCTCCAAGCATCTGTAACACCCAGGGTCACTCTGTTGGTTTAATAGGAAGCCATCTACCTACTAAAATTTGGAGAAGCAAGAGATCCCCAAAATTATAATTTACATCCATCTTCTTCTTTAATGTTTAGAATTTTTTTGGCAACTGGTTATTCTGAGTTAAGAACTTTGTGCAGTGGAAAGAACAATATTATCAGAGTCAGGGGAACTTGGGTCCAGAGCTTAAATTCACCACATTATTAACCATATGACTTGGAAATAGTATTTAACATTGTTGAACTTCAGATTCCCAGTGTGTAAACTGGGAGTTTGACCCTTGCTTCCACAGACTACTTATGGGGTAGAGGGACTAGTAAAACTAGTGCTACATGTCATCTGTTACACAAGGCGGGCTTTCACACACCATCTCCAGAACCTTCCCTAAAGCTGATGGTGGTTACCTTAAGCACATACTGTTATACTTGAATACAAGTTTCATAGGTAGATATATATGTTACAGAACTGTGGGAACATTATATTATAACTATTTTTTTAAACTTCACTGTCTGCTTTTGAAGGTGACAACATAATTTATATTAGTGGGAGTATGTCTCATTTATGAAAATACTTTCATGGCCTTTAGGTTATGTAAAGATCTTAAGTAACCAAACCCAAACCAAGTGTACAAGGAACTTAAAGGAAATGAGAGAGAGAGAGAAAGAGGGAGAGAGAGACGACACTGAGGAATTACTTTACAGAACAAGTTTTCCCTGGGGTGGGGAGGACACATCACTGTAGAGATTTTATTTTGGTCTTAAATGTTTTTTTTCTCTTTTCCCCTGGTAGATGCAAAAATGGGGTATGAGGAACCTGGGACTAGGGAATGAGTAAAACCAGGAGAAGAGTGCTCTGTTCCAAGGAGAAAGAAATCCAAGCAATGGGGTATAGGGTCAAAGCAGACGTAGCCATTGGGGAACTCCCAGAGAAAAGGCACGGTCAACAGTTAACAAGGTTTTTTGGATTTTGTTTTTAATGGTCAACAGATATTAAGTTCGGGGGATTGTGTTTTTAATTCTTTTACTAAAGAGTTTTATTAACTATTACAGTTTCCCAGTTTTGTCAAGCAGAATGAGGGGGTGTCTTGTATCCATGCTAGAGATGGGGTAGTGGGAAAACACATCTTTCCTTCATGCCAGACACGCTTGAGGACCCTGGAAAAGACCACAGCAATTAGAGACAAGCAAGAGTGAGGAATGAGTGAAGCCTGGAGCTTATGTCCAGAGGGAAACCCAACAAAATGTATCTGTGGAAGGCAAAAACTGCGGGTTCTCAAAACCTCAGTATTCTCAGCAAATCAAGGGAAGAGAGCCCAATAAAAGCAGAGAATTTCTGCAGCTGCATACACAGCTCAGATGTTCTACTGAATGTGAGTCTATCACGAGACGCTGATGTCCAGCAAACCCAGAGGCACTTTTCAAATCCTCACAGGTGGAAGTCCTGTTGCTTAGACAAGGTAATACGATGCAGGATGTAGTGAAGAACAAAAGTTGGCTTTAGCCTGTGTGTCTGAGTAAGTAGATTAAATTAAGGACTCAATTTCTTCAATTATAAGCATTTGTGAAGTTGCTGTGAGAGACAGAGATGGTATTTGTAAGGTGGTTGGACATATTTAGGAAACAGTGCCATTGCCAGGTGTCTGCAGAAATGCATGCCCCATACCAATGGCAGCTAATGGCAACTCAACGAGGCAAAATGGAGTTTACTTTCAGATACCCTGTTTGAAACACAGCCTTCTTCAGGACAGTGGGTGCCACACCCACATTGAGTTGAGAGCCTTGGACTCCATAAGCATTCAATATTAAATAGCAAAGCTCTTTCCACACTACCTAGCAATTTATTTCTGGGTTAATATAAGGTGATAGTTTCAACCTATAAATCCCATTAAGTTTGAATCCCAGTTACTTCAAGATAATGCATAAGAAACGAGGTTGTCATGGCAATGTAGATCCGAGATTCACACCCAATCCTAGACACTAGATCTGGGGCTCAGGAGACAGTATGTTTTCTGTGCTTTATTTCTAATACTGGAATTCTCTTCTTCCAGCATCCAAAACCCTACTGATGTAGTGTCTGTGAGGCAGAGATTGTCTTTTCAGATTGGCCGAATAGTGCTCTCGGATGGTAATCAGAAATACAATATAAAACTTTTTATATTGAGAAATTCATATTGGAAAATTCTATGTATCTAAAACCTTTTAGTAATGACTGTCTTTTAATCTAATATATAGTTTGAGGTAAATATCGGGATAATTTTCAAGCACATTTTCCTGGACAAATGTGTGATACCAAACTCTGAGCTGTTCTAAATAAAACCCTTTCATTATCTAGTTCAAGGCTATATTTGCAACATTCAGCAAATAAAACATACCTCTCACATTTGAGAACTCTGTCACCAAATTTAACTCAGACACATTTTTCAGATTCCTCTTTCTGACATGATTACTTATACTATTGAAAGGTACACATATGTCCTAAACTATTTGAATTGTGACTTCTGTACAAATAAGAAGACCGCTTTATCATGAGACCTTTCAGAAAGGTTAGAGGTTCTAAATTGTTTACCCTGTTGGCCAAGAATGTGAGAGCACAAGAATTATATGCTTTTACATGCCATTCTAGCGATTTCCAGTATCCTTTTTTGACACTTTTGCTTTTTTCATGCATTTATTGTTTTCAAAGAGCAAAGGTCTTTAAATGCAGCGACAGAGCTCTCGGCTTTTAGATTGGCAGACCTCAGGGTTTGTCTACTGACTTGGGGGCAGAAGCACCATAATTGCTGGTTGGTCCTGACATTTTCTTGATCTTTCTGTTTTCAAACACCACTTGCCACTTTATCTAAGAAAATGCTTCTTCATAAGGAATATATTATTAATATTTCCAAGGGTATAAAATGACCTTCAGTCCTATTGACATGTTCTCGTATATATTGTCTGCACTTAAAACAAAAATCATTAGGCTCTGGGATCATTTTTATAAAGACCAAGCTGAGAAAGAGAAACATTAAAAATGTGTTTGCATGATGACAAACATCATTTAGAAAGTGTTCTTGAAAAGAACAATGAACAATATTCAGAATAACAATAGCTGAAGGTACTTCTATTCTCTCTGTTGTACAGACGAGAAGAGTGGAATTCAGGAGTGTTCTGAGGGTTTCCAAATTCACAAAGACAATATATCACAAGCCATAATTAAACATTCTTTGGTTGTGTTCATTTATTTATTAAATGAAACTAATACATGCCAGATAGTTCAGCCTCTTTGCAAAGAGACAAGATTCATTGTCCCACTCTTTAAGTTCATAATTTCTTAGGCAGACAAATGTGTTACCCAGTAAGTTGTCATACTATGCAATAAATGCTACAAAAGAACACAATTCATATTCTGGATGAGGCTAGAGAAAGCTTCCAGGAGAGCTTATTATCTCATCTGTGGTGGGGGGTGTTTGGGCTTTTGGTGTCTCTGTATTATGTTTACCTGGGGTTTCTTCCTTCTGAAGACTTTTTAAATTTCTCTTCACACATAGTAAATATAGGATGGTTTTGTTTTTTCTTAAACCCATCAACTCTTCTGGAACCCAACAGACTTTACCCATCTACTCTCTATAAATTAAATGTCTCTTATTTTTCAACAAATATATAAAACCCGATTTGTTCAAAGGGATGCAGGTCCTTCCCAGTGCCCCCTCCCTGTAGGCCAGCCAGCCTTTGCTCAGGATTTCTGGGGAGCGGGGCTCTCAGAGCTTCCTTCCAACTTGGGACATAGTTGCCAGGCTCCTCTGCCTGTGGAGAAACATCAGTCCTTTCAGAGTGAACTTTATTTCTGGAGATGGACAAAGTCTGTCGGGGCAAAGAAAGATGAATGAAGGAAGTGACTGAGCGCAAAACTGCCATGTGTGGCCTAAAATGAGGTGGCCCTCCACAGTAGTGAGCTCAGTGTACTCCTAGGTTTTTGGAAAATACATCTTTTGGAATTCTGCAAGATAGACACCAATGGTGTTAGGCAGATTGCTGAAAGGAGAACCTCACCTCTTTGAAGACTAATTAATTTCTAGAGGTTAAGAAAATGCCACCACCTCTTCACTTGGCCTGCACACTTGATATCAGCAATGTGACTTCCCCACTAAAAACCAACATTTTATAAATTAATTTACCAAAAATATCAGCAACATACTCCCAGAGAGAGAAGAGAGGACGAAGAGAGACAGAGACAGACACAGAGACAGAGAGAACTACTCCAAATATTCAGATTTCCTACCTGGAAACATTTCAGTAGGGTATGTATATCTTCGCTGTTGTTGAATGTAGGAAGAAGAAATCTAACCCTTTTTTTGTGTGTCTATTTATTTTTCTCTCTCCCTACACTCAAGTTAGAGTAGTCTTCCTAAAATACAGGGAGGCACTGACATCTTCAAAACTCTACAGTTGTCTCATCTGCTTCCCAAGAATGTACTAAGTCCTCAATGTGGCCACTGGGTCCTCACCGTCAAGCCCCACACTGGCCAGCCTGCCACCCATTTTAAACAAAAACCTACCACCCTTTAGTAAGCATAACACATTATTTCAGACCTTTGCCTATGCAGGATGTTTTTGCTTAGAATGTCCTCTCATAAATTTTCTTGAGCCTAATACCTCTTATATTTTAATGCCCAGTCACATGCCCCCCTCTTACCCTGTCCATGACTTTCTTTTTGTCTGAATTACTAGCTCAACACGTCTGCAGCACAGTGTTCTTCTCACTATTTAACTTGTTTTTTCCAAGCAGCCTTGCACTTTACTTAAATGTTTTCAAGCCTGATTTTCCCTACAGCATCAGGGCACGTCTTATCTCTGAGCTCTAGCTCAAACAGTGCTTAGCAGTAATGAAAGTTAATTGAATTAAATTAGATGTGTCATGTTGTATTGTTTGAACTCAGATTCAGAACTGTCTATAGTTGGCACTTAATAGAATTTTTGTTGTTGAAGAACAAAATAAAGTATTTAAAAAGCCAACACATGAGTAAAACAACGAGCGTAAAGGAAATGATGAGCATCTCATTATCGAAAGGAAATAGGTGGTGGTGGTTGAATTTATTTTCTTCTAAGTTTCGTGCATATTATTTTTCATTATAGTAATTATTTCTCAAGTATTTTTCTCCTATTATGCATATTAGTTTAATGAAATCATTCTGGTCATGTTAAATTCTTTTTAAACATTAATATTTTTATTATTTTTATGGCATCTCACCTCATCCTGAAAGCATGTGAGACATTAAGCTACAAAAGTGGCAATTTCTACAAACCTAATTTCTTTCCTTATTTGTCAACCTCTTGAAATAACTAAATTTTTAATGCTTTTTAAGTCAGTGTTTGAAACACATGTACTATAATGAACAATTTTTCCTAATGGCATTATAAATTGGGCACTCATGTTGGGTTTCATCTTTCTAAACTGCAAGTAAAAGCTTTAGAGGCTGAATCACTTTGTGATTTTTTAGACATGGTCATACACCAAGGATTCAGTCCACTGACCAAGTCCCAACAAAAACATGGATCTTTACTGAAGTTTTCCTTTAGGAGTATAGCAACAGGTATATAGAGGACATTGCACAGTATGACTTCAAGAAAATAACTTCTCTAGAATGTTCTCTGTTCACTCAAAATTTATACTCACAGAGCTACTAAAACTCCATTTTGTTTTTCCAGTGCTGATCTCCAGCTTACATTGTTCTGTCCTTTACTTAATCCATCTTGTCTCCTCATCTTCCTCTTCCAAGGAAGGGAACTCTTGACACTGACTATTTTCTTGAGAGGGGCAGCCAACCAAAATGCTAGTGAACCCTCCATTATAGTACATAAATAACGCTTTTAGTAATATCTTTGTGCCTAAAGTTTTTCTAGATTTTAGATTTTTTCAATACAATGAATTCTCAGAAGTAAGCCTTCTTGGACAAAAGGAATGAATATCTTCAGAGCCTTAAATAGCTACTGTGAAGGGCTAGATTGTGTCCTCTCCAAAGTTCATATGCTAAAGCCCTAACTCCTAGCACCTCAAAATGTGACTGTATTTGATGATAGGGACTTTAAAAATGCAATTAAAGTAAAACGAGGTCATGAGAGTGGGACTCCAATCCAATATGGCTGGTGTCCTTGTAAGAAGAGGAAGTTAGGACGCACACACACAGAAGATCACAGGAGGGCACGGAGGGAACACAGACACCTACCAGCCAAGGAGAGAGGCCTCAGAAGAAACGAATGCTGCTAACACCTTGATCTTTTACTTTTAACCTCCAGAACTAAAACATAAAATAAACTTATTTTGTTTAAGCCACCTAGTCCATGGTATTTTGTTAGGGTAACCCACGCCAACTAACACAGTCTCTTCTATGTTTTCAAAAGCTTTAGACCAATTTATGCCTCCACCAGCAGAGTAGGAGAATCGTGCTCAGCTTGGTTCTAAGGGAAAAAACCTGTACTATCCTCATCTCAAAGCAGGTGACCAGAGGTGCAGTCACTGTCACCAGAGCAGCGGGACAAGGCACAGCACAGCCACATGGGAGCTCAGAGGGGCAGGATAAGCTTCTTGCAGTGAGATTCCTGCAGGCACCAGGCAGAAGGCACTGCGGGTAACTAAATACAGCTGCAGAGGCCACTGAAAGAAAAATTGAAGCCACACTCCACTGTTGGCCTCACCTTAAAGGCTGCAGCAAGTGCTAGCGCCCAGCAAATCGCCACTGTCAGTCCAAGCTGATTTGTGCCTGATGTAGACTTTACCTGTCTTCCCTCAAACTGTTTATATAATTCATCACTGCTGCTCACTTCCCTTACAATGTTTTCCACTGGGCTTCCGGAAACTCCTCTGGCGGTGACCTCCACGAGGTCACCCTGCAAAGAGGAGAGGAAAATGCACTTTAGTTGGGGTGACAGCTGCTGGGAGGAACAAGCTTCTGGAGGTACCATGTGGGCCCTCAAGGCCACCTTTTGTGTTATTTTTAATGGTTACATACTTAACTCTCCTTGAAATGCTGCCACGGGGCTGACCCAGCTGTAAGTGAGCTCTTGCTAATGAAATGGCACGAGACCCTAACCTTCCCCCTCTAAAGGTTTCCCGGTGTCTCCCTGCCTCTGGTCTTCTTCCCAAAGACTTCCTCCTCCATAGAGATAGGTCAGTTGTTTCTTCTGCCTAGTAATTTAGGATGTACATCAAGAAACAGCATAGCTGGGAGAAATAAAGATGCTATGATATATTATCAAAAAGCTGTGCTTTCTACACACAGGCTTTCCCCTGGTACTCCTGTTCCTGAATTCCATCACTAACAACTTTGAAAAATTTGCCTTCGCTATTGATATGGTTTGGCTCTGTGTTCCCTTCCAAATCTCATCTTGAATTGTAATACCCATGTGTCAAGGGAGGGATCTGGTGGGAGATGATTGGATCATGGGGGCAGTTTCCCCCATGCTGTTCTCCTGATACTGAGGGAGTTCTCATGAGATCTCATAATTTAAAAGTGGCAGTTTCCCCTGTGCTCTCTCTGTCTCTCTCTCTCCCCTGACGCCTTGTGAAGAAGGTGTTTGCTTCTCCTTTGCCTTCTGCAATGATTGTACATTTCCTAAGGCCTCCCCACCCATGCTGAACTGAGAGTCACTTAAACCCCTTTTCTTTACAAATTACCCAGTCTCGGGCAGTTCTTTATAACAGTGTGAAAATGAACTAATACAACTATAGTTTTTAAAATTTGGTATCACTATTGTTTTTAAAATTTAATATTATTGTTAAAAATATTTTGAGTGTACATACTCCATACATGCATGCATATCTTTGTATCAATTAGACATGTACTGCTACTGTATACGTATATTTTTATTAAAGCACAACCAGAAAAAAAAACCCTCAGAAATTAAAGGGAAAAGAAATTAAAAGGCTGAAATTAAAATCCTGTAACCATGAGCAAAAGACCACCACAATCAACTTTCCATTTTCATTTGACACCATGCCTTTCTGAGTGCCCCTGGGGCAACTCACCCCAGCTGCTTGCCGTTTTCCACAATACCAAGCTTCTTTTCTACCTCTTAACCTTTATAGATTTTGTCCCTCTGCGTAGATGGTCTACCTACCCTTTTCACCTAAGAAACCTCCCACCATTTAAAATCCAGGCTAATTATGAAAAATGAAAATCACATACACAGACAACAGGAAACCATGCTGTACGACTCAAGAGCTCAAGCAAATAACAACAATAAATCATTCTTTAAAAGTATTTGAAGCTATGCTTCAATTGCAAGATAAATACGCAAATTAAAGACTCAAGAATGGAAAAGTAAAATGGTAAGAATTCCCCTGAGCATTTAAAATAGTTCAACATAAATCTTAGAGTTCATGCATCTGGTTACAAAAGCAACTACAATTGTCCCAAACTTATTCTTGATAAAAATATATAGAAATAATAATTAATAGTATTAACCTGAGTTCAAAACACCAGACTGTATTAGGAGAACTTGTAAGAGGAAGTAAAAGGGGAGTGCTATGTTCTGAATGTGTCTCCTAAAATTTCTGTGTTGAAACCCTACCCCTCAAGGTAATGGTATTAGGAGGTGGGGGCTTTGGGAGGTGATGAGGTCATGAGGGTGGAATCCTCGTGAATGCAGTTATCACCCTTATTATAGAGGCCCCAGAAAGCTAGCTCATCTCTTCCACCCTGTGAGCACATAGCAAGAAGGAGCCATCTATGACCCAGTCAATGGCTCCTCACCAGACACCACATCTGCTGGTACCTTGATCGGACACTTCTAGCTTCCAGAACTATGAGAAATTAATTCCTGCTATTTACAAGCCACCCAGGCCATGATATTTTGTGGTGATACCTGAATGAACTAAGGCACCCAACTCCTGCCTTATTGTTAGGAAACTCAAGATAAAATATAATTGTGAAATACTAACAACAGGAATATAGTTTTAAAATTTGTTTGAGATACTTAAATATAACTACTAGTAGCATTTCAGATAGTATTTAAATCTTCTCAATCACAGAATAAGAAACAGGAATCAAAACATAACCCATAAAGCAAAAGACAAAATAGAAAAAAAATAACAAGGCATAAATATCAGCATGAAATAAGATGACATGAAAAACAACAAATAATTCTGTTATGTAATATTATGGAGTTTTTAAAACGTTTTGGCAAATTTTTACGATATTTGGAAAATATTTATTGGAAATACTAAATGTAATAAGCATAATATCAATATTTCTAAAATAAAACTGGATACAAAGATATATAAACACAGACACACACAGATATGCAAATACAGGTGTGTGTAGATATATGTGTGTGTGCCTACGTATATCATCTATCTATAAGATACTACATATAATCTGTATGTATATATGCAAACACACATGCTTATTTAAAACCTTGTTAACATATTGGTATAAACGAAATCTCATTAACAATGATTAGGCGAAGTTGATGTTGTTGCCTGTTAGGCACTCATAGGATATCTGTCTCCTACAAAGTTTTCTGTAAGGACTTTCAACTTAATGGAGTCTTATAAAGGTGTATAAAACAAAACAAACAAAAATCCTAGTCTGTTGTCAGTAACTACCAATGCAAAAATCAAAATTTCAAAATGAATAGATTTTTGTATGACATACTTTAAAAAGTAAAAACAAAACTTAGCAAAAAAATTAATAGTTTACTCCTTGAACAAATAAGATCTTCGATGTTTATATTTTCCTCAGTTCTTCTCAACAAATATCATAAGTTTCCTTGTTTTCAAATGCATATTTCATCGATTTTCCTATTCATACCATCCTTTTTCCCTTCAGGTTGCTTTTTCAAAGCTTGTTGGGTTCCTTCCCTCCGGACCATAGAGCAAGCACTGGAAAGGGTGAGTAGGGAGTGTTTGTGCTGTTCTCATCTGTAACAGAGACGGGACTGACAGGTTTAGGAGTCAAACACAGAGGTCACCCTGCTCTGGCCAGCGGCACGGTCCACATCTTTTTCCCGAATTAAACTTTAGAGAAAACGGCAGTAATCATGATCTAACATTTAGAGGCTGCAGCCTTTTCTTCACAGTGGTACCCCACAGGTGTCTACATGTTATTTCTTTCTACCCTAATGATCTTAAATTGTTGTCTGGGGCTCCCAGGGCTCCTTGAAGGAGGCGCACCCTCTCAACAGCGGACATTAGCGATGCTCTTCACTGGTCTTTCATGAGAAAGGAGGCATCTCTCCAGCTTCCAGCACAGTCATCCCTGGCCATGTGATGGAATGGTTGGCTCCCTATGGAGCCGGATGAAGGTCCTCTCTAATTTTTCAGAGATGTGCCCTGCATTTCCTCTGTAATTTAGAAACTTCCTTGTGACTTGTCACCCATGAGCATTTCATTGTGAGCTGAAGCCAGCATGTGGATGCAGAAAATGTACTCAGAGAAGTCACAAGCCACGGTTTCTCAATGTGGCTCCTGCACGCACTTTTCCATGGTTTGGGCAAATAGCTTAACCCCTGCTAGGTCTTTCTTTTCCTCATCTGAACAGAGGGAATAGTAATCTATGCTTTGTCTCTATCTTAAGACTGTTCTGAGGGCCCAGTGAGCGAATAAATACAGACGCACTTGCATGACTAAGATGCACGGATGGGAGCAGAGGGAACTATGATGTATACAACCCTGCTCAGCCCCCTAAAAATTCAAGCAATTTTCTTCAGTCTCCCAAATACAGACCACTTGTAAATAGAGTCAACCCTTGGTATTAGTGGGGGATTGCTTCCAGGACAAACCCCCACATCAACAATCACAGATGTTCAAGACCCTGCTATAAAGTGGTATAGCATTTGCACATCTCCTCATATCCTTTAGTCATCTCTAGATTAGTTATAATACCTAATATAATGTAAATGCTATGTAAACAGTTGCTAAACTGCTGTGTTTAGGGAATAATGACAAGGAAAAGAATATACACTTTCCATTACAAATGTAATTTTCCCCTAATATTTTCAATCCACAGGTGGTTGAATCTACGAATATGAAACCCATGGATACAGAGGGCAGACTCCATACCGGAATGAACCTGTGATTACTATGTAATGCACTGATAATTCGGGAAATGTGTTTTGTTATTGTTAAAGTCTCTATATAGTCACCCAGATTAGTAGTTTCCACTCTGACCAATTACTAAACTAAAGATCCTAGACACTCATTTGACTGTTCTACTCCGCTTCTGTTACAGTTCTAGGCACAGCTTGGCCCTCAATTCATGTTTTTTGATTATGAGAAAGATTTATTTTTTTCAATTCTAACTGTATCCAAATAATAAATGGCACCAAACCACAGACACCAGCAAAACCCTGATTAATGAAATTATACATCACTTTCTATCCCAGCATTTGGAGGCTAACGGCGATATGCATAATGACATGTCACATGCTTCAGATACCATCAGGATGTCCTGGAATGATGACTTATTGCCTGTGGGAAGAAATCGTCAGTAGGAAGGGCATGTTGGAGGGATGGCTTCCACATTTGCTGGGAATTAGCCCCGTGTGGAATGATTTGAAAGTTGCAGTTTTTTCTCTTGCTAGTCAGCTTTCCATTTGTATACATATATATAATTTATTAAATTTATCCAAAGGAACACAAGCCAGTCAAACTTCTTGGCTTTGATAGTGTGGATGAAGTTGTTAAACTTATTCCCTAAATGTGCAATACACTCTGTGGGAGAGAAGTGTATGAAAGATGTGTGTTGGTAAAATGAACTGCATAGGGCCCGGTATTAGGGAGCTGTGGTTTCTGTCCAGCTTTGGCATACAAGGGTTTAGTGGCCTTGGGCAAGATTGCACCTCAGTTTCCTCACCTGTGTAATGGGAAATGACCTCATGGGGTTATTATTTTTAATGTAAATTATTTATGTTTTGAAATTTTTTATTTTTATATTTTTTAACTTTTATTTTAGGTTCAGGGTTACACATGTAGGTTTGTTATATAGGTAAACTCATGTTGTGGGTGTTTGGTGTAAAGATTATCTGATCACCCAGGTACTAAGTATAGTACCTGATAGTTATTTTTTCTGATCCTCTCCCTCCTGTCATCTTCCTCCCTCGAGTAGGCCCCAGTGTCTGTTGTTCTTCTCTTTGTGTTCATTGGTTCTCATCATTTAGTTCCCACTTAGAAATGAGAATATGTGGTATTTGGTTTTCTGTTCCTGCATTAGTGTGATAAGGATAATGGTCTCCAGCTCCATCCATGTTCCTGCAAAGGACTTGATCTTATTCTTTTTTATGGCTGTGTAGTATTTCATGGTATATGTATGTATCACATTTTTGTTATCAAGCTACCATTGATGAGCACCTGGGTTGATTCCATATCTTTGCTATTGTGAATAGTGCTTCAACGAACATCCATGTGCATGTGTCTTTATGGTAGAATGATTTATATTCCTTTGGGTATATACCCAGTAATGGGATTGCTGAGTTGAATGGCACTTCTGTTTTTATTTCTTTGAGGAACTGCCACCCTACATTTTACAATGGTTGAACTAATTTATACTCCCATCAGCAGTGTATAATCATTCTCTTTTCTCTGCAACCTTGTCAGCATCTGCTGGTTTTTTGGTTTTTTGCTTTTTACTTTTTAATAAGAGCCATTCTTACTGGTGTGAGATAAGAGCCTGGCCTATAGTCTGACAGGTTGATGCTAAAATCCTACATTTGCTTCTGAATTCTCAGAGCCCTCTTCCCCCAAACCAAGAAACCATCTTTCCATTTCACAGCACTGTGTGACGAGCAAGTGAAATGATGCCTGCATTCGAGTTTACTTCCATCGTTATAAAACAAGGTGCATCCAGGTATGACACTTGTTCAAAAAAATCTATTTACTTTAGTTCAGCAAAATATTCAGAGTATCTTTCATCCAAGCAGTATGATAGGTTCTGGAAATTCCCAAATAAGCAAAAATCAGCCAGGCTCCATGAGGAGTTCACAGTGAACTGCAGGACACAAAAGAAGAAGAAATAATTCAATCATACAATGACAAATGTTAAGTTACCAGGTAACCCAGGCACTATGAAAACTCAGAGAAGGGGCTGTTATCCTATTTTGGTTCAGGGAAGGCTTCCTGGAAGAGAGAACCAGAAATCTGAGTCTCTCAGGAGGAAATAGAATTTGTAAATATTAACAAAAGGGGCCGGGTGCAGTGGCTTACATCTGTGGTCCCAGGAACTCAGGAGGCTGAAGTGGGGGGATCGCTTGAGGCCAAGAGTTTGAGGCTGGAGTGAGCCATGATTGTGTCACTGCACTCCAGCTTGGAAGACAGAACAAAACCTCTACTCAAAAACAAAACAAAACAAAGGGGAAGGCTATGAATTCTAAATAAAGGGAACAAGAGCTAGGCACAGGGGCATAAAATTGTGTGTGTGTATGTGTGTGTATGTGTGTGTGTGTGGTAGGGGAGGGGGAATACAATTTAGTGTTAACTGAAGTGTGAAAATCAAGATGGGTTACAGCAGGAGATGGGACCAAGTCAGAGACTTAACCCTCACAGCAAGGACCGGCCACTGCATAATTTTAAATCACATTTGCATTTTAGAAGGGTTATACAGGATACAGTTTGGGGGATTAATTTAAGGGGCCAGAAGAAAGGTAGGGAAACGGGTTAACTGGTTCTCAAAATGGTCTGAGCAAGGGATGTGGTCTGATGTACCACAGTGGTAGACAGGAAAATGGGAAGGTTTTTTAAAGGAAGGAGCATTAGCCGGTGATGGCTGCGAGAGAAGAATGGGCAGAGGACATCATCTAGGAGAATTCACAGATGCTCAGCTGGGTGATGCCACCCTGAATACTGAGCTATGCCATGGAACCAGAGAGAAGGAATAGGCGGGTGGCAGCGCAAGTGCACCCTGTGGTCCAGGGCAGCACTTGAACTTGGGAGATGGCCAAGACGATTTGAAGATACTTTGGTATTGAAATGTGCTGTGGAACTTCTAGTCTGCAGTTAGAGCAGACTCACCTTCATTTACCAGTAGTTAAGTTTTGTTTGTTCAACTAGCACTTTATCAATCATGCAGTAAGTATGCAACTAATGCAGGTAATTTGGTTGCCTTTTGAATACCAGGGATGCATTTTGCAAAACTTACATAGATCCTGGAATCAAGGAACCATGTCAGATTATTTTGCAAAATAGAAATTATTGATATCTGTTTCAAAGAGAGCTTCACATCCATTATAACTAGCCCTCTGTATTGCATATCTGTATTAGCTTTCAGGTTCTAAATAACTTATCACACCCAAAGTTCCAACAGCCAGTACAAGAAAAAAGAATTTTAGGAAATTCTTAGGAAAGTAGGCTGGCATGGTGGCTCACACCTTTAATCCCAAAACTTTGAGAGGCCAACGTGGATGGATCACCTGAGGTCGGGAGTTTGAGACCAGCCTGACCAATATGGTGAAACCCCATCTCTACTAAAAATACAAAAATTAGCCAGGCTGTGATGGTGCATGCCTATAATCCCAGCTACTCAGGAGGCTGAAGCAGGAGAATCGCTTGAACCTGGCAGGGGGAGGTTGCAGTGACCCAAGATCACACCACTGCATTCCAGCCTGGGCGACAGAGGGAGACCCTGTCTCAAAAAATAAAAAAGAAAGAAAGAAAAGAGAAAAGAAAATTCTTAAGAAAGTACAGACGCATGACTAGACTTTTTTAAATCTAAGCTGAATTTAGGGCAAAACCCACTACACAGTTTCCAGGGAGAAAGGATTGAGGTAAGTATTCAGGAGAGCTTTGGACAAATTTTGAGAAAGTGTTTATTCATTTTAACTTCCAAGCACTGTGGAGGGCTGTGGAGGTGAAGGGCTAAGAAATGAAGACACAAGTGTGAGGAGAGTACACACCCCACCCCAAGAGCCTGCAGTGAAGTGCAGGAATGTTTGCAATCAAAGGCATACCAGGAGCCAGGAGCTGTGTGTTTTTGACTGTGGTTTTCTGCCTCTTATTTATACAGTCCCTTCTTTTCTCTAGTTTCTAGAGTTTTTCAAACTTTCAGACAATCTACAATTAAAGACCATTTTTTTCTTATTTTCCAGAGTTAATATGTTCTTTTTAAATACCACAGTTTTGTCATTTCACGAAGTTTGGGGTGAGAGACAGTTTGGCCATTAAACTCTTTCTGCCATCTTGATCCCTCATCCTTATGAATTTGATGGCCCATGGGTTCTAATGTGCTGACATGCCTGTTCCTCCTGGAGACACAAAATCAGCAAAATGAAGGAAATTCGTGGTGGTGATTTCCAGTGTGTAAAGGTATTTGGGGCAAGTGAGCTGTGCCTCACTCCCCAAATTCCACTCATTACTAACTTTGCAATAAGAAGGCTTTTCAGAAGATGCCATGTGGGCCATATGGCAGCTTGTAGAGATAATAGAAATCTAATATAAAATATGTATTATATTATATATAAAGTATATATAAAAATATAATCCTAACCCCCCACAACTGACTGAACAGATCCCCTATTTGCCAATGGGACCCCAGAGAAACCTTGAAGGTGAATTCACATCCATGACTAGACAGGAAGCTGGACACACCTCATTTTACCCCCTCCATTTTGCAGTTTGAACCCCAAACCGATCAGTGTTAATTTCAAAATAGAGACCAAAAGACTGAAAGAACAAACTCTTTGAGACTATAAGATATCAAATTATAAACAAGCCATGCCAGGCAAGGGTTAAGTCAGGCACACAGACGTAAAGCATAAAGTCTGTTCCAACTGCCACAGGTTTTTTTTTCTTTTTCTCTAACAGCTAAACAATCACTGGCCTCGAGATAAGCCATGTTGAAGCAGCTGCAGCTCCCCAGCCATAAGACACTGAGACCCCTGTTCCACCTGCTGTAACTCCGGCTTTTGTTGGACCGGAGACTGATTTAAATCACTTTCTTCTGATAAGAAGACCACCGACCATGGGCTAGTTCTGGCTGGTTTACAGAGGCTGCACACTTAAATGCCTTTGTGTCCTGAAATGACCTTTCAACATATGAGGTCTAATTAAAATACATTTAAATATTAAGTCTACACCCCAAGGTAAACGTGGCTTGTATGTAACATGCATGTTTATTTGGTGTGAATGCATTAGGACTACCTTCATGAATACTCATGGCCCTTCCTTTAACCTGTTGAATATGTATGTTAGCCAACCAGTTTGGCTTAAAGCTCCTGTCCCAACCTCTTCTCCTCCGAAGTGCCTGTCTCTGGTCTTTCCTAGAAGCTACACTTCGCGGCGTGTGGGATGCAACCTTGCAGGCTATAACCCTTTACAAGAAATAAACTCTACTCTCTAAATTTATAGACTGTGTGATTTTTTAAGGAGACAAAAATAGCACATTACTGAAAAGAAGACTTATCTGCAAGCTGCAATATCTGTGCTTTTAATTTGGTTCCACAACATTCCTAGCTCTGAAGATTTTGGAAGTCAGATGAAGTTGTATCAAAATGGTTAAAAAAATTTTTTAAATGTCAACTTATGTGTTTTTGTGTTCTTAGAAATTTGTCATATCCCACAAATTCAACTCTGCAAAGATTTTCTTTAGAGTTAGGTTAGGGGTGATTAAGGAAGCTGATATTAATGTTTGTCCTGATTATAATGGTAAGCTATGACATTTATATTTCTTCAGAATTAATTAATTTCATCCTACATCCACAGAAGGAGATGGGACAGCTTCCTCACTATAAGAGCTTTCCTGACAACTTCATAGCTATGAGCTCTGGGAATAGAGCTCGGCAGGCTTCGAAACTGTGCTTCCACAACCACATGGGATTGCTTCACACATATGCAAAGCCTGCAGGCTCCCATGGAAAAGTAAACCACGGTTCAAAACTCATATTTAAAGCTAGACAATAAATGCCAACCTGCTATTTTCAAGACCTGATGATAAAGCAGTATAGGCAAAAAAAAAAAAGAAGAAGAAGAAAAAAAGAAAAGAAAGAGAAAGAGAAAGCTTTCTAGACTCTAAAGCGTAAACCTGCAGGAAAGCTAATCTGAATTTCAAAGGCAGCACTAACCATTAATGAATTATAAGGCTCCAGGGCCCCCAGAACAGTAGCATAGGAAAAAAGAAAATGAATTCAGGCTAAGTGCTCACACTACAGAATAACTCATAGGAATTATTGTCCAACCAAGAAAGTTACAAGTCACTAAAATTCCCCACGGGGAGAATTACGGCCATGAGGAAGGAGCTGGGGAGACCCAGCCATCCTCCATCTGTCCCTCCTCAGCCCCTGGAGGCCTGCTCATTCTTACCGCACACACTGAGGTTCACAGGCACACTCCTATTTGGCCTTAGGTTTTCTACCATTTCTTCAAATTGCAGGCTTTAATAGTTCTCTGGTTTTGCTTTCATTCTTCTTAAGCCTTGGACATAACTCACTTCTACCCTCCTCCAAAGTGGGACCACATGCCATCCCCTGTCTGGCTTTCCTTGATCATGTTTGGTGAATACACATCAAGGAATTCCATGTGAAATTCAAAACCAAAGGAAGGAAATAAGAAAAGGGAAGAAGGAAAGGAGGGAGGGAAGGAAAGGAGGGAGGAAAGCAAGGAGGAAGGAAGGGAGAGAGGGAGGGAAAAAAGTCAGAATGGGAAGTAGAGAAGAGAACATCTGTGTCTTAGTGGGAAATGCCACAGAGAAGAGGAAATCTGTTTTCTCAGCCAAAATTGCCGTGTGTGTTCCCTTCGAATGCACACGAAGGGAAGGAAAACAGAAGGTTTGACCTCGCATGTGCCCGGGTACCAAGCTAGTGCTGTGTCTGTATGTAGCTCCCCAGACAGCTATCTCACCCTTTCATCCTCAGAGCGTTGCCTATTCTGCAGATAAGGAAAATGAGGTTTAGAGAGATTAAGGCCGTTGCCTAAGGTCACACAGCTAGATGTGACTGCACCAAGGTTTGAATGCCAGGCTATTTCTGGTGTCAAATTCAAAGGCACTTCTAGAATTTGGAGCCAATTTAGCAGGCACAGTGTAAGCTGTTGATGGTTTGCAATGCTTACAAATGCCTCCATGTAGCACATAGACCTGCACAAGAAAGCCTTCTGCACACCAGCAATTATGATTTCAGATCCATGCTGCTTCAACTGCAGTAGCTAATTAGATCAAGACAGGAATCATGACACAAACCATAGTTCAAACTAGCTAATTAGATGAAGATCAATATAAAATCTTCTTTAGACAAAGGTACAATTGGACATTTCTGGCAGGGATATCTGCAGGTTGAGTCAATAAGATACGGACAAAAAACACATGTTAAAGAGTGTGTGTGTGCCAGAATCCTTTCTCCGCTCTCTTTAATGAAGTGAGCAATACCAGTTCCTGGGGAAATAGAAGTGAATTAAATAAACAGGGACAGCTTAGCGCTGGCTGCAAAGGATTGTGGCTCAGGGTTGGAAGATGCACGGGCTTGGTTACATATCCTTTGGAGCCTCAGTTTTCTCATATTTCAATGGGTCTGAAAACTACCAAGATGATTCGAAATCTTTACTCGAGACTTGGAAGCTTATGTCTGTTTTCACACACCATGTGTTTTTTGATTGTCACAGCGACTCTTGGATGTGAGTGCGATCATTATTATATTCACTCACAGAACAAGAAAACTGAGGCTTTTAGGTGAACTTGCTCAACGCTTTCCAGCTAAAACGGGGAGACATAGCACAGATTGTTCTAACTCCCAATGCCTCTACGTTTGCTGGTAGAGGTACGTCTTTAGGTCTACGGCATGTTGACGAGTCCAGTGACAATATGGAATCCCACGTCCACCGTGACATTAACTCACCACTCAACCTTTTGTGAGTCTGGAGCCCTCATCTGCAAATCCAAAGTATTTGATTAGTAGTTTTTAAACTTTGAGTGTCTCAGATTGCTCTGAAATTCCAATGAAAGCCATGAAATATGCCCCTGGGTGAAGGAAGCTCATTCACAAAACATTCTGTATGGTTTTCAGGCATTCACTGCTTTTTCAGTGCTCACCATGAGCTCCGTATGGTGCTACCCATCAGAGGCCCCCTAGACTAAGTCGAAGGCTGTTCTCATACTTCACATCTCAGGATCCTGTGCAGAATATTTCTCCTAAAGAGAAAGCTCTTATTATATTTCATTTGACATTTTACCCTGAGGAAAACAGACTATTAAATAAAAATAAAAAATGCAAAAATAATGCACTTAAAACACGTACAAAAATGTATCATTGGGCTGAACATGATGGTTTGCTCTTGTAATGCCAGCACTTTGGGAGGCTGAGGCACGAGAATAGCTGAAGGCCAGGAGTTTGAGATCAGCCTGAGCAACATAGTGAAACCCTGTCTCTGCCAAAAAAAAAAAGAGAGAGAGAGAGAAAGAGAAAAGTAATTAGCTGGGCATGGTGGTGTGCACTTATAGTCCCAGCTACTCAGGAGGGTTAGGCAGGATGATCACTTGAGCCCAGGAGTTCAAGGCTACAGTGAGCCATGATAGTGCCACTGTACTCCAGCCTGGGCTACAGAACAAGTTACTGTCAACAACAACAACAAAAAAGCCTGTACAATTGATATTACTATATGCATAATTGAACAAAAGTCACACAATTCTTCAGGGTTTTTTCTCAATCTGTAATTTCCAACCTAATCATAGAAAATAGTAGAATAAGACGTTGTGAAAGAATTTATAAAATCAGAAAACACAGATGAGAAATTGAAGATGGCTTTATTTTCCTTTCAATCTTCCTAAATAGTTTCCTTGATGAAAATGGACCCCAGACCAGAAAAGAAAACCTTCAACGTGAGCGTAGCTGGATAGCTTGTGTGAGCTCAGCGGTGGACCTTATTCTCTGAAGCCAACATGAACAGCAATGACAACCATGTTCATGAAAGGAGGACTTAGAAAGGAGAATTCATTTCTACTGCAGCTGTTCCATACACTTCCCAGTTAATGTTCCTCTCCTTGGGAGTAGGGGGAGGCTTATGTCAGGGGTTAGGAACATGAGATGTTAATAAATTCAGGAATAAAACCAAACCAGAGCCTAGTTGACCAACGCTATGGTTGGAATGCTTGTGTCCCCTCCAAAGTTCCTATTGAAACTTAAACCCCAATGCAGTAGTATTAAGAGGTGGGGCCTTTAGAAGATGATTAGGTCACGAGGGCTCCTTTCTTGTCAATGGGATGAGGGCCTTTATATTAATAACAGAGGCTTTACATAGCATTCAGCCCTCTTTGGCCCTCTGCCTTCCACCACGTGAAGACACAGCATTCAAGGCACCATCTTGGCAACAGAGAGACTGGGCTCTCACCTGACAAACAAACCATCCAGCACCATGATCTTGGACTTCCCAGCTTCCAGGGCTGTGTGAAAGTAAGTTTCCGTTCCCTATAAATTATCCAGTCTCAGATATTTTGTTATAGCACCATAAATGGATTAAGGCACTCAAGTGGAGCTTCAAACACTGGAAAGGTCAAATGCTGACAGAGACAGATCCAAGGGCCAGTCCAAGGGCAGGAGCTACAGAGATCAGAGTCCTGGATCAGAAAGGGATGACGCAGGAGGCATAGCAAGGCAGAGACAAGAACAGGAGGCCCACTGTGCTCTCTGCAGGTGGCCCCAGGAGGAGACCTGAAGCCTGTTCTGGAGAGAGTGGGGTGCCTTGTGAGACCAAGAGTGGGCTCTCTCAAAAATATTGAGCCCCAGAGGTATACAATGTGAGGTGGGGGTGTCATGATCAGATTGCTTCGTAAGATTATCCTAGCATCATGTGCTGGATCTCAGGGCATCTTTCTCAGCAACCTGATATGGAATATCTTGCAGATTTTTTGCAAGATTATGTTTTTGAACAAGATAGGTGAAAACCAGATGGTTTGCCTCCAAGCCCCTACTAACTAGACATCCCTGCATTTCCCCTTAACCCACAAAGATCCATGAGGCCCTGAGTGTTCTACAAGGCAAATTCCACATCTGCTACTACAGATGAATTCTTATACAAAAAAATTATACAGTGATTAGGCACATACGGCAGGATAAGACTATGAAACTAATATTTACTTGATTTAACTTTTAGCTTCTGATAGATCGACCCTCCTAAAACTTACCCTTAAATGCAAGCCCTACAATATCTTTACCCATTTTTCTACTAATTTTTTTCTGACTAAATATTAACTTATCCTCCAGAGAGTTAATTCTAGCAGATCTTGACCCACAACCTAATAGGGAAGGAAAGTCTTAGACTGTGAAGAATGTTAAGATGAAAATAAATTATACTTAAAAAGATATCATCATACAGCATATTTCCCAAGGCACTCGTATGCTTCACACGTATGTGTGACTGAATGAGAGAGATGGCCATCTCTTTGGCCGCTCTGGGGCACAGCTGCGAAGGACAGGTGGAGTCCAGGGCCACCTGGGGGTCTCTTCTGCTACTGTCTCAAAACCATGAGTTTCCAGCATCAAGCAGGGGTCCAGCTTTCCATACTAAGAATGTTTCAACACAAATTTTAGTTTCTCTCAAATTCCCACATAAAAATCGAAACCTGTCTCTTTTGAGACAGGCTGTCACTCAGGGTCCCCTTTCCTTTCTATCATTTTTTTTACTCTGAGCTTAGGGTACACCTGAGATGACAAAGTCTGGGGCCACATCTGGGACTGGGAGAGGGTGTGTCCGCAAGGCAGCACTCTGGCGACCCTGGGATCTCCCTCACCTCTTACCTCTTGGGCACGTCCTTTGCAGGACATTCAAATTTCCTCTGGGTCTAACAGGACTGCAAGAGCCTTCTGGCGCTGCGCTGTGATGGTGGGGAGTGGGGGAGGAGAGGCCGGGGAGAGCAGGCATCCATCACAGGCCTGGCATGTGCTCCAGGGGCACAAGGCTGCTAGAGGCAGAGCTGGGATTACGATGCAGTCACACCTCACACCAAAGCCCAGACCTTTCCCTTAGCCTCTGTGTCTCCCTGGGCAACAGCACCTGTGCCGTCATTAGTCTTTGCTGTCTCAACCCAGAGCCGTTTGACCCACTGGGTACACACCTCCTATTCTGCTTGCAATTCATGTAATGGTAAGTGTGCTTTAAAGAACACTAAATCATAAACACTAAATATATTAGGTTTTCTTATTTACGGAGTTGAGATGTTCTCAACATTTATACTAGAGAGTGTTGCTGCATGTTTATGAATGATCACTCACATAGCTTAACCTAAATAGGAAAGAAAGCCAATTTGGATAATATAGAAATTTTTTTTTTTCAGGATATAACTGTTAGTGACAGTTAACAAACATACAGTACAATTTTTACTCTGGCAAGTCTAATTGTTTCACTGACAAATATTCTCATGTTTTCATAAAAGCTAATTGTGTTACTGTGTGCTAGATAGACAACTGGTAAATGAATGTATTTTAGCAATCTTAATTTAATCATATTAATTTATTTTCGAATCTAAGCTCTTCACCCTGTGACATCAACATGCCGACTTCACAGATAGAAAAGCTGAGGCTCACTGAGTTTATGCAACTTACCAATATCACACAACTAGGGCATGAGAGCACCAAGATTCAAGCTTTTCCAGCCAGACTGGTTCTATCAAGAGATGTTTAAAAGCAGTCTGAGAGAACCATTTTTCCTTAGTCTCTTCTGTACGCATCCTCTAAACCTAATTATTAATTTGCAGTATCCTTAAGTCACAAATAAACTGTTTTATACTGAAGTCACCAATTAAGTTTGATTGTTTTATTGGTGCCAGAGAGCTGAAGCCTTTCCTGTACCCCATCTGTCATAAAGCCCTTGCTTAAAACTGCTTGGTGGAGACGTCGCACTCCAATACAAAGATAAAAGGAAGATGGAAAATGCATGATGTGAATGTGTCCTAGAGGCTAATCTCAGGCAGGGGGAGGGAGAGAAGCTCGGCGTTCTCAGTCATACATTATCCCGCTCATCTATTTATCGTCAGGGGCTATCATTAGGAAGATTAAAAACCAGTGTCTACAAATAGCCCTGAAATTTTTGTCTTTCATTAGTGACTTATTATTATTACTCAAGACCTCCTTTTTTCCAGCAAAGACAACGATTTCTTAGTCTGCATCAGGATACAATCCACAGAGAATTCATCAGGGCTAAGACGGCCGCCTCCTATTGTCAGAGACCATCTTAGATAATAATGGCTTTAATTTATAGAAATATAAATAATACAACAGTGACACCAGAAATCTATGATCATATAAATCTGTCTCAGATCAGTACAAACGAACATAGTTAAATGAAACTGAACTATAAATACTTCCATGCACCAGCTTCTGATGGAAAAAGTTTACCAAAAAAAAAGGCAAGAACCACAATTGCAATAAAAATGGAAGCATCTTTAGTCAACAGAGGGCTTTCACCTTGAAATATGAGCCATTCTTGCATTTGATGCTGCTGAAGTCTTAAAATATATTGAATTTATTTTTTAAGAAAGAAAACAGATGTCAGGCATTGTATAGTCTCAGACAATCCCCATGCATGCTGGTGTATACACCCTTTTTAACCTAAGGAGCAGTAGCACCTTAGATTATATTTTGCCTTGCTCATGAGAATAAATGGATACATGATCTTATAAATAATATAGCACTATAGTGTCATTGGCTTGGCTGGGTAATGATATTTTTTTCCATCTTAAAAAATACATACATTTGCTTTTAGAAATCAAATCCATTTTTAAGAATGTTCTCTTGCTTTAAGAAAAGTCATCTGCATTCAGCAGCTAAACAAGGACATCTTAGTAATTTTTTTCTCTTTTTTAGATTTCATTTTAGATTTTCATTTTTTCTCTCATTTAGATTTCAGTAGAAGGGGGAACACATATATAGAATTTTAATGCAAGGAGATAAGCTGCATTGATCTTTCCAGATATTCATATCAAACATAGCTTATTAGAAACACCTTCAATCTAAACAAACAGGCTCAAGAAAAAAGAAAATATGCAGAAAGATTATTGTTGTTATAGGAGCATGACATTTTCTTTTCATTATGGAATATGTACTCATAAAATCAGCTGGAAGAGGAAGGCCCTTCCACAAAATTTTAAATGTTGCCTTTCAGATTCGAAATGTTCAAATTTTTTATTTGACATCCATGATCATAGAAGTACAGGAGTTTTTTAAATTGTTTTAATTTTATCAAGATGAAAGTTAAGTTTCCAGGAGCTAGAGGTGCTATTTATCCAGCTACATCACAACAGGTCATTTCGTAATTAATCAGGTCATTATGGAGAATTATTTAGAGCTCTTCCATCCAAACCCATGTTTAATTTGTGATCGGAATACAATTTTATTAATACTGTGTACAGTTGCAGAAGTTTTGCTGGGGAGCTTCAAATCTGTTTAAAGAATTGTAAATATATGAGGACCCCAAGTCATCATAAGCACTTCCTAGGTTGCTGCCAATTAAAGTCATGTGGGTTCGGTACCTTCCTAGAGTTGCTCACCCGAGATTTAAGTCAGGGCCATTGCTAGAAAGGGAATCCCTTCTGGGCCCACTCAGCCCTGGCCACCCAGGCAACCCCACCCTGAACGCTGTGGCTCAGAGCAACTGAGGGCATTCATCGATCCCTGCCCTTGCAGCTGCCAGGCAGAACCGAAGAACTGGCGTCCTTCGTCACCTTGTTTGCAATGTGCTCCGATCACTGGAGGGGAGTGTGAGTCCCACAGGCTCCTTTGCCTCTGTTGATTGCCACATGCATTTCCCATGCAGGGATTCTCCCCAAAGTGCCCTTTCCCCGCATTCGTGGCTCCTTAGCTCTCGCTCTGCTTCTGGCTTTCACTGGGCACCTTCTCAGTTGCCCAGGGGAAGAGTGCTTCCTGCCGCACTCTGTCGCCTTCCCATTGTTATAACAGATGCACAAAAAAGGACTCCTCCTATGGCTGATGTGATATCCCAGAGAGACCAACGCTCTGGAATTAAACCGCTGGGCCCCTAAGCCCAGCCTCCAGACACCCTGACTATTGAACCTTAGCGATGGACCTCACTTCTCTGTCCCTGGGTTTCCTCATCTCTGAGATGTACCCGAGGCCTCTCGTGTGCCCCCAGGTCCCTGCCTGCGGCCACTCTGCTTCCAGGCCAAGCCATGCCCTGGCTTCCAGCTGGATTAAATGGATGAGAGAAACAGGAGAGTGGCATCTGAGGATTCGGCTTTCTGGCTTCCTCCCTGTGAAGGTTCTTGGGCTCAATGTGTTCGTTCAAAGAAACTGTTCTCTCAAGGCACCCTGCATCAAAGGACATTCTCTCCTGAACAACTGAGACAATCTGTCCTCACCTCAGCCTTTCTGGGTGTTGGCAGCCCAGCTGCTTCTAGAACCTGGAACCTTCACCCCCTGAGCAGATCAGAGCTTAGCCCGTTGGTAAAGACTCACTCCTGATTGGAACCGGCCTTCCTTTCCTATTGGGACTCTGACTGTGAAGAACCGCCCCACACTGCTTTTATGGTTTGTTCGTTTTTGTTTTGTGTGGATGTGAGTGTGTGAGTGAAATAAACTAAGATAATGTATGCCAAGTCTCAGCATTCAAGACTAACATGAACTCAATATGGGTTTCAAAATGGCACAGGTCACTGGAGAGCCTGGCCCTCCAGTCCAGAGCTGGGAAGCTGCTGAAAGGCCCTGTTCTGCCTCGATCTGCTCACCTCCCCGTAGACTTCCAGAATGGATGTGGTCAATAGAATCATGCCTCTCCCACAGGTGCCCACGTCCTAATCCCCAGAAATTGTGAAGAGGTTGGTACACGGCAAAGCAGAATTCCGGTTGCAGATGGAATCAAGGATGCAGATCAGCTGACGTTAGAAAAGGGAGGTTGTTCTGGACTATCCAGGTGAGGCCGTTGCAATCCCAAGGGCCCTTAAATGTGGAAGAGGGAGACAGAGGGTGAGAGCAGAGGGAAATGTGACTACCCAAGAAAGGCACAGAGAGCTGCAGCTTGATGGCTTTGGATGGAGACAAACAAAGAAGCCCAGGAATATGGGCGGCTTCTAGCAGCTAGAAAAGGTGGGAAAGTGGATTTCTCCCCAGAGCCTCCAGAACGGGACACGGCTGTAGCAACACTTTGATTTTAGCCCGGTGTGACCAGTGCCCTATTTCTACGCTATAGAACTACTAAGATAATGCATTTGTGTTGCTTAAACTGCTAGGCTTCTAGTAATTCATTACAGCAGCAATAGTAAACTAATACAGTACAGATATGGAGGAAACTACCCATTTACATTTCATTCTCTGAAAAACTTTATTTCATCTGAACCTCTCACCATCTATGCTGAATTTGAGGCTCATATAAACTTGAATTTGAGCCACATGATTATAAGAAATTAGAATAAACATGAAAAAATAATAATACTTTTCCAGCAAGTTCCTCCCCTCTTTCAAAGACTCAGAATATGGACCTCACTTGAAAATTAAGAAATGCTGGAAGCAGCAAACTCTAATTCTCGTATCTGCCTTGGGTAGATTTTCCCATCCAACAAGAAAAGCACCACCATTAGAGCCCCAGGGAGGGCAGTTCCTCAAGCTTCCATTCAGGCTCTGCTCTCCACTCACCAATCCATGCACAGCGTTCAGGAACTCACCTCTGTCCCAACTCTACGTTCCAGGTTCTGTACAGCCTCTCCCGCTCATGCTGCACAGCGTTCTGGGAAAGCTGGATGCACCGAGCATGTTTAATTTGGCTGATACATCCATCTCTTTGGTCCCTTCATCATGATTTCTTTTGTAAGCTCCGCTGATCTGTCAACAGATTTATGTGGTATTGAGAGTCCCCTGTCTGAAAGTTCTAGATGTGGCACTCCCACAGTGCAAAGGAAAGGCTGTACAGAAAACACAACTTCTCTTCTTAGTGATGAAGTGACAGCTCTGTGTGTGTGAGGTGAGAATGGGGGGGAGGGATTTGTGTGTGTGGTGTGTTTGTGGTGTGTGTTTGTGGTATGTGTGGGTGTGGGTGTGGGTGTGTGGGATGTGTGTATGTGGGTGGTGAAGGGGTATGTTTGTGTGCATGTGTGTGGTGTATATGGTATATATGGAGGTGTGGTGCGTGTGTGTTTGTGGGTGTGTGTGGTGTGTGTGTGCATGTGGGCGTACGCTCTGTGTGTGGTGTGTGATATGCGTGGCGGTGCATGGTGTGTATGTGTGTATATGTCTGTGTTATGTGTGTGTGGAGGTGCATAGTGTAGGTGTGCATGTGTGTGTGTTGTGTGTGGTGTGTGTGGAGTTGCATGGTGTGTGTGCACATGTATGTGTGGGTGTGATGGCTGTGTGGTTTATGAAGTGTGGAGGTGTATGGTGTATGTGTGCATATACGTGTGGTGTGTACAGTGTGTGGTGGTGTATAGTGTGAGTGCACGTGTGTGATGTGTGTGGTGTGTGATATGTGAGGAGGTGCGTGGTGTGTGTGTAGTGTGAGTGTGCTTATGTATGCATGTGTGTGCTTGTGTGTGATTGTGCGGTATGCACACATGTGTGATGAGTATGTGCATGTGTGTGGTTTGCATGTGTGTGGTGTGTGAAGTGTGAGGAGGTGTATAGTGTGAGTGTACATGTATGTGTGTGTGGAAGTGATGTGTGTGTGGTGTGTGATGTGTGAGGAGGTGGTGCACATGCATGTGTGATGTGTATGCACATCTGTGTGGTGTGCATGTGTGTGTGTGTGCGCGCATGGTGTGTGTGCGTGTGCATGCACATACTCTATGGCTGCGTTGTCTCCTAATGATCACCCAGCTCTGGAACTCTCTTGCCTTTATTCACTCACTCATTCATTCCCCTAGGTATTCGAAAGCCAGCTTGTGCCAGGCATGCTTCCCAGACACAAGAGTGAACAAGACAGTGCGCAAAAAGGACAGATAGACAGCAGGGTCCAAGACTAGGCTGAGTAGCCCCATCCTTCAGCAATGGGGCAATGGAGGAGAGAAGAGTAAGCTGGTGAGGGGAGAGAAGCTGCCAGAGAAAGAAAGAAAAGGACAGAAGGGAAAGCCCGGACATTATAAGACAGTAGGTCCTGGGGAGCAAAAACATGACATAATCAAAGTTACGCAGCTAGATTTTGAAAGATCCAGGGCCCTTGCATTCAGACTTAGAGGTTTGTTCACTATACCATTGACGATATTCAGATTTGGGGTCTTTCTTACCTGAAGCTCCTTTCAGGATCTCATTTTAAAAGGATTTAATTCTGCAGACTGAATAACCCTGTTAGACTATTTCAATGTCTGTGAAGTGGTCTTGCTTATCTATTAAAAAAATCTAATTATTCTAGTCTTGCTCTTATAGTAGAGGCTAGGTGTTCACAGACATAATGTTCATGGTTGACTCACCCTGGACCCCTGCTGGGGCACTGTATCTAAACTGTGGGGCAACCCATAAAGGCTACGGCCAAACTGGTTGTAGATTTGCAAGATATTCTTATTCTAGTGATACCCAAGAGCTGTTTGAGGGACAGGTAACGTGAAGCTTCACACTTTTCTTAAAGGTGGACATATTTGTCCACCACATCAATAGTTTCCAATCATCTCCTTCCCTTGCACAATACTTCCTAATATTCCCCCAGTTTCAGGACCCTCTTTACCGCAATCATGACTGCAACAGAAGAGACTCAGCAACTTGTTCCCCATGTAGAAAGATTAGTTACCTGAAGTCCTCTCTATATTCTGTTTGTCAGCATTTGAGTTCTTGGAGCTTAGCATCCATCCATAAGCACAGTAGGCTTTTAGCTTGTCTAGATATCTAAATGCAGGTGCTAGACACTTAGATATCTAGCACCTACACTTAGATGTCTAGAAAAGCTAAGAGTCTACTGTGCCACACATAGCAGGTGTGGCAAAAATCCCTTCTTTGGCTCTCAGTAGCATTGCAGGTACAGCACCTACACAAACAAGTGAAGGAAGGAAAAACATGTCTCAAGACTACAATGGTTGCACATAATCACCAGGTTGCCTAACCTCATAGATATTGAAAGACAGAGGACTTTAAAGTCTCACGAACAATGCTTAAGCAACAAGAAGAAGGAAGACAAGACTGTGATGGTTAATATTGAGTATCAACTTAATTGGACTGAAGGATGCAAAGTATTGTTCCTGGGTGTGTCCGTGAGGGTGCTGCCAAAGGAGATTAACATTTGAGTCCATGGACTGGAAGAGGCAGACCCACCTTCAGTCCGGGTGGGCACACTCTAATTAGCGGCCAGCGCAACTAGGATAAAAGCAGGCAGAGGAACGTGGAAGGACTAGACTAGCTAAGTTTTCTGGCCTGATCTTTCTCCCGTGCTGGATGCTTCCTGCCCTCAAACATCCAACTCCAAGTTCTTCAGTTTTTGGACTCTTGGACTTCCACCAGTGGTTTGCCAGGGGCTCTTGGGCTGTCGGCAACAGACTGTCCCAGCTGAAGTGACAACTGTCCCAGCTGAAGAAGGTGCCTTTCCCCAGGAGCATGGCCACAAGGAGACAGTGTCCAAGGCTGCACTGCCAGTCTCCTTACTTTTGAGATTTTGGGACTCGGACTGGCTTCCTGGCTCCTCAGGTTGCAGATGTCCTATTGCGGGACTTCACTTTGGGATCATGTGAGTCAACACTCCTTAATAAACTCCCCTTTAAATACACGTGTATCCCACTAGCTCTGTCCCCTAGAGAACCCTGACTAATACAGAGGACAAAGAAAAAAGATTTTTAATTCTCCAACGCTCACTAAATATTTTCCCTTTTATAGCTTCCTAGTATACGCGATGGACTAATTTGGAATCTTGCTGAGGTCCAGATAGGTGTGTCATTGACTGCAAGGCTCTTGAGAAGCAATGGTTTAAGTTACAGTGTATTCATGAGAGAAGAGGGAGACTCCACAAACCGGAGTCAGAGGAGACCTGCAAAGGGCCCGATGACATGCCTCCCTCGATTCCCAGACCCAAAAGCTGTGGGTGACGTCATTAAAGAAGCCAGCTGCAAATTCTCTTATAGATGCTCTTGGGTGAGAGGACACACTGCCCCTAAGTGTGCATTTGTAGTTGCTCTTGTTGTGTTGTTTCTAATTGAGGTAGAACTTGTATACAACACACGGACAGATACTAGGCAGAGTTTCACCATTTTCACAAACACACGACCTTGCAAGAACCCTGAACACTTTCATGAATGATTGTAAGTGTAACAAATATGAGGGGAAAAATAGATTTAAACAGAAATGCAATTCAGCTGGCACTTTTCAAAAGCATATAATTTACATCATCCAAGGTGAAAATGCTCAATTTTAAATTTGGCATGGCAACATTCAGCAGCAGGCACTCAGTGCTTTTGGAAAAAAAAAAAAAAGAAACTAACAAAATGGAAGTAAATTCTTCCGTTTACTCTGCTCCTGCGCTGAGGTTTGACTCCACTGTGGTGGCGGCTATAATAATGGAGTGGTGAGGTGCACCTCTCACCCTCCTCCAGTTTGCAGTTCACTTACAGGTGGGGCAGTAGCTGAGCCACGGCAGGACTTAGTATTCTAGGGGCACCCTGACATAATACCAATTGAAAAAGCTCGGATCTTACAACAGCTTTTTACTGTGTGCATTTATAAAATTGTTAAGGGAATGACTTAATATACTGTGTTTTTTTTGGTAATCCACTCTCTTTGCTGTCTTTAAAAATCCTACATTAGGCCGGGTGTGGTGGCTCACGCCTGTAATCCCAGCACTCTGGGTGGCCGAGGCGGGTGGATCATGAGGTCAGGAGATTGAGACCATCCTGGCTAACATGGTGAAACCCCGTCTCTACTAAAAAATACAAAAAATCAGCCGGGCGTGGTGGCGGGCGCCTGTAGTCCCAGCTACTCCGGAGGCTGAGGCAGGAGAATGGCGTGAACCCGGGAGGCAGAGCTTGCAGTGAGCCGAGCTCCCGCCACTGCACTCCAGCTTGGGCGACAGAGCGAGACTGTTCTAAAATAAAATAAAATAATAAAATAAAATAAAATCCTACATTAAAAAAGAACATATATTTCTAAGTAGATGGATCTGAATTGGGTGGTGAGTGCTGGTAATACTTGCAGACAATATTCTGATATCCACCATGAGAAAAAAGGAAGAGAAGGGAAGGAAGAGTATGGGAAAATTTGCTATTGATTTCTTCTAGAGGTTTCTAGAAATGTCCACAGTGTACTTAGAGTTGATGATTTTAAATAGTGTCATACACATGATATGCACAACTATCAGTGATACTGTAACATGGTGTATTATCTTGAATTATTTCAGTAGCAAGTGCCCAGCACAACCCAAACTAGCTTAAGCCAAAAAGAGAATTTATTCACTCACACCAAGTGGGAAGTTTAAAGTTGGTGCTGACTTCTAGAGTCGAGGGACTCAAATGACCCAGTCAAAATTTTCTCTGTATCTCTTAGCATCCATTCTTTCAACGGGCTGATACTATTTTCTGATAATATGGACAGTCTTCTTTCGTGCAGCAAGGAAGGGTGACACATGACCACAAAAAGATCCAGTTTTCATCATCTCAGCCTGGTGAATCTAGAAAAAGAGACGGTCTTCCTCCCAGAGTCCACAGTCCTCCCAGAGCATAGTCCCCCTGGGGCCTATGCTTGCCCCTGTGTTAACCACTCCAGCCAGGAAGACGGAAAACAAGGAATGGCCAATCTTGGATCACACTATGCAGTGGAAGAGGCATCGCTTCTTAGGAAAAAAGTGTGGCATCCAGAAGAGGATGGGAAGGGATGCCAGGCAGTGGAAAATACCAGATGTGCACTTTAGACAGCCAGCAAATCTATCACCGTGTCACCAGTGCTTGTCCAATTAAAGGACAAATCCGTTTTCTCACTTGCTACCAAATGTGAATAGTGACAACTGTCCCAGCTGAAGAAGATGCCTTTCCCCAGGAGCATGGCCGCAAGGAGACAGCGTCCATCTGAGGCTGCACCTTGAGTTGATCTGGTTTGGTAGAACCAACAGGGACAGAAGAAGATTTGGCCTAAAAACGATCAACACAGTGGAAATGGTTTAGATATTTTCCTTTGAAATTGATAAATACAGTTGGAGACATTCCACCCGAGGCCTCATAAACCAATTTGTTCATTATTTCACATTGCTATCCAAGTGTTAAACCATCGCTACAGTCACTACTGCACAAAATGCACTATAAGAGTTCTAGAATGCTCATATTCTGATATATCATCTGTTAAATTATACACACGTACACATACGCATATACATATGAGTAAGAGAAAGAAATTCTAGATCCACAAATACGTCTGTTTGTTCTTATTTGCCCTGGGATCTCAGACAAGAGCAAAGTAATCAAACAGCCCTGGTCTGGCATTGACATGTAAATGAGCCCATGATGAAACTGAGTTTGCTCTGTCCCTGATCTCCATGTCAATACCTGACTATCCTGTAACTTATGTACATAGAGGAGTCAGAGAACAGGCACAATTCTTATCACCCTGGAACACATGTTACAAATCTTCTCCCTGAAATGAGTGTGCTCAAATACAACTTGGTAATATAGGCTAATGTGCTTTCCAAGTTTATTCACATGCACGTTTATTCACTACATTTTGAAACTATTTATTTTCTTTTAAAGGAAATCACTGCCTGAAAGATATCTCTGGAGTCAGGGGCCTCTGCTTTCAGCACTGAAAAGTCCAGGCTGCATATCGGCGAGAAGAATCAACCAAGCCAACAGGCACACCTGGCGGCGTCACCCTCCAATGTAGACGTCTCAACACCAAGCACTTCAACGGCCCCAGTGGCTTCCTCCTCAGGTTACTGCTACTTGAAGATTTTTGTTTAGGGTTCATTTCTAGACCAGGTAAAATGAGAAATTCAGTTCCGCCAATGGTGTCTGGCTGTGCCTACCACAAAGCCTCTCACTTCAGAAAGGCTCCGCCCAGGCTTGGACCCCAACTCTTTTCCAGGGTCTGGGGCAGTGGAGCAGCCCCCACCAGCTCCGTTAGAAGCCTTCAGGCAAATGGACTTGCCCCTTCCTTTCCTGTTTAGTATCAAGGTCACTGAATGGGAGCATCTGGCAGACCTAGGCAGCCTCAGACTTTCTGGGACTCGATTACAAAGCCTACCTTTTATAGGAGTCGGTTTCAAACATCTGTTAAGATTGGGCAGGATAAGAGAAAACCCATCTTTATGAAATCATTTTTTTTTTTTTTTTTTTTTTAGTTGGAGTCTCTCTCTGTTCAGGCTGGAGAGCAGTGGCGCGATCTTGGCTCACTGCAACCTCCACCTCCCAGGTTTTAGCGATTCTCCTGCCTCAGCCTCCTGAGAAGCTGGGATTACAGGCATGTGCCACCACGCCTGGCTAATTTTTTGTATGTTTAATAGAGATGGGGTTTCACCATGTTAGCCAGGATGGTCTCTATCTGCTGACCTCGTGATTCACCCACCTTGGCCTCCCAAAGTGCTGGGATTACAGGCGTGAACCACCGTGCCTGGCCTGAAATCATTTTTTAAATTTTTTTAAGGTAAACATGTCATAAATGAGGGAAATATTTTAAAATGTGTAAAATGCATTCATTGTAGAAGACGGACCTGTCTCTCTCAATTGAAATTAAGCAAACAGTGATCTTCGCTGGCTACCGAATTGTTTGGAAATCCTTCATGATGTTATCCCTCATGTCTAATGCCCTTATTCTTTAGATAGTTAAAACATTGCAGTAGGAAGAGGATCAAGATGCAGTGATGCAAACATAACTTTGCAACGGGAATTCAGAAGACGATTTTTGTCTGATCTGGGGACAATGGGTGGTCCCAGGAGAACCTCTGACCTTTCTTTGTCTCAATTTACATCTCTGAAAGATTAGGGAATTTTGAACATTTTAATGTTTATATCTTATACAACGCTAACTGATCATTGCTTTCATTTAGACAAAACCAAAATGGCAGCCAGGTTATTGCCAGAGACACATTTGAAGTTGTAGGACCTTAAGGTTCCAGAGTTCCCGCCTCTTTTCGCCAACCTCATCTCATTTCACTTTCAACTGTAGGCTTGTGAAAATTAAGCAAAACCAAACCAAAACACAAGCTCTATGTGCTATGAATAGAAACTGCTGGAAGAGTTATAAAATTTTTTTTCTTTTTTTATTATACTTTAAGTTGTGGGATACATGTGCAGAACATGCAGGTTTGTTACATAGGTATACACGTGCCATGGTGGTTTGCTGCACCCATCAACCCCTCATCTACATTAGTTATTTCTCCTAATGCTATTCCTCCCCTAGCCCCCCACCCCCTACAGGCCCCAGTGTGTGATGTTCCCTCCCTGTGTCCATGTGTTCTCATTGTTCAACTCCCACTTATGAGTGAGAATATGTGGTATTTGAAGAGTTATAAAATGTAAAGGCAGCTCTAGGGTGTGGCCCAGAAGTTGCGCTTCTCACAGGTTCCCAGGCGGTGCTGGGGACGCTGGCCCAGGGTCTCCGCTCAGAATCACTGGCATCAGGTGTCTCATTCTAACACTAATTCAAAATTATTAAGGGCCACCGTGGGCCTTCTAATATATTCCCTTTTTTGAAAGAGTTCTCTGAAACTGAAACCTAACTAAGGCTCTGAACTAAAGTTAGGAACTCATTTTTACTGATTAAAAAACAAAACAAAACGAAACAAAAAAAACTATAGCCTTAGCTAATATTGCTTCTAAATAGCACGGCAGACAGGCAGTCTGGGCGCATCCAGTCATGATGGTGTCACTCGCCCTTCCCCAAATCCCCATCAGGATGAATCAAGGCAACATGACCCTCTGGGAACATTCCCCAGGCCCTTCCCCCAGTATGGCTTCTGGGAGCAACTGTGGGGCCAGGGGGGTTCCCAAAAGCAAGCTTTCCCGTGACAAAAGTGCACAGAACATGCCCCACCCTTCAGCCCCAACGTCCTTGGAAGCACCATGCAAGTCATACAAAGTCGTGGAATCACAGAGTATGGATTCACATAGGACGTTCCTAGTAAAACAGCGCAAGCTTCTCCTTGGCCAAGACCAGAGGGCTTCCTTCTGATGCCCCAAGTGGTGCTGGGTCCCTGCCCAGGGGAACGGTTCACTCTCCCAGTACCTGCCCTTGTGCATTTGTTGTAGGATCAGAAATGAGTAGCCAGCATGCTCATGGTCGTGTATTACAGCATAAACCTTCAGAAACTTGCTTTAGACATCACTTACAGATTCTTTCCTGAAACTTCACATAGAACATACAGAAACACAAGGATTGTGTGAAGCAGTTATGGGGCCAGGGAGGTGCCCGGGCTTTGAGGGCACGTAGGCTTCGCCATGCAATAGCTCCTGGAATTACAGGCATGGCCTGCTCCCCAGCTTCCCCACCAGCAGGGACTGGGGCACAGACTGGGGATGGAGACTAGGGTGGGGGTCTGTCTGTGGACCTGACAGGCCCTCAGATAGGAGGGAGCTGCTTGGCCCTTCTCTGGCCCATCTCTAGCAGACAGTTGCTGGACAAACTACAGAGGTCTCCACCTGCAGCATCCACGGCACACAGGCTCTTCATAAAAATCCCTTTCTCCTGTCCCCTTCCAATTGGTGGCAGCTGCCACTTAGCATCTCTGCTTTTAAACAGTGAAATGGCTTCCCAGATGTCGGGGGGAAAATCAGTGCAAGGCCTAGACTCGGAATTCCGAGTCGCCCCATCCAAACAGCTGCACCGAGAAGAGAGAAGACATGGGACTGTTTCGTCATTTTCATCTCCTTTTTCTTTTACTAGGAAATTGCGTTTGGGTTTCTGGGTCTCCACACTATGGGCTCAGAGGGTTCTTTGGTGTTGGGGAGGCATCGAGCCTTTAGGGTGCTGCAAACACCCTAAACCCTGGCTCCACTCTTAGATGCCAAGAGCCCCCTCCGGCTGTGATTGCCAAAAATGTCCCAGACTTTCCAGCTACCTCGAGGGGCAAAACCACCTAGGATGAGAACCACATAAGTCAAGGCTGTCCAGCCTTTCGGCTTCCCTGGGCCACATTGGAAGAAGAATTATTGTCTTGGGCCACACATAAAATACACCACACTAGCAATAGCTGATGAGCTAAAGAAAATAATAGCTAAGAAATCTCATAATGTTTTTAAAAGGTTTACAAATTTGGGTTGGGCTGCATTCAAAGCCACCCCAGGCCACAGGGGCTGCAAGTTGGACAAGTTTGATTTAAGTTATGCTATGGCAAACAATAAGCTGATATTATACAAGTATTTTACTTACAAAAAATAACTACCGTAAAAAGATGTACGTGGAGGCATGTGTGTGTGTGTGTGTGTGTGTGTTGGGTTGTGTGGGAAGGGGTGTGAGAAAGTGTGTGTGTTGAATGTGGGGGTGTGTGTGTTGTGTGGGATATAAGTCTGTGTAATGTGTGTTGCATATGATGCATGTGTTTATGTGTGTAGTGTGGGTGTTGGTGTGTGTGTATGTATGTATCTGTGTGTTTACATCTGTGGTGTGTGTATGCATGTTTGTGTAGTGTGTGTTAGTGTCTGTGTATGTGTGTAGTATCTGTGTGCTTTTGTGTGTAGTGTATGTGTGTGCATGTTTGTGTAGTGTGTGTGTTAGTGTCTGTGTATGTGTGTGGCATGTGTTGGTGTGTGGTATATTTGTGTTTATATGTGTGGTGTGTGTATGCATGTCTGTGTGTATATGTGTGGTGTCTGTGTGTTTCCGTGTGTGGAATATGTGTATGCATGTTTGTGTGTTGCATGGTGTGTGTATGTGTGTGATATCTCTGTGTGTGTGGTGTATGTGTATTCATTTTGTGTGTGGTGTGCACGTGTGTGGCATGTGTGCATTTACATATGTGAGATATACATACACACGTGTGTGTTTATGTGTGTGGTGTATGTGTATTCATTCTGTGTGTGTGTGGCGTGCACGTGTGTGGCATATGTGTGTTTGCGTGTGTGGTATATACATACACACGTTTATGGATGGGTGTGTGTGTGTTGTGGGATATAAGTCTGATGAGGGAAAGAAGTTCCAGGAGATTCTCTTTGGTTGAATCTCAGGCCATGAGGCTTGGCTTCCGGCCGCGATGGAGTGAGAAGCCTGGGCTGACCTTTCTGCCTGGAGCAAGGGAACACCGGGTAGAACCGGCACAGCGCATCTTCCAGACAGCAGTGCCCAGGCTGCTTGGCAGGGACCCCCGCAGGAGAGGTGCAGGGAGGTGGGCACCCAGCGGTCCCTCAGCACCCGTCCCGTGCGGCACAGTCCAGCCGCCTCCCAGGACCGAGGAGGGGAGACGCAGGCTCCTGGGGTGCTCCCATCCAGGCCCCTGGAACGGCGCATCTTCTGTGATCGTGGTGAAGCAAAATCGTGGCCTCTGCTTCCCACCTCCTCAGTGCCTGCCTCAACAGGAAGCCCACAGCGCAGGAGACGCCATTCTAGGGCCAGGAAGGAAGAGCCTCAGACCCTGGAATTGCCATGTACAAACTAGACGAGTATTTATGGTGTGTCTGAATGTACAACAATTTCCTGTTTCGGAGAAAATAGTTCCTTCCTAGAAGGGCTGTTCTGTATTTGCACACTTTTCCCATGTGATTTTGGGGAAAAGTACCTGACTTTCTGTTAATAGATGCACTTTTTCTTACTGAAAATAATGATAGTTTCAATCTGGCTATAATCCTTCATATTCATGATTTTTTTTCGGATATAGAAATCAGCAGTTTTGCATTGTAAGACCCCATCCATCCACCACTCACAGTCCCCACACCCCTGGGAACAGGAGAAACCTCACAGAAGCAGAAGGTGGATTTTACTACCTACTTGCCACGCCTCAGTCTCTCTGTAAGCAGAGATAATATGGTAATAATAATACTGATAATAATAATAATACCTTTCTCACAAGTTTGCAGGGAGAGATGAGTTCATGCACATAAAATGCTCAGCCCAGCACAGCTGAGCACACGATTCTCACCACTATTACTTGCATTCTTGTCACTGAAAGGAAGAGGGAACGGAGTGTGACAGGGCAGGTTAGACCCCCGGCGCAGCCATCCACCTGCCACTTTGTCACAGGGACTCCACGACTAACTCCCGCCCTATTTTCCCATAAGCAGGCAATGGTGATGATAAAATCATTCTCAAAGCTTAGGGAGGCCAGGACCCAACCCAGGGCTGATCAACGCAAAGCCCTTGCTGCTTCCTATCCCATAAAACCCAATTATTTATGAATCTAAACCTAAAGCCGCATCCTGATTTAGAAGGCATGGAGATAACGTGGCCAAGCAGCCGCCTCTGCAGGCAGTGAGACGACTAGGTGGGTCCCAGAGCCCTGAGCACGTCCCCTAGAAAACAACTCCAGACAAGTGCCTTTGCACCCCTTCTTCTCTCTCTGAAATCACTCACTTATAGTCACTCCGTGTGTGCCCACAAACACTGAGTCTCCCCTACACGTGATGCATTTCAGTACCGGGGCAATTCGATCGAGAAACATGGCCATAGCCCCCAGCCTTTGGACTATCAGAACTCTTAGGAAGTACAAGGATTGAAATCTGTGGTCTAACAGCAGAGCGGTATTTTTCTCATTGAACCACCTTGTAAAAAATTGCTCTAGCCTGAAGGAAACCGTATATGGGAAGGGTGTGAGTCAATGGTTCCGACTTCTGCAGAGTTCCTTCTGAGCAGCTCGGAGCCCACCCTGTGTGGACACATCTCTTACCTAGATGACCTTCCCCTAGCGGGAAACGGAGGAATGAGCAGGCGGCGCTCACAGTGCCAATCACAGCAAGCGGATTTGCATAGGAGACCTAACTGCCTGTTTCAATTAGGAGAAGCAACTCCCTCCTCCTTCCTTCCCAAGGAGCCAGGAACACCAGGCATGTGGGTTTGGATTTGTCTGGAAGGAGGCATGACCGTGCGCACCAGAGTGAAAGCCTCCCCACTCACACGGCTCACCTGGAGAGAGACTCAGGGATCCCGGCAGGCAGCAATGTTCGAGAAATGCCCAGGCGAAGAAGATGAATGCTTCCTTTCACCGGGCCCTCCCTGGCTTTAACTCTTCTTTCTCCTGTCTCTGGGAGACCCTGGCAGCCCCTCGCAGCTGTGACCTCTCTAAACTGTCAGCCTCAGATTAACTGATACTTCATCAATTTTGCCTGAACTGCATTTGCAACCCGGTCTCAAGAGGACAGCCCAAGTGCATCAACGCTGGGCATTAACCCCCCAGAAGCAGATTGCCTTCAAAACGAGGGGGCCTTTTCCAATATTCTCACAGCGGCCCGGGGAACAAGCCTAGGGGACTTTGGCCAGAGGGGAGAGAAGGGGCCTCTGATTATTCCTTGTAAATTTTTCATGAGGACATCTGCCCATGCTCTGCGCCTCCTCCAGAGCTGCCCTCTCTCTCTCCCTTCCTCTGTCTCTGTGTTCAGGCCTCTGACAAGGCATGAAAAACGAGAATGATTGGGCCTCAGTCCCCATTAGCCAGGAAGTGACTGATGGGAGGATGGGAGTGTGTGTGACTTCAGGCTTGGGAGGGGCCCGGGCTGCTGGGTTTTGAAACAAAAGACCAGTCTGGAATGGATGAGTCCTAGGTGGATCTGCAGATTAAGGCTGTGCTGTGAGTAGGTGGCCACGGTGCACAGATGGTCATGGCTGATAGGCCAGCCTGGCCCAGGCTCCTGGTTCTGCAGACCCCCAGTTCTGGGCTGGAAAATCGGTCCCCGCCTCCCCCATCTTCCCCAAGATTCTCCCCGTCCTTCATGGGGCAGGCCTTCACCGTGGAGCAGAAAGCTGCCTGAACTACAATAACGCCCAAATCAAAGAATTAAAGTGTAGGGACAGGGGAGCAGGGAAGTGCTTTTTTAATTTAAATAATAAAAAATAAAAAATAGTCATTCCTTTGGAAATACTAGCAGCTTACAAGATTTAAAATCCTCTTTCCAAACAGTTTAAATCAAAAGCCAGCAGCCCTTTCTCATGGATGCATCAAATCATGCAGATGTCCTTTTTGTGCCCCCTTTAAGGTGACATGTGCTTCAATTTATTTTTAATCTTCTAAGTGATGTCGTCAGGACGCCGCCCGGGTGACACGGGAGGTGGCTGCTCCTGGGGCTGAGGGTCTGGGCAGTGCAAGCTCCACGCGCACTGACCCCATGCGCTCAACCCAGAGTCCACAGTCAGAAACCGGCCCCGGGCGACGGGAGACGCTGCAGAGGGAGATTCCATAGAAGAGGTAAATTCATTAAGAAACTCATCACCGTGCACACCTTAGAAATCCCACCTTTCGTGCTCAACGTGGCCGGGTCCCCGAGGACGCCTTTGGCAGCTCTCCATGGAGCAACAGTGCCACCCAGTGGTCACCCCTCGCAATGCCGCCGCCCGCTCCCCTGTGCCGTCCTCAGCCGCCTGGGAGAAGACTGAGAGAAAATGAGCTGGTAGAAACGCTTGCCCTGAATATCACATCTTTAAATAGTTACCCACATGAAAGAAGGCCTGCAACTGATTCAAAACCACCTCGATGGAAAAAATCTGAGCACACCCATCAAAGGCAGTGCGCACAGAACTCAGAAGTGTTTTCTGCTGTTTGGGGTTTTCTTCTCCCCTCCTCCCTCCTCAATAACGATACTGGTGATTACATCTTCCAGGGGAAAATAAAATTAAATGCACCTACTTAATTGTTTAATTAATGTGAGCATAGGTAGTACCATCCAATTCAAAGATCTAAGCAACTGAAATTCCATTTGGGGGGAGCTCCCCCACCTGAAGATGGGAAAAGGAAGCAGGAATGTCACAGGATTGGGGATCACACAGGTGGAGGGAGAAATCTGGCCCTACATCTACCGCGTGTGGCTGATGACGATGGGTGAGTCCCCTGTGGGCTTTCCTGCCTCCTAATCTGTGAAGCGGATCACCTGTGAAGTCAAATTTGCAGAGAAAATGATTCTAACTGACGAACTCGAAAGAAATGGGAGTATTGTAACCACCCAGCTTCCTTTTGAACCCCTGCCTCTATTCCTAATGCCATTTCCACTGTACCTTTCACCCTAAATGTCCCCTTTCTCTCTTTACAGACCTGCAAGCGCAATGCAGACCCCGCCCTCGTGTGCCAACAAGCCTCTTTTCCAAACGCTCCGTGAATGCTGGTGATTCTTACTTCTAGGTTTTCTGATTGATCACGTTGTCAAGTTGGATCTCTGCATTTTCCTGTATTCTTCTCCCCACAGCTCTTTCCTCACGTTATAGATGCTTTAAAAACCCTTATTAGTGAATTGGCTTGTTTTCAAATTAGAAAAACCTGAATGTTAAGGCAGAAAGGCCCTGACTCTTAAGGCAAAATACTTGGATCCAGGATCCCGTTCTTCAGAGTTCTAGCACATGGCTTTAGCCGATTCATTCTGCTGTTATCTTTCATACACACACATCACCACCTACATCATGGCCCGTGTACAGCTCCAGCCATTCACTCAAACATATGCATACATACACTAATGTCACCAGGAAGACAGTGTGCTATTGCACATGAGTGTACTGGAAACACCAGGACAGTCCAATACACATGAACTCAGAGTCAGAGAATTACGCCATGATTAGGAGAGATCATTAAGACAGAGCACAGATAAGATAAAATGAGATGAGTGCCAACTGGTCACGGTGGCTCATGCCTGCAATCCCAGCACTTTGGGAGGCTGAGGCAGGTGGATCACGAGGTCAGGAGATCAAGACCATCCTGGCCAACACGGTGAAAACCCATCTCTACTAAAAATACGAAAGTTAGCTTGGTGTGGCGGTGCATGCCTGTAATCCCAGCTGCTAGGGAGGCTGAGGCAGGAGACTTGCTTGAACCCAGGAGGCGGAGGTTGCAGTGAGCCAAGATCATGCCACTGCACTCCAACCTGGTGAGAGAGTGAGACTCCGTCTCAAAAAAAAAAAAAGAGTGCCTTCCCTCCCTCCTGGATTAAGTTTGGTTGGCACCACTCCCCTATGGGGCAGAACAAGGTTGGTAACTTGGTAACTCAGCTTCTCCAAGCCTCAACCTGACCACCTGTAAAATGTGAACAATGATCACCGCCCTGCAGGATGAGTGCAGGCTCAATCAGTGCCAATGCAGAATGCCCCCCAACACTCTGACAGGACACACTTCTTCACAGGAGACGAACAAACAGTGACCAACACAGCAGCGGTGAGCTCCGGGCGAACTTCCATTTGATGACCTCAGAAGGGAGGCATCTTAAAGGGGTAAAGGTGAGAGGATTATTAGTGGTTTTAAAAAAATGTCTCTGTGAATGAATGGTTCATCTTTAAATGCAATGAAATCATTTCAATTTTAAAATGTGTGGAGAATAAGAAGGCAAAAAATGTTAGGAAAGTCTTTACAGATGCTGGGGTTCAGAATTTGCGGTGGCATCAATATTATTTTCTCCTCCAAATACACCCAGAAATGATTTCTTGAACTCCTATCTGGCAGACTTCCAACACACCCCGATCATTTTACAAGTGTTTATATATTTGTTAAAACAAGTTCACGGTGATGAGAACATCTGATGTCCCTAAGGGTTTTTCCGTTTTCACTTGCTTTTTGTCCTCACAATGGCTCTCTGATATGATTCAGTTGTGTTGCAGTAGGTCTCATTTATCGTCTAAAACAGTGGTTTCCCTTGTTTTCTGATTATTTATTTAGTAGGATAATCTGAGAACATAAAGAATCTACTCCTATTATGTATTATGTATTAATAATTATGTAATTATATACACGTGCTACTGAAAAAGATGAATACATTACAACATGGGTTCCTAAACTCTGACCTGTTAGAAACCAGGCCACATGGCAGCAGGTGAGCGGCAGGCGAGCATTGCCACCTGAACTCCACCTCTTGTCAGATCAGCAGCACCATTGGATCCTCATAGTAGCACAAACCCTATTGTGAACTGCATATGCAAGGGATCTAGGTTGCGCACTCCTTATGAGAATCTAATGCCTGATGATCTGAGGAGGAACAGTTTCATCCCAAAACCACTACCACCCCAACCCTGTCCTTGGAAAAACTGTCTTCCACAAAACCAGTCCCTGGTGCCAAAAAGGATCACTGCTTTACAAAACAAAAGGGAAAAACAAACGAACAACAACAACAAAAAAAAAAAAAAAAAGAAAAAAATGCCTTAAAGGATAAGTTAAGGGAAAATGAATAAGGTTTTAAATCAATTTTTAATTTTTGCTCATCACTAAAAATACAAACCTCTGTGCTTAATGAAGAAATATTTTATCAATAATAATTTTAATGACAAAATATGATTTTTTACATTGCTTTGACACTTTGGGATATAATAAAGGTGAAGCTGTAAATTCAGTTCATTTTTTATACTAAATCATAGTTGAAAAGTGCATATCACAAAAGTACATAAATCCAAACAGAAGGGCATTATCAACTGTGCCTTTTACGTTTGGTGTCACATTTCAATTCCATTCAACATTTATACCTAGACCTGTTGCTGTTACTAAAATACATCTACTGAATTTTCTTTTTCTTCAATGTAAGTGAGTTGTTCTTGCGAGCAAATTAAGAAATTAGGGCACTTTTTAAATTTTATCAAATGGATTCAAAACGCCATAACTCTTATTTTAGAAAATTTAAAATAGATTAAACATTTTTTTACACTTTCACAATGTACAGATTTGAGAGTTTTGTTGTCATTGCTGACATATGTTTTGATGATAAATTCACATTATCATAGAATCACTTCCAGACATGTAATTTCGAATTGCCCATTTACTCTCCACAGCGTACGTTTCTCTCAAAAAAGCAGTCACTTTCTCGTTCGTTGTTTATAAATCACCTATGACATTACATACTTTAGGTAATTATTTTTGCATATGTGAATTTATTTATGTTTAATTTAGTAACTTAAAAAATACCTGCTTGGTAGCATCTGCGGTTAACTAGCACTCAGCACCTCTGTCCCCCATGGATCACTTGCATTCAAATAATAATAATTTTCATAACTTGTTTCTAAATTTGACAACTCTTCTGAGTACTTTGCCATGTGATCCGCAGCAAACGTATATGTGCTGTGAAATATTTGCATATGTATTTCGCTTGTCTTTAAAAGATATTGCAACATTTTAAATGACACCTTATCAGGAATAACCCTGTGAATGACTGATACCTGACGGGATCTTGTTGTATTATAACTGTTGTTGTTAATTGCACAAAGCATCACTGATTACCCTTCTATAATTTTTTCCATGCAATATTATTTTGTTAAATGAATGCTTTGCTGTTCAGAAAGGAGCTTGTTTCTGATAGGTCTTTCTTTTGTAGATCCCAAAGAAGTTGTTCTTTGTGTATTTCATTATTGAAACTGAACTTTGCAAGTATCAGAATGTTGGGCATGTTAGAAACATCTGTACTTTAATTCAGCTGTGTAGAAAGCCCCTCAAACTGAATAATTTATTCACACATGGGTGCCCTTCAATCTTCAGTAATATTTTTGTTCATCTTCCAAAAGCGTTTGAAGGCGAAGGGCACGATTTTGTACGTGCCACCTTGTTTTGTGAATTATTTCAGCAAAGTAGGAAGGAAAGGTGTTTTAAATTGATACTGTTCTTTGTTCTTTTCTATTAAGAAAGAAAACTCAAAGGGGGCATCTAGAGAATTCCCACTGAGTTTAGCGGAATTTTGCAACGTATAGGGCTGAATCATGTAAAAATTTTAGCATTTCCAAAAATGTGATACATGTTTGTCTTCATATTTGGATACTGGGGTTTTAAAGGTCTTACTAATTGTGTTGGATTTGTACTTTCTTAGCTAATACCTCAAGGTCCTATGCACAAACAGAGTGAATTAATAATAGTGGATGAAAATATTGTTTCAAATAACTTCACATAATATTAAACTTTGTTTGTGCTCTTGTCAAATCTTATGAGATGACTTTCGTTTTAACCCGGTTATAACTAGTGGATAACTTGCTTCAGAAGGAGAACGTACACCAGCTGTCTTATTTGTGTTCACTTGTGTTTGCAATATTATTGTTTATTGTTATTATTATTAATTTCAATCCATTGCTTACTGCAAGGATACTTTTAAGGTATCTATCCATTTTGGAGGGATGACAGAGTTAAAAATAAAGTAATGTATAAATGCACTTTGCCAGAGACAAGTAAACTGCAGTAGCTCATGACACTGAACACACAGAAGAGCATGGGGCACCACCATCAACACCTGCCCCAGGGTCAGTTCTGTCTTCCCGGGAAGATAATCTGCCCCAGTGGAGGGAGAGCACCAGGGCACACCGGTGCAGGTGGTTCTGCTCTAATGTTGATTTCACATTCACATTTGTTGCAACGAGGTTGATATTAGGGAACAATTTGACAATAAGGCAAATTTTGTGTTTGTGTATGTGTGATTTCATTTGCAAGAAATACCAGGTGAACACAGAACTGCACGCAGCTGATCTGAGACTAGGAACGCACAAGTGCATGCACACACACCCCAGTATTTTCCAACCTCCAGTTCACCTCATGTGTTAGGAGCCTCACCACCTCCCTCTGGTGCTACAACTTTCCCTCCCAATCCAGATCACCCACTGTTTTTTTTTTTTTATACTTTAAGTTTTAGGGTACATGTGCACAATGTACAGGTTAGTTACATATGTATACATGTGCCATGTTGGTGTGCTGCACCCATCAACTCGTCATTTAATATTAGGTTGTCTTAATCCATTTAGGCTGTTGTAACAAAATGTCTTAGACTGGGTAATTTATAAACAAAATTAATTTATTGCTCACAGTTCTGGAGACTGGGAAGTCCAAGATCAAAGCACCAGCAGATCTGATGTCTGGAAGGGTCTGTTCCTCATAGATGCCACCCTCCTATGTGACCTCACATGGGGGAGGAGCAGACAAACTCCCTCAGGCCTCTTTTATAAACGCAACCATCCCATTCATGAGGCTGGAATCTTCATGAAATCTTCATGACCTAATCACCTCCCAAAGACCTCACCCCCTAATACCACGACATTGGGGGTGAGGGTTTTAATATAGGAATTTTGGAGGGACACACATTCAGACTATAGCCTCCTACTCCCCCCATTTCACTGCAGAGCACAAGCTGCAACCCCAGTACCCACACTCTCAAGCAAGCTTCAAGCCTTTTTCAAGGTTAAGCACCATAGTTTCTGTAGTATTTATGCATATGTTAATCATTTAACCTGTGTAAAACTATACCACTGTTTTTATTAGGTCACTATTCTTCATGTCATGGAAAAAAACTTAGAATGATGTGTCCCTAGTCCCATTTTTCCCCATCAACCCTGTGGTTTCTATTGTCCGGTGCTGCACAGGATGGGGATTTTTAGATGCATCTGCATCCTGTTACAGTGGAACTGACTGTAAAATGTAACTTTCTTCTTTCTCATCAATATAACTTTCTTCTTTCTCATGTCTTCCATCACTTGTAACTAAAAGCGTTCCTAACTCTCCAGGAACCCAAATTAGACCTGGGAGCCAGGAAAAGATTATTGGAGAATGTGGCCTCCAAGCCAAGAGCAGAAGGATGGGAAGGAAAACGACTTCTGGCCAAGAAGGCAGTAAATCTCTCAATGTTGCATCAGGTGCTTTGGATGCATTATTTCAAATACTCCTCACAACAATCCCATGAGCAAGGCATTAGTGCCTTTATTTTATACACATGAAATGGAGGTGTGGCGTCATCGAGGACTTCACTGAAGGTCAGGCAGCTTTTGCAGCCATTGAAACATCAACGCTGAGAATCTTTCCACTCCATCATGTGGCTGGAAGGGCTCACTACCAGAGTGTCCCGGTCTGCACTCCACCAGAGGACCTAATAAAAATCCAGGGTCCCACTCCTCAGAAAGATGTACATTGAAAGACCAGTGAGCTCTTGCCTCCTCTAAGGAGAGAAACATCCACTAGCAAAGCCCAGCAAGATGGTGGGATAGAGGCCTCTGAGCTATGGGTCTAAGCACTCCATCCCCTACCTCGAAGTGACACATGGTGGCTCTAAGGGGCACATTTTACCCAAAGTTCATGGAAGGGGCAGCTCCTGTGGAATCCACTCCTAAGTGGCACTCACTCAGTGGTTCCACTGGCAGTGCTCCAAGTACCAGTTCCTCCTGCTGCATGCACCACGGGGCCATTGCCAAGGGTGGCTTCCATCAGAAGCAGCTGTGTGCATTGCTCTGAGGAAGGCAACAACGCCTGGAAACAGCTGCTTCCAGTACCTGGCTCTTACGGGGGCTCTCACGGCATCCCAGCATTTCCTGTCTATTAAAACAGATGTTCTCTCTCTGGCTGCCAGCCAGATTGGCATCATCTTTCCACATGGTAGCAGGCACCGGCTGTGTATATGTGAGGAAGTTACTGTGACTTTCTTAGTTTCAGTTTCCTCTTACATAAAATAGAATGAATGCCTCTCAACATTGTTGTAGAGATTAATTGTGATAAAATATGTACACAGTATGACTGTAAAAAGCAATCAATACATCCCCCATCCTGTGTGTGTGTTTCCTCTCTCCTTTGGACAACAGTTTCATAAGAAGGTTCCAGCCAAGTTACTTTGCTATGACACAGATCACTCAGTATTAGCCGCTTTTTAGAACTGAGAAACAAAGGCTGCTAAAGAAGGGATACTAGAAGAAAGAAAAAGAGTATGATGAAAAGAGTGTAAAATGTGCAATCTAAGTGACCTGAGTGTGCATCCTCACTCCGTCGTGCACTCGACTCATGATAGCAGGCATTGCCTCGGGAGCCTCAAGGTCCTCTCCAGCCCAGTGGGGAGGTCCTGGCCCTGTGGGCCCAGATTACTTAGCAGTGGCAGAGCAGGATGGGTGCATTGGCTAGAGGGCTGCCCTGAGCTCAGACCCCCATAGAAAGGGGAGAGAGGAGGGAAGAGCAGATTCTGGAGCAGCCTGAACCCCGTTTCGCCAAAGGTCACCAGTTACAGAATACTCCAGCAAAGCTGGGCTCCCTACCCACAGACATCCTGGGTCAGACCCTTCCCTGTTTACTCCAAGCAACTCAGTCCTCCTTATACTTGCACCTGGGGATGGGGCAGTGGAGAGCGGCCCCTTCCTTGGCAAGCACACATGTGCACACCAACATATACACACAATACACACACACTCTCTAGACAACAATATACACACATACCCAATATACACACTATACACACATACACAACTTATACACTATATATATATGCACATGCACACATATACACACATATATGTACATCCGTACACACATATATACAATACATACACACCACACACATATACACATATATATCACATATACATACATACGACACATGCACACAATACACATACAAACACACAATACACACGTACCACACATGCTGCACATGCCGTAGAGTCCGGGCCAGCATCCTGCCGTGAGGTGGGAGCCCAGGGGGTGTCACACCACCCTTCTTGCTAACCCTTGGGTTACACGTTTCCCCAGTTAAAACACGCCTGTCAAACACGTGCTGTATGGAAACTGATCTGAGTCCAGTTGACCAACAGCACAGCAGGGATAACAATTCCTAACTTGTGGGATTGGAGTTAGTGCTGAATAAATTACCATGTGTCAGCATCAAGCCCACAGTCGGCCCCTAGGAGACCCATATAAAGGACTGATTTCACTTCCCACAGCACTGAGACCCGGTGAGAACCCAGGCCTGGTAACCCCGTCCGTCCTTATTCCTTCCACTTATCTGTCTAGATCAATGGAAATGTGGACCTCGGGAAATGTGGTCTTTCCCAGCCCTGGGAGAGAAGCATCAGCATCACATTTAGGACTGGAAAGAAGGGCTGTCTCCTGGAGATGCATCCAGTTCCCTGATAGGGTGGCTTTAGGATTCATGTTTGCGGAGTATTTCAGCAGACTTTAGGGAAGAACGAACAATTTTTTCTGGGAACTTTGTGCTTTTTCTGTTTCTCAAAGTGGCATATGAATAAATTCTGCTTCATCCAAAAAGAGGAACAGGTTGCCCTAAATTCTGTGCCCATGAGTTACCGTCAAATTTCACAACAACCACTTAGCAAAGTGCGTGCAGCAAAGGCCACTTTAGCCCACCAGGCCGGGTGCCCAGGTAAGGAGCCTGAGAATGCTGGCCTTGCTTCTTTCTTGGCCCCTGTCTCTCATGCTGTTGTACCAGGCTCTCACGTGGGCCTTGCTTCCTTCTCTTGGGGGCCAAGGTTGTTCTTTGGTTGTTAGTAGACCTGGCTTCTCTGACTGGACAGCAGGTATGTGCGAGCATGCACCTGAGCACCTCCCCTCCTCCTGCCCCATCAGGCTCCATCTGCACTCAGGCCCTGCACCTCCTGCTCAGAAACCACCTGAAATTAGCCTAGTTGGCCTATGACCCAGCCAGGAGCTCCAGTCACTCTCCAAGGAACTCTGGACAGAGAGAAATAGTAACCTTGCTGGTCTATTGCATTTTTTAGTCAAAATGTTCACTATAAATGCATTTTTCCTGCGCACTTAGTTTGGCATACCTCCTAAGAACATAATTAATGTCTTCGCATTTGAAAAAGAAAACAAAACAATTTATGGTAACTTCTCCTGCATATCAGAAGGAATCCCCATGGGGTTAAACATTTTACAAATATCATTCAGGAGGTGGCAGGTTTTTAGAATGAAAATCCCACTGTAAATCACTCTAATGAAAAGAGGATTCCTTGGGAGGCACACAGGCTTTTTATAGAGCACTTAGCTTCCCCTGGTTCCCTGACCAATGTGCTCTCTGATGCTGAGACTCATTAAGCCTGTAGGAGATGAAAGAGCACTGCACCAGGAGTCAGAAGAGCCGACCTCACGTCCTGCGTGACCTTGAGGCATCCCTCATCTGGGCATCCACACTTGCAAAGGGAACGTCCTCACTCTGGCACTTCAGAAGGTGTTGCCGGGTACGGTAAGGAAGCAGATGCCAGGCACAGTGCAAACATCAACCCTCTGTTGAATGAAGAGTTCAATGAATAAGCAAAGAAATGAGTGCATTTGCAAATTATAAAATATTTAACAAATGTAATAAATCAGCATATCAATATAAGAAATTGGTATATCAGTGTAAGAACTGATTTTCTGATTTTATACTTGAATGAAATGGTAGATCAGTGCTCTATCATTATTCCTCAACTATACAGAAACAAACTGATGAAAACCAGAGAGAAAAAAACAGTGAGAAAGAGGAACCGCTAGGACATATCAGTGAAGATGCAGGAGAAGGGAAGGGGCCACGGTGTGTGGTGCTGGCTCAGTGTGTAGACCTGCGTGCGTGTCTTCCACGTAGCCTCTCACTTGCTCTGCACTGCAATGCAAGGTGGTAAAACTGCTTTGGTTTTAATTTTACATACAAGGAAAGTGAAATTAAATCACCTATGTAAAGTCACACAGGAAAAAGCAGGGAAACAGACAAGCTTGACCACGGATCCGTGGACCACCTTTTATACCTCCTTAAAATGTTGTGCTCCTCTGCCTCATGCATCTGCCCAAGGGAAGATGTTAACACATTTGAAAAATTTAGAGTACTATAGGAAGAGGTGGTTTTCTCACAGGCCAAGTTACAAATACAATGCCAGGAGAGAAAAAGAGAAGGGAGGAACCTCTCCTCCCTGTAAAAGCTCACAGTATAAACTCTAAAATGTCAAGAAGAGTTAGCTAAAATGGTGGCAAACACCACAAAAGGGACAATACAGCATTTGAGAAGAAAATTCAGACAGTAAGGCTAAAACTTCCCGCCAAGGATTACCTCATTTACCAACAAAGATTATGAAATCATTGCTTGAGGCAATCTGGGCAAACATGATGAAGGCAATTAAGAGGACTTAATCCATACAGCTTGAACTTTGCATGTCAGTCAGCGTTCTCCAGAGAAACAGAAGCAATAGGAAAGATAGAGGATGATATGGTTTGGCTCTGTTTCCCCGCTCAAATCTCACCTTGAATTGTAATAATCCTCATGGGTTGTGGGAGAGACCCAGTGGGTGGTAACTGAATCACGACGACAGGTTTTTCCCAGGCTGTTCTCATGATAGTAAGTCTCATGAGATCTGACGGTTTTATAAAGGGGAGCTCCCCTGCACATGCCCTCTTGCCTGCCACCATGTAAGATGAGATTTTTCTCCTCTTTGCCTTCCACCATGATTGTGAGACCTCCCCAGCTAATTAAACTGTGAGTCAATTAAGCCTCTTCCCTTTATAAATTACCCAGTCTCAGGTATGTCTTTATTAGCAGCATGAGAACAGACTAATACAGATGATAGATATGTAGAGATGGATAGATAAATAGATAGATAGATATAGACAGATGGATAGATAAATATAGATAGACTGATTGATTATTAGAAGGGACTCATGAGATCATGAGGTAATTTCATCTGAGTTCAAAGGCCTGAGTACTGATAAATGGGTAGAGGGCCGGGGGATGGGGCAATGGTGTAACTTTCAGTTGAGTCTGAAGGCCTGAGAATTGGGGAGATGCTGGTGTAAGACTCTGAGTTCGAAGGCCCAAGAACCAGGAGCTCGAATGCATAAGGAAGACAGAAGATGGATGACTCAACTTAAGCAGAGAGAGCAAACTCACCCTGCCTCTTCCTTTTTGCTCTAGCCAGGCCCTCAGTGGATTGCATGATGCCCATCCGCTTTGGTGAGGCTGGGTCTTCTTTATACAGTTCACCAATGTGAAGGTGAATCTCTTCTGGAAACACCCTCACAGACACACCCAGAAATAGTTTTACCAGCTATCTGGGCGTCTTTTAGCCCAGTCAAGTTGATACACAAACTTAGCCATTATACTTGGCCAATACCCAGATAGAAAGCATCTGTTCATGACTGTTCCTAGGGTTCTGTTTGGGATGAACATCTGCAGTGTATGGGAAGCCCTGACACATAGCCCTCCCCACAGTCCTGTGTGAGAGCACAGTGAGGAGGAAGCAGGGCGGCAGGATACATGCCAAGTGGTAAGGGAAGGCCCAAGGAGAGGGCCAGGGACAGGAAGTCTGCGTCTGCCACAGCTGGCTCCACACAGGGGCCTTCCGAGCTCACATGGTGATATAGTTTGAATACATGTTCCCACCAAATCTCATGTTGAATTTTAATCCCCAGCATTGGAGGTGGGGCCTGGTGGGAGGTAATTGGACCATGGAGATAGATTTATTGTAAATAGTTTAGCAATATCCCCTTGGTCCTGTCCTCACGATAGTCAGTGAGTTCTTGTGAGTGTATGGCACCTCCCCCATGCTCTCTTGCTGCTGCTATCACCCTGTGATGCACCTGCTCCCCATTCAACTCCCCTCATGATTTTAAGCTTCCTAAGGCCTCGCCAGAAGCAATGTCAGTGCTATGTTTTCTATACACAGCCTGTAGAATCATGAGCCAATTAAATCTCTTTTCTTTATAAATTACCCAGCCTCAGGTATTTCTATATAGCAGTGCAAACGTGACCTAATACACACCGGCTGAGGACTAGACCTCCACAGCCCATGTGTGGACATGCCTGGTCCAGATGGCAGCAGCCCAGCCAGGGGAGGGCCAGCCCCTCCCTAGTTGCACAAGGCCACATGCTGAGGGGCCCTGACACCCTGACCATGCCAAGACTTACTTTTCAAAAAAAACATACACAGCAGAAGCCCAGGAGCCTTGTCCCAGTGCCTCCTTCCATTGCAACTTGATCTTGGAATAAATTCTCAAGTCCCATTGTTCTCTCAGTTTCCCACCCCAAATAAACACCCCTCAACTCCTTCATAATCTAAAGCCCAAAGACCTAGGAGGATGGGTTATGTTTGCAGGAAATATGAAATCATGACACTGAGAGAGAAGCAAAGTAGAAAATAAGAAGGAAAAGAAGAGGTGCCCGCTCCCCCACTCTCTCCTCTCTCTTGCATCCCAAACCAGCACAGATGACTCCCGCATCTTTGAAGGTCACTTTCACATCTCTGGGCTTTGCTAAAGGACCACCCTCGGCAAATCCCTGCAATCCCTGTTCCTACTATCCCACTCCCTTTCTGCATCCCATATCTCCTCATTTCCAGATCTGAAGGATCCTTCAAGGCCCTGTTCAATCACTGCCCCTACCGTGAAGTTGTCTCAGTCTCTCTGATGAGAAACAGAAAGATGACATGGGCTTTGATTCCAACAGTTGCACTCATGGCTTGGAAACTCCTCAGACCGAAACTGCCTCTGCATAAGAAGATGATGACAGGACAGAGGTCTAGCACGGCTGACTCCCTCTCGTTTCTAGCCTTACAGGCTGGCTGTCCTCACTCATTCCTGGGTATAGACCAAGCTAACCATGGGAGGAATTTAGTTGATAGTTTAACCTGGATGCAAGGAAAACAGTCCCTCCCTAAAACTAAACCCCTCCTTGCTCAGTGAGTGAAAGCTAATAAAAGGCCACGAGATTAGGATTATGGGAGAGGCCTGAGATCTGCTCAAGTGTAGGCATAGTTTCTGTAATCCCTTACTGCTCAGGAGTCATGAGGCCAGAGGTCACGAGATCTGTGACTTCCCAATCGCTTCTACAGATAACGTCACCATTGTAGAACCTAAGATTGGTATTTTGAGATATTTTTTAGATTTCTACATTCTAGCAATCAACTCTATGATTTTTGCCTCTAGTAATCAACTATGAACCTGTGACTCATGACTCAACCAGTCCTGTGGTCTCCATCCAGAAGCTGAGGACCTCAGTACATGAGGACCACTTTCCACACCCCTATGACTGTCTCCCAGCCAATCAGCAGCACCCTGTCTACCAAATTAGCCATAAAAACCCAACCTCTGAGTTCTTGGAAAGGCTGATTTGAATAATAGACTCCAGTTCTTCCATGTGGCTGGCCTAGCATTAATTAAACTCTTTCTTTACCTCAGTACCATGGTCTCAGTGAATTGGTTTTGTCCATGCAGTGGGCAGGAAGAATGCATTGAGCAATGAGAACAACTCATGCAGGGATTACTATGTGCCTTAGTATTAAGTCAGTTAATTATTGTTGGAGCTCAGAAAGTGGTACCTCAGAAATGGCGCTTTCCCATGCTGAGAGGCCTGAGATGCTGCTTCAGAATCAAGGTCCTTCTAACATTGCCTTATTCACCCATGACCCTAGCAAGCACATGGAGGGATGGAGAGACTCCTGGAATGTCCTTATCTGATCAAGAAAGCTTCTTTCCAAAAGAAACACAATTGCTTTTTTTTCCTTCCTGAAATCTTATTGTTTATCTAGGAAAAGAAGACTGAGGAACGCAAAAGCACCTGGTTTCCGTGTCTCTAGCTCATTGAAATTCCAAAAAAAAGAATCATTTACAAGTTAATTTCTGTCCATTTATTCTCCGTAATAATTATTTGCTGCCCCTCAAAAAAAAGTCCCCATTCCCCATCTCCTCCTCCCCTTATGCAAAGGGGAATATAAGCTCCTGTTCCCATTGGGTTGTTGGGCAACCATTCTTTTGTGATTCTCCATGCTATGCACATTAAAATTAAGTTTTGTATGCCTTTTCTCCTATTAATCTGCCTTTTTAAAGTTGATGTTCAATGAACCTTTATAGGGCAAAGTGGAAGTTTCCCCTTGGCCCTACATTATCTAAACAACACTAGGAGGAATTATCATAATAAGTATTATTTAGATTCTAGTTTTGAAGATGAGGATCCTGAGCCAGGGAGGTTAAGTAACTTGCCCAAGATCACACGGCTAGCACAACTGAGCCAGGATGCACACGGCCCAGCCTCAAACTCCAGGCTCCTAATGCCTACACAGCACCACCCTGAAGCCTGCTGGGAGTTTCAAGATATTTTTGGATCCCATGTTAAGAAACGTTAGTCTAGCTTATTTGACCTAAGGTGCTATCCCTATAATTTATGGCGTTTTGTAAGAATTGCAGGAAATCATGTAGGTGAAAATACTTTGTAAATTATAAAATATAAATTATGACTGTTGTGGATCATCACTTTTTCCTTTGTACCTGGCCCTCATGGGACTCCTTTACATCAAGTACTCCTAAAGGAAGCTGCAGGGTTCCTCCATACCCTTGGTCATGAATCATAATCCCAGGCTATTTAAGGCATGTCAGTCTGACATGGTTCGGCTCTGTGTCCTCACCCAAACCTCACCTGAAATTGTAATCCCCATGTGTCGAGGAAGGGAGATGATTGAATTATGGGAGCAGTTTCCCCCATGCTTTTCTTGTGATAGTGAATTCTCAGGAGACCAGATGACTTTATAAGGCAGTTTCCCCTGCTCGCTCACCCACTCTCTCTCTCACCTGCCACCATGTAAAGAGGTGGCTCTTCCACTTTTCCCATGATTGTAAGTTTCCCGAGGCCTCCCCAGCTGTGCAGAACTGTGAGTAATTAAACTTCTTTTCTTTGTAAATTACCCAGTCTTGGGCAGTTCTCTGTAACAGTGTGAGAATGGACTAATACATAGTCCATCCTTATTCCAACCCTCTCATCTTCTATCCTTGCTCCTTTTTCTTCCATATCCATTCCTAGCTCTCCACCAAACCTTTCATGCAGCTCTACCTCGCATGTTGGCTCCTCTTGACAGAAGCTCTGGCTCTACCACCCAACAACACTGCTCCAGCCCCCACAGATCTACATACCCAGGTCCACGTACCCTCAAAACATTCACAGTGGGGCTCTCTTTGAGGTACTTGTACAGGGGACACCTAGATGACCACCACAGCTTAGCACGGTGATTCGCATGAAGTCATTTAGTATTGGTTGGATACAACTGTGGCCAAAAATGAGAGCCCTTAATAATTAGAGCAAGATGTTCTGCTGGAGTATGAATGTCTAGCTCATAATTTCTAATCACTAATAAAAATCTTGACAAATATCTCATATTGAATAGAGCACTGTGTTGTTATGATTTGGAAATGTCAGTCTCCATTGAATGCATTTAACACCAGGAAGATCCCTGGAGTCTTATTCTTTATAGCAGGATGAGCGTAATGAAGCCAGCCAGACTATGTCAGGAAGAGGACATCCTAATGCATCATGAAGAGTGGATGGCCTCGCTGTAGCCTCTACTTCCCCTTCAGCATTGCTCTCTAGAGGGGCTGCATGGGTAGTAGCATCCTGCAGAAAAGTCAGCTCATCTAGCTGCACACGAACCAACCCGATCCTCTTGCACATTAACTCAAGCCTGGAATTCCGTGGTGAATTTCTCACGGCATTAGCAAACCACTCAGGCATCTCTCCATGGAGTTACAACCCTATTGTGTACAATCGAGTATACATTACTCCTTATTTTCACATCAATAGCTTGGATAAGGCTATTACTAAAGCACTGGAGTATATAAGAGTTACATACTTAGGGGCAGAAAAAGCTGAACTGGGAAATTAAGATGCAAAATATGAGTGAGTCAAAGCTATATTTTTGTATATCTCAACTGGAGTAATTAGACAAATATGAAATGAGACAAATTGTCGTTTTATTTATTTCCATTTTTACTATCATCTAGTCAGCTTTTAATCTGTATTCACCTGCACAAAGTATGTGTTTCAGTGGTCTTATCTCTGCGAAAGGCAGGCAAACTGATGCTGCCTCCTACAATATCTAGTTTCCTTTCAAGAAAGAAGAGGGATTATTATTTGCCAATTAAAAATAAAAGAACAAGCCTTAGGGGCCAGACTGGGAATAAAGTGGAGATTTTCCCCAACATTTTAACACTTTTAAAAAAATGCCAATAATAATAACTGCCAGTTACTGAACTACTTGGGATAATATTTCAGAAAATGAAATATGGAGCAAGGCTGGCAGTTAAAATATAATCAATAAGGTTCAAATCCCACTCTATCATTAATTATATCTCTCTTAGACTCACTTCTTCATCTGTCAAATGGGGTCTGACATGGGGTTTTTAAAGAATTAAATGAGATGATCTATATGAAGAACTTAACCCACTAGATGGCACATAAGCACTTAAAGCTTGTTATTTTCAATTATTACTGAATTATTAATTTAGGCAAATCATAGTCTTTTTGAACCTCTATTTTCTTACCCACAAAATGGGAATAATAATACCTATGCCACAGTATTATTATGAGGACAGTAAATGGCAATGGTGGCAGCTGCTACTGTTAAGTGGGTTGAGAAGCCGGGCAGGGTGGCTCATACCTGTAATCCCAGCACTTTGGGATGCTGAAGCAGGAGGAGTTTAAGACCAGCCGGGGAAACATGGTGAGACCCCCATCTCTACAAAAAATTATAAAAATTAGCCAAGTGTGGTGGTGCATTCCTATAGTCCCAGCTACTTGGGAGGCTGAGGCATGAGAATCACTTGAGCCTGGGAGGCAGAGGCTGCAGTGAGTTGAGGTGACGCCACTGCACTCCAGGCTGGGTGACAGAGAGAGACCCCATCAAAAAAGAAAGAAAGAAACCATCCTGGCCAACATGGTGAAACCCCGTCTCTACTAAAAATACAAAAGTGAGCTGGGTGTGGTGGTGGGCACCTGTAGTCCTGGCTACTCAGGAGGCTGAGGCAGGAGAATCGCTTGAACCTAGGAGGTGGAGGTTGCAGTGAGCTGAGATCGTGCCACTGCACTCCAGCCTAGGCAACAGAGTGAGGCTCTGAGAAAAAAAAAAAAAGCAAGAAAGCAAGCAAGAAAGAAAGAAAGAAAAAAGAAAGAAAGGGAGATAAGTGAAGGGAAGGGGAGAGAAGGAGAGGGGAGGTGAAGGAAGGAAAGAAAGAGAGAAAGAAAGAAAGGAAGGAAAGAAAGAGAGAGAGAAGATAAAGTGAAGAAGAGAAAAAGTGGGTGGAGAGCTTAAGGCAAGCTTCCAGGAGGATGGAAGACTCTGGCGACTTGTTGAGGAAAGAGAAAGATACTGGTGTTCACCAAACAGGAGAGTGAGCATCCTGAAGAGTGCTCCGGATGCCTTCTCCAGCTATGATGACAGCACCTGAGGGTGGAAGGCAGGCCCTAGAAAGGGGCCAGAGAGAACCGGGATGCCAACATCATGGGACAGAGGGTGCGGCTGCAGCACAGCTTGGCAGGAGCAAAGAGATACAGTCAGAGAGGACTGGACCCACACTGGCCCGCAGGTGGCAGCCTAGGGAGACCCGCTGCCCGTGGAGAGGGAGCCGTCAGATGCTCAAGTTTAAGTTGATGGCTGAAGGAAGGCAATTACTAGAAGCAAAGTGAGCCAGTCAGCTATCCTGGAGATTCTGCAAATAAAGTGCAGGGTGAGATGAGGACAACAGCCTCTGCGATTTGTCACAGCTCCCCTGGAAGTTCCTTGTGTTACATCATCCCAGTGCTTCTCATTCAGTGGCATTGGTGACTTTAGTCCATAACCACCATTGTCCATGGAGTCATTGATCCATAGGTTATCCATAGAGCTATGTCCTCCTTGCTGGATAAATGCGCAAACTGCAGAACCACATTGAGTCACTGCTAAGGGAATGCCTCAGCTGAGGTCACCAACCCAGCCTGCTGTGGTGAGAAGGACCAGCCGGCAGTGCCAGGCCAGGCATGTAGGCCAGGAGTGTTGCATGAGGTCAGGTGCCAGGGCAGTGGTGTGGATGGTCCTGCTATGGTTTCCAGAATAAAATGAGATTTTGTTCTTTGATTTTCCACAGTCTGAAATAAACTCTTCAGAACTTTTAGGGCTGAGGCCAAAATAAAAGATGAGATAAAGTTACCATAGGCTTTCAATTCTGAGTTACAGCTTCACCACCAAACTGGGAAACTGGTGGCTACGAGCATCACTGGAGATATCTCTGAAAGCCGAGGGCACATTTCCAGCTCTGCTGGTCAGTTGCTGCCTACCAAGGGCTGCACTGGGCTCATTAACATCCTGCTCAGAAATGCCACTTGGCTGCAAAGGAAGAAATTGCATCCTCAGAAAATACCTTATGAAAGAGAAGGTTTCTGCTTCTCTCCATTTCTCTGCTAACAGAGACAGTCTTGAAAGGCTACAGGGAGGAGGAAGGAGGAAAGAAGGAAACACAGACAGGAAGAGAGATCATGTTGTATTGACACACGTTTCCACCAAAATTACCTGGTAATTTACCCTGGCAGTTAAAGAAAAGCATCTGTTTACTATCGCCACATCAAAATTTCCCCATGAGATTTGTCTGAATAATTTTGGGAGATGAAAACAAGGATATACAGCGGAGGCCTCCATCAGCCGTCAGTGCTGTGCCATGTCTCACCCACTTTTACATCCTGTAATTAAATCAGCGAGCCATTCAGACTGTCTCTGCTTCTAAATTACACGAAATGAGGATCTTTCCAATCACGCCTCACATTCAATTTGTGCTGTCACTCTCTGACTTGAGGAATGGTGAAGGAAAAAAGTAAAGTCCATCTGGGAATTTTATTTAACCAGGGAATGCCAACCGATACAAGAGACAGGGAGCTATAAAGTGTTTTAAATAGGGTTTCCCTAGTCTCAAGTCTTGCACAGATGAATGCAGGAAGAAAAGACTGAGGATCTGCTCTTTGAAGCACATATTTTTAAAGAATGGACTCCTACTTCATTTTCCACATGGCAAGTCTGTTATCCTCAGTAACAGACTAAGGTCTTTGCATGAATTATTAAAAATCGAGGGCAGAAAACTCTAGATAACTGCTTCAATTTGTCGATAGAGATGCAACTTGTGAACAGACCAAGAAGATCTGAGACAAAAATCAAGCAAAGAGAGATTCTATAGCACAGCACTTAGAAACAACAGGCCTGTTGGCTGCTCCAAACGTTAACTCTCCCACCTATTAACTGCATCACCTTAAGCAAGCTTCTAAACTCTGCTCTGTGACGCAATTCCCTAGCCTGTGAAGCAGCATGGGCGTGGTGGTCACTTATAAACCCTCCCTCCTGAGACCATGAGAACTCCAGTACAGTCAGTACACAAGGCAAAGACTCTACAAATATTCTCTATTGTTAAAGCTCAATTACTTGTGAGGTAAGTGGGAGAGTTGTGTAGGATTGTGAAAGGGCTTTGATTTTTTATACGGACAGTCCAGAGTTTAAAAGTTGTTTCTCCCACTTTCTGATCTGAGGCTCCCGAAAAAATAAAGCTTCTATACTTTATTTTTCTAAATTAGTAAAAAGGTAAAATGCTGAGGTGACGTGAACCTCCAAGGAGCAGTGTTAGTGGTTAAACAGACTGGTCAAAAGTTAAAGGATTAGTTCCTATTAGTACCTTTCTTCTTTTCTCCTTCATCAAATAGTAAACTGGGAAGAGCTAAAGCAGAGATCCATAGATCTCAGAAGATGTGAATGCATGCAGGAACGGTCTGCTTCTCACTCTTCATGTCAAATGAGAGACCAAGAACAGAGGAGGAGCTCACGCAGGCCCAGGCATGTTGCCCGGCACTACACAGATACAATAAGTCACCTTATTACAGGAGCCCTACAACACGACGCTCGTAAGGTCACTCAGAAGGTCTAAGGCATTTTGTTTGTCTCCTGCACGTTTCTGATGCCACAAATTATTAGGCAGCTCACCTGTAGATTTGCCAGCACTTCCCAGTCACACTCACTGATGTGCCATGAAACTGCATGGAGAAGAGACATTCCTGAACTGTGACACAAAAGAGCACAGGGCTGATTTGCAAGATCTTTCTACTAGCCATATGCTTCTTTTGAGTCATATTTCTGTGGATTTTAACAAAGAGCTATGCACTGCCCTTGAACCCTTGGTGGCGATCATCATCTGTGTCTTATTTATGTCTCTATTCCCAGGGAGAAACCCAGGGCCTGGCACATCACGGGTTTGCAATAGCTGCATATCTGGCTGTCATTTTCCCTGAGCCTCCCTGGTTCTATAGATATTTTTGCTGATTTTGTACATGTATTGGAAAAACCCCAGAGAAGCAACAGAAAAGCACTGTTCAGCTTCTCGCTGATGTTCTGACCACATGATTGTGATCCTACACAATCACCATGTGACTGAACTGGTTCCTTTATCTCAGCAAGTCTAATGGCAGCTGTTTGTTAAGTGCCTTCTCCTCTGTCTAATGCACTTTACATGGGTTGCTCCATTTAACTGTCACAACCTTCTGAAGGAAGCGGTGATATGATCATCCCCATTTTACACATGAGCAAGCTGTGGCTTGGGGCGGTGCATTTGCCCAAACTCACACAGTTAGCAAGCACCTGAGGCACCTGGACGAAGGAGCTGCCTTGTTTCCGCTTTATTACACAGGTTCCGTCATCTTATTTAACCTTCACAACAGTCCTGTTAAGTCGCTGTTATTATCCTAGTCATAGACGGGGCAGTGAGGGAGCCTTAAACACAATAGGCTGGAATTGGTACCCAGATCTTTTCACTTGAAAGCTTAGAATCTTTCATGCACCCCTCGTGGGCTGCTGTGATGAACTCCTGGCCTAGGACACACGTGCCTTATGGCCTGAGAAGGGCTCACCACAGCCATCTCCACAAAATAGAATCAGAGAAGTTCAGCGCTGGAGGGAGTATAGGCGATCATACATTCAATCCCTTTGCATTAAAAGTAAGGAAACAAATTATTAAAAATGCCCAGTCTCCTGAAACCCACCTTCCATAAAGAGAAGAAAATGGAACTATATGACGAAAGGCCGAAGATGGAACTTGTTGGTCTAAAATAGGAGTCAGAAAAGCCCAAAGCCTATCTTTGCTATGGCCCAAGTTAAACATGGTTTTTATATTTGTAAAGGATTTAAAAACAAGCAATCAAAAAAGACGAAGGAGAAGAATCTATGACGGAGACCTGATGTGGCCCACAAAGTTGAAAATATTCACTATCTGGCCTTTCACGGAGAAGGGATGCGGAGTCCCGATCTGAGCTATGGCTGCATGTTAGAATGTCCTGGGGGAAGTTTTATAACAAGCCCATCCCCTTTTTTTAAAAATTAATCAATAAAAACAAAAGCAAAACAAACAAAATATATGCCTATGCCCAAGTCCAGCTGGGGCCAAGTAAATCAGCATCACTAGAGATGGCAGCCCACGTGGTGACGCCACTAAAAGTTCCCGGGTGACCGTAATGCACACCCAGGATGGAGAAGAAAGACAAACGCCTCTTTAGGAAAAAGCTGCTGTTTTATTTAAGAAAACAACCAGGCTGGGCGCGGTGGCTCAAGCCTGTAATCCCAGCACTTTGGGAGGCCGAGGCGGGTGGATCACGAGGTCAGGAGTTCGAAACCATCCTGGCCAACATGGTGAAACCCCGTCCCTACTAAAAATACAAAAAAATTAGCCGGGTGTGGTGGCGGGTGCCTGTGGTCCCAGCTACTCGGGAGGCTGAGGCAGGAGAACGGCGTGAACCGGGAGGCGGAGCTTGCAGTGAGCTGAGACTGTGCCACTGCACTCCAGCCTGGGGGACAGAGCGAGACTCCATCTCAAAAAAAAAAAAAAAAAAAAAACAGAAAGCGACCTCAGTGGGCCTGTGTGGCAGTGAATGTCAAGGTCCACTGGGTCACATTGAGAAACGTTGAGAAAAAAAAAACGAACTCTTCTGATCATAAATAACAGAAACTGTTGCCTGCTCTCAGTGGAGATATTAGACAAAGGAGAAAACACACAGTGAGAGAAGAGAGGTTTTGAGAGAGACAGTCGGCCAGGATGTGATGGGGTCAGGCAGGCTCAGGAGAGAGCAGCTCAGGCAGGATGCCCTGGGGTGGATTGGACTGGATTTCTAGTGGTCGTTCGTAAGTTGTTGCCTGTTCTCTGACGGGGCCACTCTATGGCTCCCGAATGTCAGCAAAGTCTGTTTCTCCAAAGCCTGTGTTGGTGGCTCTTAACGAATGAGGGGAGCGAGGAGTAAAATGCTAGCTGTGGGCAGGGAATCAATGAGGTGAGTGGACAAGAATCCAGGGGCCTGAACACCGGCTACGAGAATAAGGTCATCCTCGGGCAGAAGGGGATGCTCCCCATAGGACATGGCTTCAGGCTTCAGTCACTGCATGTGGATCTTAAAGAAAGGAAATCTTCAGAAGATCAGGGAACATGGGAGTGGCAGACTCTGGGTTCACGTACATGAACCAAACAACTTACCTTTTTCCTGCAGCTCCCTATTCCACTTTCCCAACACATTTCAGCTTCCAGCCTCCCTGTCTTTGCTCATACCATTCCTCTGCCCATGATAGCACCCTTCTCTCAAATGATTAAAAGACCACTTTGCTTTAAAACCAGCTCAGCCTTCATCCTATGTGCAAGAGCCTTTCTAAGGCCATCTCTATATTTTCTCAGAAACAAAGGATATATCACTGTTTTCGAGATGCATTATGTTTATAGTTTTAGTGGTCTTAACTTACCTGTCAATGACACAGGGGCCTTCACTTATGCCTGGGTTCAAAAAGAGATGCTGAGACAACAAAGGAAGATGCTGGCACCCTCAGCATCCTCACCTGTCCCCTACTGCAGGCAGGATTCCGCCTGATGGAATCCCAGGTTTGTGAGCCTTAGTCACAGCCAACACATGATGTTTATGATCACATCACCAAGAAAGAGGCAGAAGGAGAGAATGAAAGTGAAACCCAATGAGAGCAGCAAGTGCAGAAGGGAGAGAAGGTGTCCAGCCTCATCTGTCTGGGGAAGCTAGGTGTGCATGCAGGGTCGGTGCAAGCATATTTGTTAGTCCCCTGCCACCGAGATAGAGGCCATCAGTTTCTACTTCTCAGAGATTGGCTCCAAATTTCCTATGCAAGATGGCCTTGGAAGAGGCAAACCGGTTGGAAGAGGGGGTTTGACATTATCACGGGGCTCTCTGCAGAAGACGAGAAAATGTCTACAATTTACATCAGAGAAAAATAGAAACAGGTGAAGATTGCTGTGGCTCTCTGAGCCTTTCAAGCAAGGTGATGAGCAGCTGACTTCGCTTAGGGGTAAAGGCCAAAGACTGAGCTAAACAAGTACATGCAAACGTGTTATCAAAACAGGGTGCAGGAGAGACTCTCTTAAGCAGAGGGGCAGAACCGATGGGTCTGAAAATCTCATCGCAGGGCAGGAACTGCAGATCAGAAGAGGGACAGGAATCCGACGGAAGCATTCTGGGCTGGATTCTGATGGGCTTCCTACATGTATTTTTGTGGACAGCATATGCCCTTTTAAAGACACTAAGCACAAAGAAAGAAGAGCCACAAACACCCGACCTGGGATGGGGCCTTTCTGCACTTTAGCACCAAAAATTTTAAAAATGAGAAACTTGGGGAGAGCAGATGACATTTATCAAGGTCGTACACTGCCAGTCCCTCCAGAAGTGCTTTACCTGTAATGTCCTTTAATTCTCACCACAGCCGAGTGCTGTGAGTCTTAGATGATCGACAAGACGTGGAAAGAAAGCAAAACAGAGGCCTGGCCTCGGTGGAGCCCAACGTCAAAGGCCAGAGCAGAAAGAGTGGTCGAGGGTGCAGGTCAGAAACAGAGGCTGGGCCCCAGCTGGCCAGGCGTGGTGGGGAAGGCATGGCTTCCTTAGCCTGGAAGAGCACATTCACCCACAGAGTATCCTGAGGTTATCGAAATTCCACAGGAGGCCCAGTGTCCTCTCTCCAAAGACCAACCTCCACCGCTCTTATGATTCTGCACCTATACGTCCTATAGGTCCAGAATTCTGAATTAAATGTTTTGCAGCTTCATGAGAAGAGCAGTGGAAAGAATGTGTTTCCTGCTCCCTCTAGCCAGCTTTAGCCTAACCCCGCTTGTATTGCCATTCTCCCAAGACTGTTCTCACGTCGTTGCGAGGTTGTGTCAGCTGAGTGACATTCAAACTGTTTGACATGTCATACTAAGGGAAAAAACCATGCCCATGATCCATTTTCCTGTCTGTTCTCACTTCCCAGGAAAAGCAAAATGAGAGGGGAGGAAGGAGACTGACTAGGTTCACACAGGTTCACCATGGGAAAGAATCCGAACGTGCGGCACATGCAGGCACATTGAGCATTGTCAATCACGTTGCCATGCTGGGCCCTGCATTAGAACACCAATTAGAATCCTCAGTAAATATTAGCACTTGACTAGCTTTAGCTTACCGATGCCAAGACTAGTTTCCTAGTAAGGAGTCTTTAGACTTGTGTAAAAATAGGACTCTAAGGAGGTGACTTCTGTAAAAATAGGAGTCTATAGGTGGAGAGGGGCACACGAATTACCCAGTTGCCTATTAGCCAGCTCCTCATAGTCTCTTAGCTCTCAATTCGATCCTTAGACTTAATTTTTCTCCTCTCAGCAACCAATTTTGTTCATCCCCTGAGATGAATTCAGCAATGCAAAACATTTGCAATCGCACACCTTTGTGTGTGTAAGATGTTAACAGAGAATGTACAATTGAACCAACCAGCCACTGCTTTCTCCCAATCAAGGCTACTATGATTTTTCTTGTCCTGTCTCACACAACCCTACCACCAGTGTGCACGTGTGTACATGCGCATGCACACACACCCACACATCAACACACAACCACCAATCACAGTGAGCTTATTTTGTATTTAGGTTTGGCTTTGACCTCATTCATTTTTCTAAGGCTGTAGTTTATATGCCAGCCATCTGCAGGCACAGGTCCTCACTGTTAAACTTCTGTTTTTCCCTTCCTAAATTCCTCAGGGAATGCTGGTCAAGCCTGGATCAAGGGTATATGTAGAAGACATGTCGACTGTTTCTGCCAAATAAAGAAATGGGAAGGTTTTGTAAATGCCAAAGCTAAAGCATGGTCCCAAACAATGGATACCATCAACATGAATCATAGAGTAATGATTAAATTATATTTTATTCTCAAAAAAGGCATGATAATGAGCTTTGAATACTACAAACCAATGGGATGTATCTGAACAAATGCTAAATAGAAAATTGAGGATGTATAAAAATCATGCAAAATAACACACATCCAATTATTAAATGATTGAGCAAATAATCTTCATGAAACTTAAAAATAGCTATGTGGAGTGGTCAGGAGATGGAATGTGGCTTGGACTCTCGAAGGTAAGAAGGCTTTCCGATTGCCCTCCATTTGCCCTTCATCATTTTACAAAGGTAGAGGTAGGGTGTGCTGATTGTGCTGAGTAACAGGTAGGGAAAGGGGATGTACATTTCAGTAAAAACACTTAGAGGATGGTGACCATGACCATCTAGTTAGATCCTTTCTTTCTTCCACAAATATGGATTAAGCAACTAGAGTCCCTAAGGCACAGCAGTAGCTGTGGAAATAGCTCCCTGGTAGAATAAGACTCCACCCAAGCCATGCCCCCATGGATAAGTGCTGTCTCACAGGCAGCAGAGGATGGCCCTCTGCTGAAGGAAGCTGAGGATGGTATCCCCAAAGAGAAAGCATTTTCTCCAGGCTAGGGGAATCATTTGTTAAAACTCTGAAACATGCCTTTTATGAAAATCGTAACCTTTTGGGGGGAACAGAGAGAACTTTTTTAAAGCTACAAAGGAGCCAGAACGAAGGAAGAGGAGATGAGAAATGAGAAACAGATTAGAGCAAGGAGCACAGTGTGTGTGCATGTGCCTGTGCAGAGGTGTGGAGGTGTTGAATAAATTACCTAAGAAGTTTGGGCTTCATTCTGGGTGCAATAGTGCATAAGAGATTAGGGGTCATAGCCTCTTTTGAGAAACTGATAAAACACTGATCTTTCTCCCAGGGGAAAAAATAGCATACAGACATCCTTGCAAAAATTCACAGACAAATTCACATTTTTCGCAGTGTCTCTGAAGCCCATGTATGGACCACATATTTATAAAAATACGCAGTGCAGAGCATTAAGCAAATAAGATTGCTAGCAGGAAATGGACACATCTTAAGATTAACATTATTTATTCATTACTGTGTGTGCAAAATTTCATTATTTATATACATTTACTAGAAAGTACTATAATATTTGTTATTATTACTCTACCCACTTAAAGTGAGATCTAAGGAATGATTCTATTCCTAATCACCTGAATTCAAGTTTTAAAAATCTGATTCTCACCAAACCTTCTCTGCAACACGATTACAATTGCACAAAAATCAAGCACCATGAAAATTGTAAGTTTTATGTGAATATAAAGAAATTAAAATAGTTGTCATGTGAGGAAGGTAAGATTACAGGAGATTAAAATATTTCCTTCATGGTGTTATGTATTTATTAATTACATATATATTTTAAGAATTCCTCAGGGTGGCTCTGCTTTTCTTGATTAAAAAATGTGGAAGAAAAAACAGAGCACATCTCTTCATGTCTTGCTCATCATTGTCCTCTCATCTATGGAATGTGACTAGAAAAAAAAATTAAAGCATCTTAAAGATCAAAGTGACATTTGAGGTCATCTTATCCAAACGCACTGCCCACAATAGACTCATCTTAGAAACATCCAGCATAGAGATCTCTGCTGATAAGTCACCCAGTTCAAATGCAAACTCTCCCTTGTTGAATGGAGACTGTGTTGAGCTGAAACTTTTGACCCTCAACTGTTGCATAAATTTGGCTTTATTCTTCCCATTGCAGCCACAGAGAACATGAGTATTTTCTTTTTGTTTTTTTTTTTTTTTTTTTTTTTGAGACGGAGTCTTGCTCTGTCACCCAGGCTGGAATGCAGTGGCGCAATCTCGGCTCACTGCAAGCTCCGCCTCCCGGGTTCACGCCATTCTCCTGCCTCAGCCTCTCCGAGTAGCTGGGACTACAGGTGCCCGCCACCACGCCCGGCTAATTTTTTGTATTTTTAGTAGAGACGGGGTTTCACCGTGGTCTCGATCTCCTGACCTCATGATCCGCCCGCCTCCGCCTCCCAAAGTGCTGGGATTACAAGTGTGAGCCACCGCGCCCGGCCGAGTATTTTCTGTATTGTTTTTTAAATAGTAATCTATCAGTTGTTTACAAATAGCTGTTAAAATCACCTCTACCTAGTCATCTAAGGGCCTCCTATGCAATATGTAAGCCAAAGTTAAATCAGAGGACTAGCCACCCTATTCCTCATTCTTGTCAGGCCCTCAGTTTCCACCATATTGATTTTACTATACTAATTATCAAAATGGGTGTATGGAGGCAGGTATATTCCCTAGGCAAATGCGGCCATCTTATTTACAGCATGAAATTTCAAGAGAACCTCCAAGTACATTTGACAAACAGCAGTGTATGCTGATGTAAATCAAAAGGACCAGTGGTTCTTTTAGTCCATGAGCAATTTTATTGGCATATTCTGAAATAGCTGGTCTTCTCTCTTTCTACTAGGCAGATTGCAAAAGCTAAAAGTCGGCATTTAAGGGGTCAGATTCAACATGAGCCATTCATAACATCACAGGCTATGCTGGGGCAGTACATCTACAGGGGCATAGCAAGGACATCATTGTCTCAGCCACCTCCTAGGACGCATGGAATACAAGTGACTGATAAAACTGAAAACTGCAGCCAAGGTGGTTCACACTGTTTCCCAGTCACTGTCAACTCTGTCCTTCTCGGAGTGCTTCCCATGCTGACTGAGGTCCAGGAACAGGGATGTGCTTGGGCAATCAGCCCCTTCTCCTCTCACTTCATCGCTGAGTGCATCACCCCGGTGCTTCCAAGCATAGCTCTGGCTGCTTTCTATGTTTTTTTTTTGTCTTCTAGATGCTTCTGGGAGGGATCCAACTTCACATCCAATGCCTCCTGATACTGCAGAAGCCTCTCAGGGAGAGAATGCAGGTGGGCCTGGAGGCCACGGTGGCTAATGACAGGCTTGGTTCCTGGAACCCAGGGCTGTGGCAACAGGAGCCAGAGGCATCCAATGTGAGCCAGAACCTTCTTGCAGGTGGATAGGTGGATCTTTGAGACTTTGAGAGAGACCAGAAAAGGCGAATGTGTCCTCAGGTAAAAGAGTAAGACAGAGTTGAGGGAGAGGGCAAAGTACAAAACCCAAAACAGGGGACACCTGGACATCAAGATGAGAACCAAAGTTAAGAAAGAGGCACAAGGAGTCAGTAATGTTGCTGGGAGGAGGGCTGAGATGTCTAAATGTTGTCCTTATTGGGTACAGACCACATGGTCCTGGGACAATGACCTGGACCATGAAAGGGATCCAGGTGGCCAGGACATGTCCTTCGCATGTGGCTATGTGACAAGCACCCCAGCTTTGTAACTTATCAGAACAGGGTTGCGATCACATCAACACCCTATGTTGGCAGTGTGGTTTTGGGAAAATCACTTCACTGAGTTTCATATGAAGATGGTACTAGCTCTGTGAGTTTTATCAAGATTGGTGTTAACATACACACAGTGCCTCCTGTAGTATCTGGCATGTAGCTGATGAGTGTATGTTGTCAGCATGTCAACATCATTGGTGTTGTCTTAAGGCTCGCTGTGTCCAAACTCAGCCCATTCTCCAAGTATGCCTTAGCCTAGTTCCTTCCCTAGAGTAGTCAGGATTTTCAGCTGCATCAGTCCAGTATTCAGAATTTTCTGGGAAACTCCTAATTACAAATACTCTACCTCATTGTCCCATAAATCAACTTATCTGTGCAGGTTTTCTGATTACTTGTTCAGAAAACAATTTCTTCCTATTCAAGGAACTTTAAGGACTACCAATTTTTTGGCTTTGTGTGCTAGAAGTCTACAGAGCATCCCTGGATGCTGCCAGCGTAGACAGTGCAATCCGACCGGGGTTATGCGTCTGAATTGATGTAGGTGGAGCTTTTATCTAGACTCGAGAGGCAGAAAGAAGAGGTAGGAGTTTGGGTTTAACTGAGAACTGGGAGTACAGAGAGGTGGTTGAGGGGGACTCTTGGTGGTTAGAGGGAAAGCCAGAGAAAGACAGATCTTTGCTAGAAATGTTATGAGTCTGGAAACAAGAAATACAGCTAGGGGCCAACCAATGGAGACTGGCACTGGGTCAGGGGAGAGATCATTCTTTTGCCTTAGCCCAGGTCCCAACACCTGCCTGGTACCCCTTCCACCTGGCTGGTGGCCTCGGGAGCACTTGGCTCATCTGCACAGACATGGGACTTATTTCCATGGGTACTTGATGCCAAGGCAGCAATAAGCCTCCTGCAAGGAGCTCCATGGATGGCAGGCATAGGCAGTGATGCAGGCCAGGAGACATGACAAATGCTCTTCAGAGCAACCCAAGGTGGTTGCTTAGCAATGTACAGGCAATGCTGGGGAGTCATGGCTGTGGCCACAGACCATGGAGCTGAAGATGCCAGGAATGATGATCATGATGAGGAGGAGGGGGAGGACTGGTGAAGAAGAGGATAGGATGTCTCAGTGTAGAAGAAGGAGTGCTCTTTTCTAGCCCTCAGTCATAGGTTCTGGAAAATTTAAGGAGAAATTGTTCTCACACTAAATTTGAGCCAGTAATCACAGTTTCTCATTGCCAGAAGGAGGCTTAAATTCATTCAGTTAATGACACATAAGCAGGATTGTCTATTCAAGTCCCCATAGAACTATGCATCTCTCCTTTACAAAGCAAGGAAACTGAGGCAAGAGGAGCTGAGGCATGTGCTGCAAGCTAAAATCACCATCCTGCATTCTTCAGTGGACCTCCCGTCCCCAGGGAGGGCTTGAGCCTGCACATTTAATCAATAGCTTGATAGATTTTCTTTCTCTGCTTTCAAAAGATATTATTTCTAGGCTGTGAAAAAGCACGGGAAATTTGCATTTCAATATAGAATGTTTTTTAACAACAATAAGAACCCTGCTCTCTTCAGACTAAGACAGCAGCCTGTTTTCCCCTTTCTGAATCAAAGGGGCCACTGGATAGTCATTGAAGACCTAGAGGAAAGCATCCCTCCCTCTCTAGCCCTGGGTAAAACAGTGAGAGCCTGCTCTAGGATACAACAAGTGGCCCCTATTGAGAGCCAGTAGCCCACAGCAAGGAAATTATCAAAAATTTAACTAATTTTGAGTTAAGTGTTTGAAAGACAATTCAGGATAAATTAATAAAGTGATCAAGTAGCCTAGGTTTTAAAATAGGATAAACATAAAGCCTAACATCAATTTTCTCTGCATAAAGATTATCTGTTTCCTTCTCTCTTCTCTCAATAGGAGGTGTGTGTCTTGCTGCTTAGCCTAACCTCGCCTTCCAGCCTTCTGGACCCTACCTGATATGGTGTGGCTCTGTGTCCCCACCCAAATCTCATCTTGAATTTGTAATCCGTATTGTAATCCCCACATGTTAGGGAAGGGACCTCGTGAGAGGTGATTAGATCATGGGGGCAGTCCTCCCCATGCTGTTCTCATGATAGTGAGTGAGTTCTCATGAGACCTGATGGTTTTATAAGAAGCCTTTCCCCCTCTTCACTCGGCACTTCTCCTCATGATAGTGAGTGAGTTCTCATGAGACCTGATGGTTTTATAAGAAGCCTTTCCCCCTCTTCACTCGGCACTTCTCCTTCCTGCCGCCATGTGAAGAAAGATGTGTTTGCTTTTCCTTCCACCACGATTGTAAGTTTCCTGACACCTCCCCAGCCCTGTGGAACTGTGAGTCAATTAAACCTCTTTCCTTAATAAACTACCCAGTCTCGGGTATTTCTACACAGCAGCGTGAAAACAGACTAACACACAATCCCTCTCCACTGCTCCTCAAGACCAGGCTTCAACTCTTCTCTTTCTGTTGCTCTCCAGGCTTTTTCCCTTTCTCAGCTCCTTTCTTCTCACTTTGCAAACTTTATGCAAATTTTCCCCATCCATTGGTTAATTTAAAAAATAAAGAATGAAGATCAACCACCTTTTATTTTGCCTTGGTCTTCTTCCCCCTCCTTCTTTCTGATTCTAGGAAAGCAGTCAGAAAATAGAAAACCCACCCTCAGTCCCCTAACTCCAAGCACTCTCTACCACCCTCCTCTTCCCTCTCTAGATTTCATTATTCCACTTCTGAAAGTGCTACACTTTCCTCCCTGCTATGTTGAGTATTTCATTACAGCTTAATCATCTCAAAGCCTTGGGTTAAACTGACTCTAACACAGAAAGAAAAGGTTAATAAGCACAGACATGATAATTGCTCTTATATCTATCCACGTGCAATAAGTCATGCTGCAGCAACCAAAACTGAGAGAGAGAGGTGTTCTGCTGAGGCTGCCAGAACACACCTAAAGGGAAGTCCAGTGTCAAGGAAACCTATTAGAATGATTATATTAGTGGTAAATGGAATGCAAATGACAAGGTCTTAAAAAAAGATGAAGTCAAGCACTCTCTGATGAACACAAGCCACTTTTGAAGGAAGGATGAAAGATCTTGAAGTGAAAAATAATAATAACAATAATGCATCTTTAGGAATCAGTCATTGCAAGGGCAAGGTATGGGGTATCTCACTAACCATCAGGTTAGTCAAGATTCAAACAGGAAAGAAAAACATTGTTAGAGTCTAGAATTTGATGGGTGCCAAGATACAAGCTAAGGCTATCAACACAGGCAAGAATCTGATGAATTTCACCAATGTAACCAAGCATGGAATAATCTATTTCCCAAATCACCTAATCATTTGCCCAAACGTATAAGAAGTATCATTGTCAATATCAGTTTACCTAAAATATTATGTTGATTAATAGAATAAATGGGGATTCCTCAGCCAACAAGATGTCCTATATTTCTGAGCAATATTTTCATGTATTGCAAACCTAATTAACTTCAAATCCATTGTCTGGTCTCTTGTGTTCAAAATTAATGAGATTTGTATGCAGTCTATCGGAGTAACAGCTTCATGTCCCTGTGTCATTTCTTCAGATGCTGAGAGCCAAAAGGACTTCCAACTAGAAAAATTAAATAGACAACACTCTTTACGTTGGATCAAATGTTACATCCACACATCTAAATTTCAAAGCTAAGGGCAAAGTGTGGAGTCGACATATGTGCCCTTTTTTAGTTAAGACATTTTGAATATGCCTGCCTTTATCAGCACCGTACCTCCCTTGAGGGGCCCAGCCTCACCTGCCATTCTTAGACTGTGACTGGCTCCTCGCTGGGCTCTCAGGTCCTCTGCCCACCCTGTAAATGGCCACACTTTAGCCACAGCACTCAACGCTCAATGGGAAGTTGTATTTATTCCTCTGTGTCTCTTGTTAAAGAATTTCTTTGGGAGCAAAGAATAACCTCCTCAGCATGGTTTACAAAGGTTTCCAGAATCTGACCCTGCCCTGCATCTCTCGTCTACCTCTCCAGCAGGGCTGCACCCTTGGCCCAGGTGGGAACCACCCAGTGATTTGAAATTCCCTACATGGTCCAGCCTGTCTTCCTGCTTCTGCCTTCACCCTGGTCTCCTTCAGAGACAGTTTACCCCTCTTCTGTGAAGTCTTCCCATTCCTCCCTAGACAGTTACAGCTCCATTGCCTGTTTTTCAAAGTAGCATGAAATTCCACTTTTAGATTGATTTCTGAGGATTTATTTGCCTTTCTGCCGTCTCCAGTTGAGTGTAAGTTTCTGGGGTCACAGGCTCTGTTTTATTTATTTTACTCACTTATTTCTAGGTGCTGTCACAATGAGTGATTGGAAAATATCTGTTAAAGAAAGGAAATGGATGAAATGAAATGAATAAACGAATGAGTATCTGTATCCCAAGACTGGAGCCGGCTCACTCATTAGACAAAGCCAGTGAGGCTGCCAGCACCGTGGTCAGGCTCCAGCAAGTCGTTTGGTCCCTGCTGTCTTGTGTGGGCTGTCTTGCATATGCGTTTAAAGGGAGTTGCCCCAAATCTCCCAGTCAGGGCAGAGGATGTGAAGGACGCAGATCACACCTATTTTCCATAGGTTACAGAGTACTCACTCTCTAAGCCTCGCGTTCCACTGCTAGTATTTTTGGCCTAACGGGCTCTCCCAGATTTCATGAATGCCTCCTTACAAAGAGGGGGCAAGAGGCATGGAGACAGGAGCTGGTGCTGGGCTGGCTCAGCCACCCTGGGTCACATTTCCTGTCCCAGACCCAGAGGGACACCCTTTGCCTCTCCCTCCTCCCCAGATAGCCAGGCTGTGATGGACAAGGACCTCCCTCTCTAACCACTGGCAGAGCCCAATGGGGCCGTCTTCCAAAGGCAAATGACCTGAAACCTCAGTGGCTAGCAGGTAACCGGCTCCTCTCCCAGTACGCCCTGGAGTAAGAAATGTGTCTTCTGAACTCAGAATCCCAATCTCTTTTTAAATAATTACTTGTCCCTGTGTGGGCAAGTTTGGAAAGAAGCAAAAATTTTATAACGTGGACTCTTGAACTTTCTGATCTCAAATCTGTAATTTCAAACATTCTCAGAGCAGATTCTAATCATATTAAACAGATCATGTGTTTCCTGAGGTTGGATCCATACGCACTACCTGGGGCATCCCTGTAATACTGTTTACAAGTATGACCAGGAGGAAAAGTGTATTTTTGCCTACTTTGGGCCAGACACGTTCCCTAACTCATCTCATTTGAGCTTTTCTGGAATACAGGTGTCATTCTCCCAACTTTACAGATGAGAAAATGGGGCCTCAGGGGAATAAAATGACTCACCCAGAGTACCCAGCTGGGGTCCCTGGAACCTTGCTCTGCAGGTCCCAAAGCCTCTGTTTTGTCCACAGGACTTCAAAGCGTAGCTCAGACTATTCGGAATGGCCTTAGGGGTCTTGGTATCAAGAAGTCCCTGTGGGTTAACAATCTTACTTGGAAATAAGGGACCCAAATTTTCTGAACCCCAAAGCACAGCATAGTCTGCCTGCTATAAGGTAAAATATGAGAAGCGAGAACTGACCCCCTTTACCTCCACGCCCCCAGGCCTCACCCCCATCCCAACCCTGTTATCAAGATGAGGACACCTTTCGCCATTCCCAGTGTGAAACTTCTATCTGGTAAGGGGTAATCAAAGTGAGTCACAATATTTGATTAGCTGTGAAAAGTGCTCTTAATGTCAATGATGGAACTCTTCTACCAGGTTAGGGTGAATAGGAAGGGGAGGACAGAGAAAGATCAGGCCTAGCAGGATGTGGGGGAGCAGAGACTCAGCTTCAAAGCCATGGTCTCCGGTTCTCACTTCCCCACTTATTATATGCAGCATCTGACCTCCACTGCTGAGCACTCCTGTGTCCAGTTTCCACATCCATAAAACAAAAATAAAGCCCTGTTAGCATTATCACTATGGGGTTAAATGAGAAAGTGTACATGAACATAGGAAGCACACAAATGGAGTTCTTACATTGGTCCAAAAGAAATGCTCTCATCCAGGATTTGTCCGGAATGTGATAACTGGCCTCCCCATGAGATCCACAGCAGAAGGGCCAACCTTGCCCTGCACTTGCTCGGTCCAGGAACCTGAAATGGTCCTGGGCCATTTCAGTAGTCAAAGAAGCCACAGTAAAGACAGATATAGAAATTTAATTCTTGTCAAAGTTTTTCTAATGATGTCATTCACACATGACAACCAAAAAACTATCATCTAGAAAGAAGCCAGAACATATTAGGGTTAAAAGCAGAGAACTGGGAGGCCAGCGTGAGGAGCTGTAGTGATCTATGTGTACAATGGACCATGACATAAAAGCTTAATGAGCAGCTTCAAAGTGCTGCTTAGAACATCTCTGTTACTCAGGAAGTCTTCTGTCATGCTCTGTGACACTCGTTTGTAAACTATAGGAATGCTATTTTTTATTTAGACCATTAGACCAAAAATGTGTTTGGGCAAAAAAGAGAGGGGAGGAGGAGGGAGGAGAGAGGGAGGGAGAAGTGAGGAGGGAGGAGGAAGGGAAGAGGTGCAACGAGAAAGAATGAGGAATGGAGAGAAATAAGAATAAGAGGGAGGAGGATGAAAAAAGGAGGAAGAGGAGAAAATTTGCAACGGAAGCTCGAAAAAATCGGATCCAGATGGGGCTGCTGTGCTTGGCTGGGGAGGAGGGCCAGAGACCTGACTTTCTGCCTGCCTGAAGGCTCTTCTTTGCCAAACACCTCTTGCGTTCCCTCCTTAGGAGCCCCAGGAGAGATCAGAGAGTAGTGCACCCAGAAAAGCCCAACCAACAGAATACCTGGGAATGACCTTGCATGGCTCTGGAAGGCGTCCAGGACACAGCGGTATTTCCACGTTCACCTTTCCCCTCTCCAGCCACACCAGGCACCACCGGCACCCACTGACACCATGAGCTCCCATGACTCCACCCACTGGCATCCCCTAAGTCCATTTTCCAGGCTGTCTTCCTAAATCCATCTTCTTGTCTAAAACTCAAGGGCTTTTTCTGGGTGTGTCCTCCATCTTTCGTGAAAGTTGCCTCCTCTTCCCTCTAAGCATGCGTTAGTTATTCCTGATTCCATGGGAGCAATATCGCCATGGCACTGTCAGTGCCTTTTAGGTCTGTCTCCCAGCTAGGTTATGACCTCCTGAAGGAAAGGACGATCACTTGGCTTCTTTTATCCCCATAACAGGCTTAGCACATAAGAAATGATCAATAAATTTTAAGTGAAGAGTAAAGAAATTATCCTGGAGAATGAAAATTCAGTGGGTGTTCTACTAGCACATATAATAAAATTGCTATTTCATTCAATGAGAGTAACACAGCAAGAATTTGAAGGAACGTTACAGAAAGAGCACAGTTCTTGGAAGCAGTCAAGCTTTGGTTTAAATTTTTAAAGTTGGATGACTTTGTGCCTCACCTTCCTCATCTGTGAAATGGGGCTGAGGACGTACTCGACTTGCAGGTGCGTTCTGGTGGTCAGGTGACTTTGTGAGTGGGCAAGGACCTGGCTCAGGGCACCCTGCAGTATGTCAGTTACCCAGGAGGGCTGTAAGAAAGTCCCACAAACTGGATGGCTTAAGCAACAGAAATCTTTCCTCTCATGATTCCGGAGGCCAGAAGTCTGAAATCAGCCAGGCCATGCTCCTTCTGAAAGCCATGGGAGACAGTCATTCCTTGCCTTGTCCTAGCCTCTGATGTTTGCTGGAAATCCTTGGCGTGAGACATCTGAGGTATGGAGAGGTCACGTCACTTGCCAAGGGCAGCACAGCTGGGAGTGCGTTGGAACCCGGGCTGTCTGGCTTCGGAATCTGGATTCTTCACATCACATTTGTATTGTCATTCGACTGGCAGCGCACTCACAGCTGCCTCTCCCTGTCTGGCAGTGAACTCACAGCTGCCTCCCCCTGATTTCCTGCCTTTGCTGTCCCACGGCCCCTCTTCTCCTTATGTGCTTCTGTCTTCTCTTCTTGTAAGGACACAGTCCTACTGGATTAGGGCCCACACTAATTACCTCATGCTAACTAATTGCATCTACAAAGTCCCTATTTCCAAATAAGGTCACATGCACAGGTCCTAGGGGCTGGGGCTTCTACATCGTTTTGAGGGGTACAATCAGCTGGGACACTCAGTGAATGACCATAGAAATGTGACGTGAAGAACAGAAACTCTGAGGCCACACAGCCCGAGTTCGAAGCCAGCACAGCCTCTCCGAGCTGCGCTGCCCTTTGGCAAATAACTTGGCCTCTCCACACCTCAGGGGTCTTATCTGTAACGTGGGAATCAGAATCATACTAGCTTGTAGAGGTGCTGGAAGAATTTGTGAGTATATAGAGGTAAAGGGCTTCCAAAATGCCTGACACATGGAAAGTGCTACACAAGTGTTAGCTATCGTCATGTTCCCAGTTGAAATACACTCCCTATATTCATAGGTAGCCCCGTGTGGGGAAAATCATATACACGTGTGCATCGGAGAGGGTCTGTGTGTGCAGGGGGCCATGAAGACTGGTTATGGACACTCATGAGTGAGAAAGATGCGAAGAAAGATTATGACAACAGGGTTTATAGAAAATGATTTAGAACATGAGGCAAACACCAATGCCTCTTCTGGAGATCCCCAAAAAGGTCCGCTTTGTTCCTCCAGCAAAGGCACCCCATATGCTGTAGTCACCTGCATGCAGGTGAGTGCCAGGTCTCTGAAGGGACAACTGGTTCCAATGGCTTCACACTCTATTCCAGAGCCGTGGCAGCAGGTGGCCTTGTCCTGGGGCCCTGGCTGTCTGCTGCTGTACAGGGCATCTCATAAGCAGCGCAGTGGCAGAGCAGCACAGTGAGCCTGGCGACGAGGCTGCGTGAGAGGCAGGCCATCTGGGAAGCCCTGCTAGGCAGAGACCCAGAAAAGTGAGGTCAGCAGCAAGTTGCTTTCCATGTATTTCTTTCCGTTCAGAGCTAATCTTCAGTTTTCACATTACAAATAACTATCCCTAGCAATGTTTTACTTCAAAGTCTGAATGGAGCGTTTAGAGAGGAGAACAGTGGTCAGTGCACCTTGGACCAAGGCTCCTGCTCCCCACCACATCTGGAGATGGTTTGTCACTGCTTATCCGATCCGTCTCCCCGTGACCACCATTCTCAGGGGGCTCAGCCTCTGTGTGACAGCAGGGGCTGCACGACCACCTCTCCCATATCTTTGCCCTGGCTGGTGTCACTCTGCAAAGGCTGCAGGGGACAACAGGGGCCCCAGAGGGAGAGCCTGCAGAGAGGGACTTGGCCAAGCTGGCTGGCATAGACTGCACACTGGACAGAAGGTCGCAGACTAGGAAATCAGTGCCAACTGCCCAAAGGCTGTGCTGTTGGGGACCAGCTGGGATGGGGCCATCACCAAGACTGGGGATGCATGGGCTCCCCTGAGACTTCTAGGCATCTCCTGGGAAGAAGCTGGCATCAATGCCTGGGGCCACCCCAGGGCGAGGGTGCTCCTTCTGTAATGCCTGGGGCCACCCCAGGGCGAGGTTGGTCCTCCTTCTGTAATGCCTGGGGCCACCCCAGGGCGAGGTGGGTCCTTCTGTATTTGCCATTGATCCATGGGACCACTGTGTGCTCACTTCTTCCTCTAACCCACCCCTAGCACTGTTGAGAAACAGGATCCCTGCCAAGTACTGTGGACAACTGCCATAGGAAGCTCAGGATCCGAGAGAGAGCCACAAGATTCCAGAATACAGGGCCTCGGAGAGAGGCGAGCAGAGCCTACACAGAGGAGAGACCCATAGTCTGCCTGCAAATGACAAGGAGGGTCCCTGAAGAAAAAGCTCCCCGAGCCAGGCCCTAACAATGCAGAGAAACCTGCCAGGTCAGTGCAAGCCCGGGCACTGGCTGGAAACACACAGAGGTGGACAGAAGGTGTCCTCAGAGGTGTCAATGATGAGGGCCCATGTGGCCAGAAAGCCCGTCAATTAAAGCAGAAGTCGTCAAGAAAGATCATGCTCACAGACTTACACTCAAGCCCTATAAGCGGTGTGTGTGTGCGAGTGTGTGTGTGTGTGTCTGTCCGTTTACACATTACATGCAGTTATGTGTTGGTAAATGTTTAACAGCTGGCTGGGGATGGAAGAACCCTCCTTTGTCACATTTGTTCACTGCTGTGAGGTAAATGCGCCAGGTGCCAGGTCAGGAGCCAGGCAGTGCTCAGTGGCCTTGCACCAGCACCAGCCAGCCCTAACACACCTTTCCTTTTTTTTTTTTTTTGAGACAGAGTCTTGCTCTGTTGCCCCGGCTGGAGTGTAGTGGCACCATCTCGGCTCACTGCAAGCTCCGCCTCCCAGGTTCATGCCATTCTCCTGCCTCAGCCTCCCGAGTAGCTGGGACTACAGGTGCCCGCCACCATGCCCGGCTAATTTTTTGTATTTTTAGTAGAGACGGGGTTTCACTATGTTAGCCAGGATGGTCTCGAACTCCTGACCTCGTGATCCGCCCACCTCGGCCTCCCAAAGTGCTAGGATTACAGGCTTGAGCCACCGCACCCGGCCCCTAACACACCTTTCGAGGTGGATATATGTATGCAGCATTTGAATTCTTTTTTAAAGGTATACTCTTATGCAGGACCTATCGATTTTTGGACCTATCAATTTTGTTCAAGTGAGAATCTATTTTTTCTGCCTTGTATCGTTTTCCACTCCCTGCTTCTCTTTCCTAAGTGGGATGAGAATTCCAACGTGCTTGTAAAGCAATCATAATGCCGGATGCTTTTGATTTTTGCCATTTCCCCTCCTGTACAGTTATCGTTCCCATATCAAATTCAACATTTATTTTAGCTACTTCCTTTTATTCAGTTCAAAGGATTCAAATTAGCTTTTATAAAAAGAGCTCAGGGATTTGGGTTAAAGAGGCAGATTGAACATCCTTACCCTCCTAAAATCCCATTAAAATGACAACAAAGAGATAAAACTAAAAGGCATAGACTTTAAAGGACAAAGGGAACCAGAGAGAAGACAACATCAGAAAGAGAAAAGTTTAGAGGCTGAGAAGCATCAGCAAGCAGCACCTGACTCAGCAAAGCAGGAAACCGGAGACCCCAGCTCACAGCCAACTGGCCAGGACTTACCCCCCGAGGAGGCTCGTGGACTTGAAGCCCTGTTGGGCAGTTACAGCGAGAGGCAGATGAGCTGGGAATTTATAGAAGCAGCAATGCGGCTCCCAGTGCCTTCCTCCAACCTCAGCTACAGGGGAGTTGCCCTGCCCCACCCTTGTGAAAACACGGGGGTCTCTAGAGATGCTGAACACAAGGAATCTGGAGACAGGACAGCAGCTCCACCGAGCAGAGGGCATCATGCACAAAATGGGAGGAGCCCACGACAGTCTGCCCACAGAGCAAGGGGCCCCGCCATCCGTGCCCTGACCAGAGATCAGGCAACAGATGGAGGATGCTTCTGTGGAGAAAACAGCTAGGTTCCTGCCCAGTCCCCAGCAGCAGCACAAAACAACCCCACTGCATCCACACAGGAGCACACACAGCCATCCTGAGAGCTGCCGTCTGCTTGCTTTACCCAACACTTACACGTGATTAGACGTGTATGGGAGGGAGAAAGGGAGGGAGTGAGGAAGGAAGGAAGCGGGGGGGAGAGAAGGAGGGAGGAAAAGAGAGAAGGAGAAAGGGAGGGAGGGAGAGAAGAAGAGAGGGAGGAAGAGGGAGAGAAGGAGGGATGGAAAAAGGGAGGAAGGAAAGAAGGAAGGAAAGAAGGAAGGAAGGAAGGAAGGAAGGAAGGAAGGAAGGAAGGAAGGAAAAGAGGGAGGGAAAGAGGGAGAGGAAAAAAGAGGGAGGGAGCGGGGAGGAAGAAGGAAGAAAGGGAGGGAGAGAGGGAGGAAGAAAGGGAGGGAGGAAGGAAGGAAGGAGAGAGGGAGGGAAAGAGGGAGAGGAAAAAATAGAAATATATTCTGTTGCTGTTTTGTAGCCCAGAATCCTAAATCAGGGTGTCAGTCTGGAGGCCAGAATCCAACTCCACTGTAAGGTTCTAAGGGAGAATCTGTTTCTTGATTCTTCCATCTGTGGTGGTTCCAGATGTTCCATGACTTCCAGTCCTTGCCTCTGTCTCCACGTGACCTCCTCCTTGCTGTCCATGCATCCTCTGAGGGTATTGTCATTGGATTTGGGACCCACCCTAATAATCCAGGACAATCTTCTGTTGATAGCCCTAGCTTAATGTCTGCATATTCCCCTTTTCCAAATACGGTAACAGGTTCTGGGGGTTAGGACTCGAATTTCCCTTTCTGAAAGCCACCATTCAACCCACACAGAAGAAACAAGGAAAGACAGAAAGAAGAAAAAAGAGGAAAAAAGGAAACTTAAAAAATGAGAGAATGAAGACAACAAAAATATCTTCTTTGAAAGGACAGAAAGGTGGTCACAAAATCCCCCGTTAGAGAAGAGAAGGCAAAGCAGATGGTGCATCCACAGAGGAAGAGCAGGGTGGGGAGCAGAGCAGGTGCACACCACGCTCAAATAGCACCCCTCACAGTGGCAGGAACTGGCCACAACCCAAGCTTTCATCCTTGAACAAAACATGCAACATGCATGCAATGGAATAGTATTCAGCCTCAAAAAGAGGAAATTCTCACACGTGTTACGATATGAATGAACCTGGACAATATTATGCTAAGTGAAGCAAGCCACTCACAAAAAGACAAATGCTGTGTGATTCCACTGATATGATGTAAATTCTCAGAGACAGAAAGTATAATGGTGGTCACCTTGGACTGGGGATAGAGAGAGGGTAGGGTGTTGGTGCTTAACGGGTACAGAGTTTCAGTTTTGCAAGACGAAAAGAGTTCCAGGGGTTGGTTGCACAGCACTGTGAAATGTACTTAACACGACTGAATATAACACCTACAAAGTCTTAAGATGGTAATTTTTTCATGTGTGTTTTACCACAATTAAAGTTCATTTAAAAATGACAGGGGGCATTCTGAGAGCCACTTAAACTTTGGATACTAAATGTATGATAGCCGAAACTGAAAACTTAGCAGAAACATTTTCTCAGTCTTAAATGAGTTTGGTTTCATAGAAAATGGTGACATCTTGAATGCAGCCCCAGCACCTGCCTCCAGAGCCTGCCTGTCAGTACCATGTGTCAGCACTACACAACACACACGTCGCTGGGGCTGCGTCACTCACTGCCCAAAGAAAGAGCATTTGGAAAATTAGAAGTATAGAATTTCCAACACAGAAAATACAAACTGGCTAGGGTGAGATAAATATCTCACTGTGGTTTTGATTTGCATTTCTCTAACGATCAGTGATTATTAAAAAGTCAAAAACAGCCTACTGGTGAGGTTGTGGGGTAAAAGGAACACTTATACACTGCCGGTGGGAGTGTAAATTAGTTCAACCATTATGAGAGACAGTGTGGCGATTCCTCAAAGACCTAAAAACAGAAATGCCATTAGGCCCAGCAATCCCATTACTGGATATATACCCAAAGGAATATAAATCATGTATCATAAAGACACATGCACCTGTATGTTCACTGCAGCACTAGTCACACTAGCAAAGACATAGAATCAACCTAAATGCCCATCAGTGGTAGACTGGATAAAGAAAATGTGGTACATCCACACCATGGAATACTATGCAGCCATAAAAAAGAACAAGATCATGTCCTCTGCAGGAACATGGATGCAGCTGGGGAACATGATTGTTAGCAAACTAACACAAGAACAGAAGAACAAACACTGCATGTTCTCACTTGTAAGTGGGAGCTAAATGATAAGAACACATGGACGCATAGAGGGGAACAACACATACTGGAGCCTGTCAGAGGGTGGAGGGAAAAGGGTGGGAGGAGGGAGAGGATGAGCAAAAATAACCAGTGGGTACTGGGCTTAATTCCTGAGTGATGAAAGAATCTATACAACAAACCCCCATTACACAAGTTTACCCGTATAACAAACCTGCACATGTACACCTGAACTTAAAATAAAAGTTAAAAAAACACAAACTGGCATGTAGGGCATTACAATAGGCTGAGAAATGAACTCAAGTCATCAGAAAGATCCTGAGAAAGGTCCCAACCATAGACCACTTCAACTTCAGATCTCTTCCCATTTTCTCCGTCATAAGCTTGGACTCGTCAAACCATGTCTCTTAATTTTCATGTAGAAACCATGGACTCAGGATGCAGATAGAAGAGAATCGAAGAACTTATTTTGGAAATGAATGAACTTCAGAATCATTACATCCAAAAGGTGGACCTCTCAGGAGAGGAAATGACCCACAGGAAGTGACATTTCTAAAGAAATGAGTGATGGAGCCCAAGCTCTCATTCTGGTGCCCACACATACTTCTGAATTCTGATATATGGAAACGTTTCCTTTAAACACTGGATAGTTCATGGAAAAGGCAGCAAGGAAAGATAAGACTTTGAAGGTAGACTTCAATTTCTGCCCTTTGAGACTTAAATAGTTATTTTAACTTTTTCTCCAAAATTGTATTCTTTGACTATTTCACAAGTCTACAGAAATTACATGCTGATACATCCCGTGTGCGCATGGTGGGTGCTGTCTGCCGAGGGGAAGTAGAATACAATATTAAATAATAACAATGGCAACACACATGTGTAAAGCCATTACAGGGTATGTTAACCTGGGAAAAATAATTGCTTTCATCTAATGAACAAATATTTCAGATGTGTTAGCTAAGACAAGTAGTTTTCTAACAATTCTTAGAACAAATTTAGAAGGTAGATACTAGTATTAGCCTTAGGGATCCAAAGTTAATCTACATCACCTTTGCACAAATATGGAAAATGACAATTAGACAGGTGAAGTAATTTGCCTGTAAATTACTTCAGCTTGTAACTTCCCACCAGCTTGTAAAAGGCAGAGATGAGATTCCTTGCAGATCTTTCTGAATTCATTTTCTTCTCACTCTCTCACTTCCAAGTGTGCTTCTCCTGCAAAGTCTGCCTCTTTCAAGCTTGAGGGTTTCAGCCTGGCCCCAAGGCAGTGAGAATTCATCCCGACACAAATACTATGTGTGCCATTTTACCACATTGGTGTGCAAACCTTCAGACCCTTGGAGCACTTAAATCACAGCTCAGGAGAATAGAGATGAGACAGACAGAGACAGAGACAGAGAGAGAACGAGAGGGATGAGTTCATTGACATTCTGGTTTGTGTAACAAAAAGAAAGCAAAGATCCCCTCCTTCCAAAAGTGTCATGTGTCATCTCAATTCTTCGGTATGCTTGCTCTCGTCTCCTACCCTGCCTGGATATGGATGCCTCTCCAACCCAGGACAGCAACCCGCAGTCCGCCAGATGGGGCAGGCAGGTGCTGCACATGTCCTCAGCTTCCGCCAGGCCTGGAAGCTCTGCACAGAGACACAGGTGCCCCCATCACCCTCTGCTACATGAGTTCCTTTCACAGGGGATGGGCTGGCTGCCCCATGAGGGTGTGTTGACCTGCTCCTGTGGGTGCCAAGACTAACCAAGGCTGCCCCCACTGTCTTGTCTTGACTTTGATACCTCTCCCGCACCTCTGTTTTATCTCCTGGCTGGCAAGGAGGGTGTGGAAACCAGGAGGCAGGGCACACGCTGGGTCTGTCGTGCTCACTGTTCATCAGGGCAGGAGCACAGTGGGGCTTGGTGCTGTGGCTGGAGCACAAGCATTTGTTCAGGAAGGTCTCAGATTTCAGAGCTGGAGGCACCAGGGAGAGCCCCAGTTTTTGTGTTTAAGATATTGTTATCCACGCAGCCCTCAGATATAAAACAGGTAAAGCGGAGAGCTGTGCGGGTAGGTCGGAGCAGAGGACTCGATCTCTGCCAGCGTGGGGTCCTTCTTCTTTACAGTGACCCCAAGTGACCTCTGCAGAGCAGAGTTTCAAACCATAGATTTAATGGAGCCTCTTCATTTTTCTTATGAGAAAATAGACCCATGAAGAGGAAAGGCAAATGCAGGAGACCACACTGACTTTTAGCACTGGCTTCCCTCTCCAGCAGTCTCTGGATTCCCAACTCCAGGCTTCTTCTGCTGTCCTCTCTCACCCAGAAGAGATTTAGCAGGAGGCAGCCCGCTCACCAGGTCAACTACTGCCCACTCGGGCAGATCCTTCAGGTCCCCTTTTTCTTCTCAATCCCACTTGCCTCTTGCTGAGCTGTGTTTTAGTGTGTGTCAATTTACATTTAGATGGAGAACACGGTCCATTTGCTAAGGTACATTTCAGTAAGTGACAAATTCCAGAATGGCAGTGCATTAGTTACAACCAATTAGGAGGAAATTATCACTGTGAAGTGCCCATATCTACTGCACCGGGACAGAAGCCAACATGTAACATTTATGAGTCTTACCTCATCAGGCTCAGTAGATGGTGAAGAGGTTTAAATCCAATTCAGAAAAATATTTAATGTAAAGACTGAATCTTTAGGACTATAAATTCCAGTTAGTGGACCGAAAAGAGGTTACTCCATGTATCCATGCATCATCCAACCCCTGCTTCCACTCTTACTGGCAGGAACAGAGACTGGAAAACCTCAGCATTCCGAAGACACACAACTTATGTTCAGGTCTTGTTTCTGTGAGACCAGTTTTAAGATGTGTGACCTCAGGATCTTCCTTTCTCTTATATATTAAATAGAGATAAACGTACACCCCTTACAGGGTTGAGGGATTTAAAATGGGTAAAATTTCTAGAGAGTTTGCTCAGCACATGGTAAGTTTTCAGTGAATAGCAACAGTTATCTCTATGCTAGCAGTGCCTACACGGAGGGGTACTGCTTAATACCAATTAAAGCAAACATGTGTCATCGCAGCAAGTAAGTATTTAGTGCCATGTACTCGCCAAACATGTTACTGCATCTTCAGTAGATTTCAAATGCAAAATGCAGCTCTTGCCATCAAAATAACTCATGGGAGATAGGTGAAGAGAAAAATTAGCATATATTTTAACACAAACAATTTTGGATGGATTACAAAATAGAAGTAAAAAGTGAAATCATGAACTAGAAGAAAATTAAGACTAAAAAAAGTATCTTGGAATTGGGAAAACTTTCTAAACAAAGCATCAAAGTCAGACGCCATTAAGGAAAAGGTTAGCACCTTTCAATTCTACATAAAAAATGTAACACTTCTTCAGGAAAAAAAGTAACATAAAGCCACGCTTGGAAAATTTGTACAACCCAAAAGACACAGGACTTGTATGTAAATATATAAAGGAATCTCTACCATTCGATACTCTAGAAGGACAGTGACCCAGTAGGGTAATCAGCAGAGAATGTAAAGAGACAGAAGACATACGAAAGGCTTAGAAACAGACACTAATGTACAGACTCATTTATATTGAAAAATACAAATTAAAACAGTGCTATGGGATTGTTTGCTTATATAACTCATGAAAATTAAAACAGGAGGATATTTTCCACTGTTGGTGTGACTAAGTTAATGTAACATTTTTTGGATGCCAAGGTGATCAATCGTGAACAAATGAAAAATAAAATGAATGTATTCTTTGACTCAGTGGTTACTTTATAATGCATTTATCCTACAGATATGCTCATAGGGATACACAAATACATGTATACACACATATAGGCACACATACACACATGCTGGTGTTCATTGGAAGCACTGATGATTCTAGCTAATAACTGGAAACAACAGTCAATAATCCACTCAATAAATTCAGATTGATCTATACAATGAAACACTACACAGATGTGAAAACAGGTGAAGTAGCTATATGTTCATGTGAAAAAAAATCCCAAAATATATATATTTTCCAAGCAATATTTTAATATTCTAGAGAGAAAAACAAGGTATAGAAAAAAAATTGCATTGTAAGCTGCTGTGTGCTTTAGTAACAAACTAAAAATAGAATATGCACAGTGACTTCACACATAGCCATTTTCTGTAAGGGCACACAAGGAACAGTGCGTGTCAGCCCCGGGAATGGGCACTGGATATTCAGGCAGAGGGAGACTCACTTCTCACGGCATACTTTTTACACTGTCTTTTAATTTTTAGCCTGTAGATGCATCACTTCACACGACAACACAACATTTCTAAAATAATGAATAGATGTGAAACAAAGGCCAACAAAAGGTTAAACTGTGGCTGATTCAGTTCCTCCCTAACACCGGGAGGAAGGAAGGCTGAGTGGGCCCAGGGGACTGAAGAAGGGTCCATTTCAGAAGCCAAACTTGATCAGGGATTCGAAAGAACACGAGGCAGGAGTGGGAGAAGCCGGGCAGCCTAGGTGGGGATGAGCAGGGACAATGAGAGGCGCGGGCTTAAGGGGTGAGACCCTGAGTGTCCCTGGGGGAACAGAGGAGCCCTGGCAGTGGGAAGCCTGGTTGGCCCAGTGGGGAGACAGCAAGTCAAAGAGGGAAGTAAAGAAAAGGCTCCCAGGGGGAGTGGTGAGGCAGTGAGGCTGTTTCCAGGATTGCTGCATGTATTAGTCAGTGTTCTCTAGGAAGACAGAATAGGATAGATGTATGTATAAAGGGGAGTTTATTAAGGAGAATTGACTCACACAATCACAAGATAAGGTCCCACAGCAGGTCACCTGCAAGCTGGGGAGCACGGAAGCCAGTCTGAGCCCCAAGCTGAACAACTTGGAGTCCCATGTTCGAGAACAGGAAGTATCCAGCATGGGAGAAAGATGGAGGCCAAAAGACTAAGCCAGTCTAGTCTTTCCATGTTCTTCTGCCTGCTTTTATTCCGGCCATGCTGGCAGCTGATTAGCTGGTGCCCACTCAGATTAAGGGTGGGTCTGCCTCTCCCAGTCCACTGACTCAAATGTGAATCTCCTTTGGCAGCACCCTCACAGTTACACCAGGAACAATACTTTGCATCCTTCAGTTTCATCAAGTTCAGAGTCAATATTAACCGTCACACTCCGGGAGCTGAGAAGAGAATGGAGTGGCTTGGTGGGTCCTGGCGACAGCTACAAGACTGATGCCCGATTAAAGCACTGGGAAGGTGGCAGAATGGAGAGAGAGTGAAAGACAAACCCAAGGGTCATTCCAGAAGCAGATGATCGGAAGGCGAGGACTCAGATTCACAATGGACTCCAGGGAGCCCAGGAACAGAGGGACCATGTTCACAGGGACTAAGGCCATGGGAGAACCAGGTCCAGAGACAAGACGAGGAAATGACATCAGATGCATCAGAGCAGGGCTGGAAGTGGACAGCAGTACTGAGGAAAGGCAGCTCTGCAGCAGGAGATGGAGGAGGCATGGGTGCTGTCATCTAGAGAGAAAAAAGAAAGTCTCAGCACCCCAGCAGTTGCCCCCAGAAGTCATCCAGGGGGGAGAAATCATAGTTTTCCCCACGGCCCTCCAGAGGGCTGACTGGAACCAGGGAGTGGAGAGAGGCCAGAGCGCACGCTCACCCCAGCGTGAGATCGTCTGTGCTTCCTTCTTGACCTGGGCTCCTGTGAGCCTGAGGGAAGGCGGAGCGAACAGAACAGTTTGGAGTCACTCAGCAGAGGTGACAAGAAGCACTTGGAGAGTAGCTGGGTCCCTCAGGCGTGGGGAGCCCAGAGCCAGTCCGCTCACCCCCTCAGCTCCCGAGGAGAGGGGAGCCCAGAGCCAGCCTGTCACCCCCTCAGCTCCTGCAGGCCTCGAGGAGCTAAAATATATCTTTCATGACCTCTGTGTATAGCTAGAACCTGACTTTTCCCTTCCACGTGCAGACCCACATCCACTGTCACTAATACAATGGGATTTCAGACGGGAAATCTGTCCTAAGAGAAGGAAGAACAAGAGACGAGTGAAATCAAAATGCAGTTGGATTTAAGGGATTAGAACAAGACTCTTCTATACTGGCTGAAAACTCACCTCATAAAATTATAGTCATTGGATATGAGAGCTGAGAGGGAACTTACAAATCTTTTATTGAGAGGCAGTGGAGTACAGAGTTTAAAAGTGTGGCTTTGAACCCCATCAGCAAGCTACTTAACCTCCTTCCATCTTAGTGTCCTGATCAGTAAGGTGGGAAGAAGAGCATTACCTACCTCGCAGGGTTGTCCTGACGATTAAACAAGCTGCTATTTGTAATGTGTTTAGAACTATGACTAGCAGAAATTAAGAGCTGTAGAAATATTGCTTACATTAACACTCTTTTCCAAGAACAGAGGAGAAAATGGCAGAGGTGTGCAGTAAACTAGTTTCTTCATGTTTATTCAGCGAGCTAATGACCTGCCTGGTCCTGGAACCCTGGGCTCCAGATTCTTCCCCTGTAGGGGAAAACAAGACTCCATGAAGCACCTGCAGATGCAGCCAGGACCCCCACCCTATCCTGCCTGGAGCCATCACTGCCTGGCCTCGTGCTAACATCTCTTTCTTGAGAAATTCCACCAGACTAAACAGAGGAAGCTGCCCTGTCTCTAAGTCTAGTCTGCTGTGGCCGCTGACAGTACTTGTAGCCCACGTGTATCTCCAAACTGGCCCCCACTGCTGGGATTTGGAGATTGTTTTGGCAAAAAGTAAGAGGCCAGAAAGTCAAGTTATCTCTAACCTCTCCTCCAGAGAGGAGAATATCCCCAGTGTAGTCCCCAGTGACTGCATCCTATTCCATCAAAGCCGGGTATCACAGCTTACTTAACCTTTCCCTATTGTTAAGCAATTTGCTTTATTCAAAGTTTTGCTCTCATAAGTAATGCTGGGATAAATATTTTTGGCTTATTGACTTTTATTGCAGTTCTAATGATGCCTTTGGGGAGTACAATTTTGATGTCAAAAGGTAAACACATTTTTAAAATTCCTGGTGCATTTTCCCAAGTGGCCTTCCATAAGATTTGTATCTTTTTACATTCCCATGGCAGGGGATGCTGTCTCCCAGACTCTTCTCAGCAAGCAAACATTATGTTTTCTATAAACGTTTGTTAATTTTGATGATTGGAAAGTATATCCTGTTATTTTTAAGTCAGTAGAATTCCAGCAGTTTTCTTCCCATCAAATACCATTTAACTTTCCATTCTGGAAGGGAGGGAGGAAGGAAGCAAGGAAGGAAGGGAGGGAGGGAGGGAGAGAAGGGAGGGAGGGAAGGAAGGAAGGAAGAAAGGAAGGAAGGAAGGAAGGAAGGGAGGGAAGGGAGGGAGGGAGGGAGGGAGGGAAGGAAGGAAGGGAGGAAGGAAGCAAGGAAGGAAGGGAGGGAGGGAGGGAGAGAAGGGAGGGAGGGAGGGAAGGAAGGAAGGAAGGGAGGGAGGGAAGGAAGGAGGTAGAAAAAACAGATAATATATCTCCTATTCAACTACTTCATGGGCTTGTTGCGACAATAAAATGAGATAATATATATTTAAATGTTAAAGAGTGCTACATAAATGTGAAGTAGGAAAAAAGTGAATTCCACTGTACTGACTTCCAGTGAGCACTTATGAATCCTATTAATTAAAAAGGCTTAGACAACTTCATGACATTTAACTGCACTATAGATAATTCACGTATATGGTCCTTGAGAATCTGAGCTGTTCTGGGAAATATGATAAAAATGCGTGATATCTGCCAGGAAGATTGCAGTCTTTTGAGAGAAACTACTTTAAACCAAAAGCATGCTTTGTCCGGGTCTTAGAGAGCAGGCAGGGTGAGATTCGCTTTTCAGAGCACACACCAGCTCAGCCATTTCCTGATGCTCAGATGAGGGCTTTTCTTCAAGGAATGGGGTTGACGTTCATTACATTGCACTTCGCTGTTCTCAGAGAACACAACTGGATCTGCAGCAGAGAGCTCTTCACATTTAGGAAACAGAATCGGCTCTTTAAATGTTTTGTTGACGCTGTAAATAATTGTGCGGATGTTGCTGCTCTAACCCTGCCATCCCCTGGCTGGCTTCGTCACTTCCATCAGGTGCCCAAACATCTCCAGCAAAGCAGCTTTCTCCCACCACCCAATTGAAAACCTCAACCCTTTCCCTGTAGTACTCCTATCCCCTCAGAACTTGACTTGTCTGTGGCATTTACATCACCTGATATCTTATGCATTTGTTTTTTTTTTTTTTCAGCTAATTGCAACTTTACTGATTTTAAAAGTATGTAGATATCTTTGAATTAAAAGAAAGAAAACAATTTTTACAATTTTGAAATTCTAAGCACATTATGTACATATGCTTTTTTTTTTTTTTTTTTTTTGAGACAGAGTCTCCATTGCCCAGGCTGGAGTGGCATGATCTCGGCTCACTGCAACCTCCGCCTTCCAGGTTCAGGCAATTCTTCTGTCTCAGCCTTCTGAGTAGCTGGGATTACAAGTGCCCACCACCACAACCGGCTAATTTTTGTATTTTTAGTAGAGATGGGGTTTTGCCTTGTTGGCCAGTCTGGCCTCAAACTCCTGACTTCAAATGATCCACCTGCCTTGGCCTCCCAAAGTGCTGGGATTACAGGCATGAGCCACCGCGCCCAGCCTAAGATATGCTTTTATTATAGCATTACAACTTCTTAGTGTTACAAAGTCTGTACATTTAAACACATTAAATGAACCATTTACGCAGCCGACAAACATATTTTAAAAAGCGCACCAGCACTGGTCATTAGAGAAATGCAAATCAAAACCACAAAGAGATACCATCTCATACCAGTCAGAATGGCAATTATTAAAAAGTCAGGAAACAACAGATGCTGGTGAAGCTGTGGAGAAATAGGAACGCTTTTATACTGTTGGGAGTGTAAATTAGTTCAACCATTGTGGAAGACAGTGTGGCGATTCCTCAAGGATCTAGAATCAGAAATACCATTTGGCCCAGCAATGCCATTACTGGGTATATACCCACAGGATTATAAATCCTTCTACTAAAAAGACACATTTATTTGTTTATTGCCTGTCTCTGTCCTTCAGAACGAAAGCTGTGCGAGGACAGAGACTTTGTCCACGTTAGTTTAGGCTCTGTGTGTTCCCAGCAGCTGCTAGAGTGACTGTCTATTAGAAAATACTCAGCAAAAACATAAGACAGACTGTAACTACGGGATGAAAGTTCTTCTAGAAAGTCCACGGAGGCCGGGCGCGGTGGCTCACGCTTGTAATCCCAGCACTTTGGGAGGCCGAGGCGGGCGGATCACGAGGTCAGGAGATCGAGACCACGGTGAAACCCCGTCTCTACTAAAAATATAAAAAATTAGCCGGGTGTGGTGGCGGGCGCCTGTAGTCCCAGCTACTCGGAGAGGCTGAGGCAGGAGAATGGCGTGAACCCGAGAGGCGGAGCTTGCAGTGAGCCGAGATTGTGCCACTGCACTCCAGCCTGGGCGACAGAGCGAGACTCCTTTCCTGGCTCTAGAGTCAGACAGACATGAGATGGATTCCAGGACCCATGGGTAATTAGCCACATGACCTGGGGCTGGTTACGCGACATCAGTGTAGCAGCTGATGCTTGGTTTGATGTGAACAATATGCACAATGATGTGTATGAAACTCGTAGCAGATGCTTAGTGGTCATCTTTTCCTTGACTAGAATGTTTACTGTTTCCAAGGGAGATGCATTCTCCATGGGAAAAGTATTTGGTTTTTAACCACAAAAAGAAAGAGGCCTCCTTCAAAGTTTTAATTCATAAGACAGTGTCACTTATGTCAGGTGATGGGGAAAATGCTTAAGGTGATGCTCTCTAGTGGCAAAAATACAGGCCTTAGCTGTCCATTTTTGTCTACTCATAAAATTACATAATAAACCACCGTTGCTCTTGACCTTGGGGGAGAATATTTCCCGTTCGGCATGCTTAAAGGCGAGTAAATCTGCTCTGCGTTGGGACAGTCCCTCCTGTGGAACGTCATGTTTATGTTTATCTACTGTCATCTCCTGCAGCTGGGAAGTCTTGGTTTTCCAACTTTCAAGATAACTAGCAGTGAATATTAATAGGTGTGCTTCTCTTTGAAGCCAGAAAATGCATTAAAATTCTGGATGTTCTCAACAAGACAGCAGGAAGGAGAAAGAGATTGACCTCAACTTGGAGTTTTTCCTGGCCAGGCCTGAGATGGCTCTTTTTCATTATAATATCTAATTTTATCCTCACAAAAGACCTTTGAGAAAAATGATGACATTTCTGATATATAAATGAGAAAATGAAGTCTCATGGAAATTAAATAACTTGTCCACAATCGCACAGCTAAAAGGGCCCCAATCCGAATCTCAGTCAAGTCTGATTGACACTTCAAGTCAATGTTCCACATTTGTACCTCAATAAATATTTGAGAAATATTTATTGAGCTCCTTTGCAAAAGTCATTGTGGTGGTTTTGCCATTAAAAGTAATGGCTAAACACCACAATGACTTTTGCACCAACCTGGTATATACCAGGCATTGTTCCAAACACTGAAATGACAGTAATGAGCAAAACAAAGTCCATGCCTTCATGGAGTGCAGACTCCAGTTCAGGAGTAGAAATCAACACAGGCATATTACAGATATAGGTATGGTTATTGATATGTACGTGGGTACAGGCAGAGCTATGCATATAGACAGAGGTAAAGTGTAATCAGAGACAGAGTTGCAGTTATGATGATGGATGTGATACAGACATAGACATAGACAGAGGTAGGTATTAATAGTAAGGAGGTGGAGCCAAGGGGAGGAGAACGATGCAAGGCACTATTTGAGACTGAGTAGTGGAGAAAGCCCCTTGTAAGAACAATGCTGAATAGAGACCTGAACCAAGGCCTGAATGAAGCTCTAAGCATGACGAACAGGTGGGTGAGTTGATTTTAATTAAGTTTAGTAGGGATGGTATTGGGTGCTGCTCAAAGAATAGACTGTAGGGGGCGGTAGAGCATTGTGTCAGCAGGAAGATCAGAGAGGAAATTAGTTGGTTCTCATGGGAGTTGAAGGGAGCTGGACTAAGGGAGTGATAGAAATGGTCACTCCTTAGTCATCATAGAAGTCACTTCGATTTCCCTAGGAACATAAAGTGAAGTCTTTTTACAAAAGACTGATTTACTTGAAGGTTTTGTGGGAACCAATGCATTATGGAACACATTATATACCAATACCATGCTTTCTCAAGTTATTAGAGTAGTAACAGAATGGCATAAAACAGCATATCTTGTGTTATGATCCTGTTAAAAATTATAAGACATTTAAGACTATAAGTGACTTCCACTTGTCATGGCCAATTAAAGCCATGGCCCACTAGAAAGGGGCTCTTGGTCCTCCTCATGTCTGATCTTCTTATTTTGCAAATAAAAAACTAAAGTCCAAAGATGAATAACTTGTCAGAGGTCACAAACTCAGTTAGAAGTGGGACCTACATCTGCTTGCAGCCAGAAGTTCCTTCATTCATTACTTTGCACGTATGCACATAGAAGAGGAAGAATTAATAATTTTTAAAATTAATAAAATGACCACAGTTCCGCCCAAAGTTCACCTTATAAATGTATCTCCAAATTCCCTAACCCTAACCCTTGTTTTTAATGCAAGCTCTCTTCAGGTAGAAATAGTCTAGAGATACTAGTGAGGATATTTGGAGGCATGAGGAAAACTCTTCAATCGTTAGTTATTACAACAAGACATACTGAAAAAAAATTATGGCTTAAAATAATAACACATTTATTGATGGATATTTTCTTAATTACAGCTTCAGAATGGAGACCTTGAGTGTTTGGATTTTTTTTCTTCAACTAAAACACAGAAAATAAGATTTTCAATCTCAAAGATGAGCATAAATGCATTAGGTTTGGAAAAGCTTACAGACCAGGTTCAGCCAAAAGTGAAATTTGATAGCTCCCTTGAATGCCTTCTTATTTGAGAGAAATGGGACACACCCTCAATTATGGCAAAATAAGCACAACCATTAATGTCATGCATGTTAATAAAAATTTTGGAGACTTCACAGAAAAGTTTATGATGTGTTTTCTAAACCACAGTATTTTGGCGATTGCTCAATAATTACAAGAGCCTGAGCCTTGCAGGACCCATTAGCTGTATCCAACATAAGCAGTGCATCCAGAGTTCTACAACGACGAGGGGGTAGGGAGGTTTTAAGAGCAAATAAACAAGGACACATAAAATCCCCATAATGTCTCTTAAAGCCAAATTTCAAATCATTACCTCACATGGAAGAAAATATATGCATCCATATATATGTACCTAAAAAAAGTGTGTGTATATACATATCACTTACTGCATCAGATATGCTGAGACCATACTGCATTATAAAGAGCACTAGAGAAAGAACTGCAGAACTTCTATTCTCGCGTGCATCTGCTACTAACAAATTATATGACCCTAGGCAGGGCAGGCCTTTCCTTGGGCCTCATTTTTCACAACTATTAAAGAAAGAGATTGCGTTCCATGATCACTAAGGTTTTCCTTTGAATATTTTTCTGACCCTAGGGCTGTATTTAGAATTCTTGAAGCAAGAAATTAGCCACTTTTAAAGATTTGCTACTTTGACCTAGAAATGTTCCCTGTTTTGTCCTTTGTTTTCCCATTAGAGCAGACATTTACATAAAAATGAAAGGAACTACTGTTGTTTTTCCAGGCACAGTTTGTGTGTAATGAGGGAAGTGATTATCTCAGCAAAAGCACAGTTCCTTCATAAAGGTTCAAAATTAGCGCTTTTCCTCCCTCTAGTGGAAATGTAATGTATTCGCTCTAAATTGAATTGGTTTCAGCTTTTATCAAATTTAAAAAAAAAAAGAGAAAAAGTTGGCATATCTAAAACATAATCAGGGATTGAACCAAATGCAATTTGTTACAGGTTTTCCACACAAATGTCTTAAATATTTTACTTGTTTAAATAAATTTAAAATTAACAATGAAAAGCTGCAAAGTAGATTTAGATCAATTGTAGGTCTCCAAATGAAATAGACAAGTCCAGGCCGGGCACGGTGGCTCACGCCTGTAATCCTAGCACTTTGGGAGGCTGAGGAGGGCAGATCACGAAGTCAAGAGATCAAAACCATCCTGGCCAACATAGTGATAATCCCGTCTCTACTAAAAATACAAAAATTAGCCTGGCATGGTACCATGTGCCTGTAGTCCCAGCTACTCAAAAGGCTGAGGCAGGATAATTGCTTGAACCCGAGAGGCGGCGGTTGCAGTGAGCCAATATCGCACCACCGCACTCCAGCCTGGCGACAGAGCAAGATTCGGTCTACAAAAAAAATAAAAATAAAAAATAAATATAAAAGAAATACACGAGTCCACATTAGATGCTTGGTATTTAATTTATGCCCACATGCATCTGAAAATCAGTCCACGTATAAAAATTACTAGGTCAAAGCATGTCACTGAATAGGACAAGAAACACAGCACTAACGACACTAATAAGAAAGAAATGTTTACTCCACTGTAATTTGGTCTAACACGTATTATATCTGTTTTACATGAGGGTTTTCTGATTCCCTCTCTCTGAAACCTTTGCTGACTCTCTCAGGCAAAGTAAATCAGAATCAGACCAGGTTTGTCTGACCCACCTGTGCCAGGGTGGGCAGGCCCACCGTGATGATCACCAGGTGTGTATGTTTGTCTCTCTATTGAGGGAGGCTCTTCTTACTATTATTTTTCTCTCCTTACAGTTGTAGAGCAACAGAGAGACACGGCAAATTGGAGAAATTGTGACTCCAAAGGTATTCACATTCCATTGTCTAATAATCTGAACAGTTGTTTGTTTGTTGTAAGTAAAATCAAATAGCACCATGCTGGCTGTATTCAGTCTGTGAGCCACACCAAGGACAGCCTTGCTTAGCCCTGGAAGACAGAGATTTTCCATGGAAGAGTTGTAACAAGATGTGTGCTTTAAAGGATGAAAAGAGTGAAAAAGCAAAACCATACCTAAAAGGTTCTTAAAAATATCAAACATTCGGCCGGGCGTGGTGGCTCACACCTGTAATCCCAGCACTTTGGGAGGCCGAGGCGGGTGGATCACAAGGTCAGAGTTTGAGACCAGCCTGACCAACATGGTGAAACCCCATCTCTACTAAAAATACACAAAAAATTAGCCGGGCATGGTGGCGTATGCCTATAATCTCAGCTACTCGGGAGGCAGAGGCAGGAGAATCGCTTGAACCCAGGAGGCAGAGGTTGCAGTGAGCCAAGATCATGCTACTGCACTCCAGCCTGGATGACAGAGTGAACCTCTGTCTCAAAAAAAAAAAAAAAAAAAAAAAGAGTTATTAGGTTACATACACAGATTAAGAGGCTGGAGGTGTCTGTTGCAATAATGCAGACGAAGGCTACACTGGATGAGACAGAATGCTGTGCACAAAGTGTTTAGTCTTCCCATGCATCGTGAGCAGTTGCCAAGGCACCAGAAAACCATGTCACCTGGAAGATGTGAATAAAATGAATAAACAAAGCCCCACCTTAGAGAAGACTGAAAGTTTGCAGGAATCACTGTAAGTGAAGCAATAATTAATAGTGGCAGAAAAATAAGTACAGATATTATATCCAAGAAAAAAATATTTTAAAAGAAACTTAAATAATGAGAAAAGAAAGAATAAAAAAGGAAGGAGGAAAAGAAGAAAGGCAGGGAGAGAATGCAGAGGAGGAGTAAATGGAGAAGGGAAGAAAAGAGTAAAGAAGGGAGGAAGGGAGAGAGGAAGAAAGAAAAGGAAGACAGAAAGGAAAGAAGAAAAGGGGGGAAAGGAGGGGCTTTGGAATTTAGAAAGTTGATAGCAGAAATGAAAATCTTAGTAGAAGATTTAAACACAAAGTTAAAGAAATCTTACAAAATAAAGATATAAAAAGTGACATATGAGGGAAAGATAGGGTGGTTTTGCTTGTTTAAAATACCACACTAGGGACTTCTGCATCTTGCCAAGATGGAGTAATAGCAAGTTTTATCCCCCAACATGAAGAAACCAAATAATCAGACAAGGTTATGAAACGATAGTAACAATTGAAAATGTCCCTGTGACCAGAGAGAAATGAGGTGAGCCCTACAAGTGCCTGAGCACACTGACTTCGGGGAGTTTGCAGACTGAAAGAATAAACAGGAAGAATCCAACAGACCCCCTGAGTTGAGGGATAGAGCTGGGAGTCCCAGGAGACCAAGGCAGTTGGAGCTAGAGATGCACAGAGAGAATGTTTGAGTTCTATAGAGAGTCTTCCGTGAGCATTGAACCGTGAGAGTGAGAAATGCTACCTAAGGCCAGGTGAAGAAACATCCAAAAAGATTAGAGGAACTAGAAGCCACGGTCAGAGTCAGACACTGCCTAGTGTCTGTTCTTACTAGCCAGACTATACAACTTTATAGTCCATTAGGTTGATCCATTGCAATTGAGCACTACAAAAGATTAGTGAACTTGAACACACAGCAATAGAAACTACCCAGAAAAAAACACAGGGCAAAAAAGAATGCAACAAAATAAATAAAAGACCATCGGTGAGTTGTGGGATTTGAGCTTTTTTCTTTTACAAAATTTAATGTAAACTATAAATCCACAGATGAAACACGATCAACAAACTTCAAGCACATGAATAACTGTACACCAAAGTACATCATAATCAAATGATTCAAATCAGAGGTAAAGAAAAAAAGCAGCCCAGAAATGATACAGGTTACATACAGAGGAACAACCAGAAAAGGACAGCAGATTTCCCGTCAGAGATAATGCAAGTGGGAAGACACTGGAGCAACATTGTTAAAGTACTAAAAGAAATAAATAAACAAACTCTGAAACCTAGAATGCTACACAAAGGGAAAATCTCTCTCAAAAACTGAGGTAAAATATAGACTTTTTTACATATACAAGAGCTGAAAGAATTCATCACCCACCAGCAGACTCACCATAAGAAATGTTAAAGAAAGTTGTTCAGAAGAAGAAAAAATATTAGACGGAAATAGAGATTTACACAAAGACATGAAAAACAACAGAAAGCGTTGCACACCGTGCCCAAAGCAGCTTTATTTGCAACAGTTAAAATCTGGGATCAACCCAGGTTAAGGATAACATGTCCAGAAGATGAAATACTACCCAACAAAATTAAAAAAGAAATATAGAGGATGGAATAAATTATCGATCCACAAACCAACATGTATGAATCTCAAAATAATTTTGCTGCTAATTGAAGAAAGTCTAATAAAAATGGCACAAACTGTATGATTCCATTTATCTAAAATTCTAGAAAATAAAAACTAATTTTCTGTACAGTCAGACCTGTGTTTGCCTGGGAATAAAAAGGTCAAGGAGGGCAGAAGGGTGGGACTGCAAAAAGACCCAAGGACATTTCTAGAGGTGATATTACAGTTCACTGTCTTTACGGTGGTGATGGTTTCATGAGATTATACATATGTCAAAATTAATTAACTTGTACATTTTAAATGTGTGTACTTTTCTCCAAGCCATTTATACCTCAATAAAGCTGCTAAAGATGGCATTTCTAATTTTCCATGCTGTTGTAGGAAATAGGGAAAATTTTTAAGATGTTAAAAAAGTCACAGATTATCACTGAGAAAAAATGTATTTTTGATAATTTACATCTTCTTAGATGCTCAGCATTCTGCTTAGCATTATATTAAAAGGATTTATCTCAATGTATTTAACCAGTATGTATTATAAATAAACACATTATACACATACATAAATATATTCTGATTATTTAAAGATAATAGTTATAATAAAACCTTTTTATGTGTACCACTGATTACTTTCTTGGTGTATGTTCCAAAATGATCCAAGCATCCAAACACTTTTAAGATACTATATAAATGCTCCTAGAGAAGAGATTTTACAGAGAGAAGGATCAGCACAAAAGGAGATTAGTCTAGTCTAAGAAAAAAATAAACAAAACCAGGCATGTACCACTGAGGAAGGAAGACAATGGAGAAGTGCTGTGTCTGCTTCACAGCTGTTTCCCTGAGTGGGTAGACTGTTTGAGATAGAACACTAGGCACTTTCATTCCCAGGCCTATTCTATTAATACTTTTGCATACGTGAAGACTGACTGAGCCTCCCACTTACTAATAGAAATGCTTGCTGTGCTTAGGGAAAATTTATTTTAATTTAAAGGACATTGCAGTAATCTGCTCAGGCTGCCATAACAAAATACCACAGGCTAGTGGCTTAAACAGAAATTTCTCACAAGCTGGGCATGGTGGCTCACAACTGCCATCCCAGCAACTCAGGATCCTGCGGCAGGAGGATTGCTTAAGCCTAGGAGTTTGAGGCTGCAGTGATCTATTTCAGCCTGGGAAATAGAGAACCATCCCAATAAGAAGAAAGAAAAGAAAAAGAGAAAGAAAGAGAGAGAGGGAGGGAGAAAGAAAGAGAAAGGAAGAAAAAGGAGGAAAGAAAAGGGAAAAGGAAAACAGAAAGGGAAGGGAAAGGGAAAGGGAAAGAGAAAGAGAAAGAGGAAGAGAAAGAAAGAGAAAGGGAAAGGGAAAGAGAAAGGGAAAGGGAAAGAGAAAGAGAAAGAGAAAGAGAAAAAGAAAGGGAAAGAATTTATTTCTCACATTTCTGGATGCTAGGAAGTCCAAGATCAAGGTGCCAGCCAGGTAGGATTCATTTTAAGCCCTCTTTTCTTGGCTCATGGGAGGCCACCATCTCACTATGTGCCCACATAACCTCTTCTTTATGCAGGTGAAAGGAGGGGAAGAGAGAGAGTGCACGCATGCAAGGGAGAGAACACTCTTGTGCCTGTTCTTATAAAGACACAAATCCTATTGGATCAGGACCCAACCCTTGTGACCTCACTGATCTTAATTACTTCCTTAGAGGTCCATCTCCAAATGCAGCCACTCTAGGGGATAGGGATTCAACATAAGAATTTGGAGGTGGGGGGGACACAAACATTCAGTCCATAACAAACATTCAACTCTTTGAGTAACTCAGAGTGGGGCTCAAAATCTAAAACATTTTGATGAATCACATTAATTTACATGTTGATAATGTGCCACATCATACATTTTAATGTAGCATTATATGTGATTAATTCTCTTACCTTTGTTTTTTTTTTTAAATGTCATTACTTCATCTTATTTTCGCACATTTTTACTGTACATAGAATTCTATGTTGGCATATTTTTCTTTCAGTACTTTAAAGATCTTGTTGCACTCTCTTGCCCATAGTTTCTAAAATAAAGTCAGCAATAACTTACATCTTTGTTTTCACATAAACATTTATAATGTATTTTTTCTTCAGCTGCTTTCAAGATTTTATCTTTGGTTTAAGTGTTTAGATGAGTGCATTAATTTTCTAGTTGTGCTGTGACAGAATACTCAAAATTAGGCCGCTTTAAACAACAGAGATTTATTTTTTCACAGTTCTGAAAACTAGAAGTCCAAAATCAAGGTGTCCTCCCTCTGAGATTCTGAATAGAATCCTTCCTTACCTCTTCCATCTTTTGGTAGTGATGATCATATTTTGGTGTTCTTGGCTTTCAGCTGCATCAGTCCAATCTCTACCTCTATCATCACATGACATTGTGTCTCATGTCTCTATCTCCTCTTCTTATTATGAAGACACTAGTCATATTGGATTAAGGTTCACTCTAATCCAATATGATGTCATCTTAACTTGATTACATCTGCACAACTATATTTCCAAATAACGTCACATTCTGAAGTTCCAGAAAGGACATCAGTTTTAGAAGGTCACTGTCCAATACAACTATGATATGCCTAGGCATGGTTTTCTTTGGATTTACAATGATGGGGGTTCACTGAGATGTTTTGAATCTGTAAATTTATGTTTCACTATATTGGAGAAACATTTTTTGAAAACATTTACCCATAAAAGGGGAAATATGGTTCCTTCACTTTTAAAAAACATTTCATTCTCATTCTCTTTTCATTCTAGAATTCCAATTACATGTATGTTAGATCTTTTCATATTGTATCACAAGTCTCCAATCCTTTGTTTATATTTTGGAGCAGATAATTTCCACTAATCTATCCTCAAGTATACGGACTCTTCCCTTTGTCAATTCTATTACACCACTAAAGCCATCCAGTGATGGCTTTTAATTTCAGCTGTTGTAATTTTCAGTTCTATAATTTCCATTTGATACTTTTTTAGAGTTTCTACTTCTCCATGAGCTTTCCTATCTTTTCATTTATGACACACATATCCCTTACATCCTTGAGCACAATTATAATAGCTGCTTTAAATTTCTTATCTGCTAACTCCAAAAACAGGGTCACCTTGGGGTTATTCTCAATTGATCAATTTCTTTCGCTTGATAATGTTTTATATTTTCTTGGTTCCTTGTATGTTGCATAATATTGGATTGTATATTGGATATTGTGTATATTACATTGTGGAGACTCTGGATTCTGTTACAGTCCTCTAAAAAGAATTGAGTTCTAGGGCGCAATTAGCTTCATTTGACAAAAACTGCACACCTTCTTTTGGATGTCAGCTCAAATCTCATACAAATATTTTAACTTTTGCTGAAGTCTATCCTGCACATCTATGATTTGTGAAATAGTCAGATATTTGGGCAGAGTATATACTCAAAATTTAGGCCTTCCCCCTTTTGGCTGTCTTTTTTGCAAGATTGTCTTTCATTTCCCAGTGGTCTCATTTCATAACAGAAAGACCCTTCTGTCTTTTCTATCAGGGTTTAGTCACCAAGGTGGAGCTGACATGGGCCTATCATTAGAATAAAAACCTAAGACATTCCTTTCTTCCAAGTTTCAAGTCCACTCTAATATCCTCCTCTCTTCTTTATGCTGCCTGCAGAACATTTTTTTTTCTCCAGAGTTGACAGTTGTTTTCCACAGGAAGTACAGCTATGATAAGAGCTTACTTAGTCATACCAGGTGCAGAAACAACATGGCACTGAGCAGAAGACACTGTAGCTGAGGAATTACATCTGTTTCTAAATTATATAATGACATATTTGAACCCAGATAAAATAACGGAAAAATATGACTCAGAAAAAAAATTGCCATGAAGTCAACTTTTCAATCCGAGTTTGTTCATATCTTTTCTGCTTCTGTACAAGTGATTAATGCATTCTATATCTCAAAATTCAGGGATGAAAATGAATACTGACTTAACATTGGCAAGAATCAAGAAACTCCATTTGGGATCCCATCAGAAAAAGAAAGACATATATTTCAGAGCCTTCTGAAGACCAGGTCTGTTTTCTAAGATAATTTAAACTGTCACTTACAAAGTTGTATATAACAAAAATAAATTTGAAGGATGTCTGCCCATTTCTCAAAGCTGAGCTCCATTCCCTTCCCTATAAATTTTTTTTCTAATGTGTGCTCATATCAATATTAACTCATTTCACAACTGCCTATGCCATACCCAATAGTCCTTTGTTATATATTTACTTTTATATTTGAGAAAAATAAAGTTAGAAACTAAGAGATCAGTTATATAAACTCACCATAAATGAGCATATTAAGTATGTGTTAAGATATAACATTATTTTCTCTGAGAGAGAGAGAGAGAGAGACTACCAAATCACCATGTCTTGAACAACATAGAGATGAATGTTCCTTTCCCATAACAGTTCAAGGTAAGCAGCAAGGGCAGGTGAGCTGACTCTACCATCTCAACCTATAACTTTCCTCTCACAGTCAAAGTGACTTCTTCAATTCTTATTATCTTCCAATGAACAGAAAGGCAGAAAAGGACTATGGGATCTGAGCACAACCCTCTGTGAGAGCAAAAACAGTCCTGAAGAGGTACATATTTATCTGCTCACACCCCATTGGCCAGACCATACTTCAGTGGCACATATGGTTGCAAGACAGTCCAAGAAATGCAGTCATAATCTAGAAAGTCATGCATCCAGCTAAAATTCTGTCACCAAGAATAAGTGGTAAGTAGATACTGTGGGACAAACAGCATTATGTCACTCTCTAAATACATGAAATTTATGAGGACTAAATCCTGACATATTCTTGACTCTTTAAATTTGCAAATACCTCTCTCCCATATAACATATACCTTAAAATGCACATTGAACAAGAGATAATCACAGAATTGCACTGACATTGTGGTGCTGGACTCAGCTGGCCCAGCCCTTTCCACAAAGGAGTGGTTGGCTATTTTCCATGTCTGCCTCACAGACTGTGATTTAACTTCATGCTTTGGAAAATGGTGAGTTAGTAGCTGGCCATGTGCCTTCAACTTGCTTAGGAATATTTGAAACTATGTAAGCAGATCAGTGCCTGATCCCAACTGTTCATCAGATCAAATGGAAAACACACACACACAAACACACACACACACACACACACACACACACACACACACACACACACACCATTCCTGAATAGTCTGACTTAATGGATCTATAGCAGGGTCATGGCATCCCTTTTTGTAAAACTTGCACAGGTGATTCTAATGTACAACCAGAGTTGGGAACCACTGAGCTAAGACATTCAAACTCCATGTTGGCTGTGGGAGACATCAAAAAGCATTGGGCATGTCTCCCGGCTTCAAAAATATTTTAAACTGATTCACTGTTCATATCACATAATTCGTACTTTATTATATATTCTAATCCTCTAGTGTAACTTATGTCTAGACTATAACTTTGAGAATTAAACAAGAAATATGAATTGACTGTCATCTTTGTACCTGGCACTTTCGGGGTATGACAACTTTTACATAGGAAAGTGTCATGGTTCCTTCTCTCGAGGCACCCCAGTCTAGCAGACAGAAAGAAAACTCCACAGGATCTAATCTATTAAGCTCTAAGCAATCAATCAATAATTGCATATAATTGATTTCAGTATTTTCTTCAATATACATAGCATTTTATATCTCATGGGTTCTTTTTATTTTTTATTTTATTTTATTTGAGATGGAGTCTTGCTCTGTTGCCCACGCTGGAGTGCAGTGGCACCATCTCGGCTCACTGCAACCTCCACCTCCCAGGTTCAAGCGATTCTCCTGCCTCAGCCTCCCAAGTAGTTGGGACTACAAGTTGAACTCCTGACCTCAAGTGATCCACCCACCTTGGCCCCCCAAATTGCTGGGATTACAGATGTGAGCCACTACACCCAGCCTCATGGGTTCTTTTTAAATAGTTTTAATACTGGCTGGGCACAATGGCTCACACCTGTAATCCCAGCACTTTGGGAGGCTGAGGTGGAAGGATTGTTTGACCCAAGGAGTTCAAGACCAGCCTGGGCAATATAGTGAAACTCCATCTCTACAGAAAATATAAAAATTAGCCAGGCATGGTGGCGCATGCCTGTAATCCCAGCTAATTGGGAGGCTGAGGCACAAGAATTGCTTGAGCCTGGGAGGTGGAGGATGCAGTGAGCCGACATCAGGCTACTGCACTCCAGCCTGGATGACAGTGAGACTCTGTCTCAAACAACAACAACAACATTTTAGTCCCATATGTTAGTGAAGCTGTCCTAGGTTCTTGGTGCAAAAAGTAGAAGAATATACATTCAACTCCGTGTGGATCAGAAACCCAAATCAAGAATGGCTTAAACCAGGTAGAAATGTGCTCATCACATGGACAAGGAGGCAGGGCCCAGGGCTGTGGTGGCCCTCCACATGGGAGTACCATTCATCTTTTTCTCCATCTCTCTGGTTATAGCATTGAGTATGCAAGGTCCAGACATTATCACAAGGCATACAGGAAAAAGACGTCCTAGTAGAGGAGATAACCAGGTCCAAAACAAAGACTGGAATCCATTAAAAAGGGATTGTAGCCAACTGAGTTTGCATTTTCACCTAATTTGTCAATGATTCTAATTGAGTCTTTAAGCACTTGTAAATTCTCCTCCACCTGACTGGAAGTGTTGATCCAGAAACAGCATGTTTCATTTACAAATGCACAAGCACCCCCTACTTCGGCCCTAAGGACATAAAGAGTTTGTGTATTTTGCATGACCACTGAGGCCAGAGAATTTATGGACTGCTGTTGGGCTTTTATGGCTCCTACAGTTACCTTTCACCCTTGTTACATCCTGATAGAAATATTAAGCACTGATCTTTCAAGAAGGGGAATACTGCCAAGCCAAAATAGGCCTCTGGCTATTGCACATTTTATTCCTGGTTTTTCTAATATAGGATTGCCATGTGCATATTCTTGCCAGTTCTCTCTCTCAGTTTAATCTCCACATGATGGCATAGAGATAAGTGATCTCCTGTTTTGGTATGTGTGAGGGAATGCACTTTCTGTAAAAGAGCCCAAATTGGGGATGTCACCCAAAGATGCTACCCTGTCAGTGGGGTTTAAAAATTACAAATTGGGGACCATTGCCACTATACTGCATGTTCCTCTCCAGTGCCTGGGCAGGAATAAGCATAGCCTGGAGCCACAGAGAAAGTAAAGCCCTGTTCCCTGAAGGGATGGTTCTATGTTGTGATTTATGAGGGTTCCAGCTAAGTTTAGTCCAGGCCTTATGAGGTTGCCTTCCCTACATCTAATTCAAGCATCTTTAGAATAAGGATATCCATACTTAATATAGTCATCCACAGTATCGTTTGGAACTTTACATGCTGGGAAGGAAGAATCTTTTTGGCAAATATAGTTTCCAAAGATCAGAGACACAATATGTTCCAGCCAGTATCTTAGACAACCCTCCTTACAGGGGCTATTGTCCAGACATCGCCTGTTCATCCACAAATTTGCAATCACTGTCATTATCAAATATCATACCAGGGTCCAGGATTCCATGTGTGGGCATGTTTGGGAAGGACCATGTGTTATTTATTACCTGATAATAAGGTTGGCGAGGGGTGGCATTTCTGCCCGGGATAGACATTCCCATTGGGAACTCCACCTGGGAGGTCTGGCTAGATTGTTAAAATTTTTCCAGTCCCTCCCAATGTTTGGTGTCACCCTTGTTCCTTCTTAGTCTCCAGATCTCTGTGGTCTCAGAAGTTACAAGGATACTGTTGCAATATTTAAGGTTTCCCAAGTATGGTCCTTTTCCTTTACTCTTAAAGCAGAGACAGGCATTGGCTATCATTCTATCAACTTCACCTAGTCTAAGGGTGTGAGTTTTACCCTCAGGGGGTGTGTCTTTCTGGGAGGAGTTAAAAATGCTCCCATACCATGTTCCCTTTATACCTATTAGGTCCTTAATGATTTAAGGTAAAGCCATCAGAGGGAAACCCTAAGATAGTGATTTCTGAATCATCAAAGAGTCCACCCGTGTTATTAAACTGAGTAAATTGTTCAGGACAAACCCAGTAATCAGTCTTGTTGTACAGACCAGTAATATCTGATATTGTAGGGGCCAAAGAATGTGAGGCATTGCTACATCTGACAGTGAATGCTAGTAAACTTGATAGTAACAAAATCTTCATGTTTACCTCTTATCTGTGACTACTATCCCTGCTATATGAATAACAACTAAGCAAAAGATTATGGCAATTGAGACTCTTTTCCCAATATTCCACTTAGAAGATGCCACAGTATATACTCCTACTACAAAGAGCAAGGTGAATACAATTCCCATATGTGTGAAGTAATAAACTTCCACTTTAAATCTTACTCACCAAGATATATAATTTCTTCGTGGGGGCGGTTTATGAGGTTATGAATGGAATCCCATGGATAATCAAAATCTCCGTAAGTATGTGACAAAGAGACGTTCTAATATCTAACAGCAAATCTCAAGAGGAAAGGTAGAAATGGCTTTAGTATCTGGTAAGGTAAGGGTGGGATTGAACTGAACAGAGAGTTCCCACTCATTTACTTATCTTTTGTATTTTCAGTTTGAAATCCCCGAATTTTTCACACTGATATCTGAGATGTTCTTCTGCGATTTCAGGGGTCATTCCAGGTCTTGACTCGAGTGTGATGGATCCAAGATTCCAGTCCCACAAACTTCACTGCCAAGCGGGTGGAGAGAAGGACGGCATAAGGTGCCTCCCAGCTGGGACCTAGGGAGGGGAAAAGAGAGGAGAAAGCCTTCACCAGTACCGAGTCTCCTTGGTTGAACAGAGGTGGCCCTAGTTCTTGGGGCTGGAATTCTGATAGCTGTTTTAATTCCTGCTAGAACAGGGCCAGGGAGGTTACATGTTTAACCAGTTCAGAAGTTCTCTGATCTAATATAAAATCATTGGTAAGGAAAGACCATCCATACACCATTTCAAAATGGCAAAGGAACACCCCTTCCACCCCAAATTTGAAGGGGTGCTCCTCACCTACACTAAGGCTATAGGAAGATAAGCAGTTTAGAGGAGGTGAGTTTCTTGAGACCACTTCCTGAGGTGTCTCTTAATGATATCATTTGTTTTCTCCACCTTCCCTGAAGACTGTGGTCTCCAAGCACAATGAAGATGGTATTGTATGCTCAGTGCTTTTGAGACCCCCTGGGTAACAGTTGCCTTAAATGAGGGGCCACTGTCACTTTGGAGGTATTTAGGGAGTCCAAAATGAGGAATTATTTCATTGACTAGTGCTTTTATCACCTTAGAGCACTTTCTGTTTGACATAGAAATGCCTCTACCCAGCTAGGGAAGGTATCCACCCACACCAGGAGGTGCTGAATTCCCCTTATCTTTGGAAAATGGGTAAAATCCATTTTCCAGTCCTCCCCTGGGCAATTTCCCATTCTTTGTGTTGCTGGGGATGGGGAGATGCCATTTGTTGAGGGGATTGTTTTTGAGGCAGATCTTACGAGCATTAACAATTTGTTTAACTGTGTTTGGTAGATATTTACCTGAGAACAACCTCTGGGCTAGTTGATGAGTTTTATTCTTTCCCAAGTGAAAAGTTTGGTGAAGGATCTTAAGAACTTTCCACTGACTGGAGACTGACAAATAACATTTGCCATCCTCTGATTGTAACCATCCTGAGGGCTGAAAAGTGTATCCTTGAGAGGTGGCCCATTCTATCTCTGCAGGAGAATACTGAGGCTTTATTTCCCTTACAGAGCCCTCCCAAATTAGAGAGGCTTCAAGTGTGCTGGGACTTTGGGGTTTTTTTACTGCTGACTTAGCTGTTTGGTCTGCTAGCCTATTTCTTTCAGCTATTTCATCCATCCCCTTATGGTGTCCTTTGCAATGTATTATTGCCACTTCCTGCAGAAGGAAAACTGAGGACAACAATCTATTTCCTAATGGTATTTAATGAAAGACCCATTAGCAGTCAGGAAGTGTCTTTCTTTCCAAATAGTGGCATGAGCATGAAGAACCAGGAAAGCATACTTAGAATCCATATATATTTTAACCGCCTTAGCTTTGCTTAGTTCAAGCACCCTCATGACAGCAATTAATTCAGCTAATTGAGCACTGTACCTGGTGAGAGAGGTGTGCTTTTAATGATGTCATCCAGGGTGACTATTGCACACCCTGCCCTATAGGTTCCTTGTTCTATAATAGAGCTTTACCTGTAAAGAGGGCCCAGTCTCAGTTTTCTAGAGGAGTTTCCTGGACGTCCTCTCTGGCTGCATAGGTTTGCATCACGATTTTTTCACAATCATGTTCAGGTTCTCCAATTTCATCTGGAAGGAAAGTGGCTGAGTTCAGGAAAGGACAGGCCTTTAACAGAACTGCAGATCCCTCCGGCAGCAAAACTTAATATTTGAGGAGGCAATTATCTGTTAGCCAGAGACTTCCTTTAGAGGATAACAGTCCCTCTACATTATAGGGGGTGTAAACAGTCAGGTCATTCCTCATGGTCAACTTAGTCACTTCTGGCACCAGCAAAGCCACCACCGCAACTGTTCAGAGGCAAGCTGGCCATCCTTTAGCTACCAAGTCAAATTCCTTGCTTAGGCTACTGGATGGCTGCTGGGCTGGGCCTCAGGCCTGAATTAAGACTCCCAAAGCTATCCCCTTCCTTTCTGAGATGTGCAGATTAAATGCCCTCCCTATGGAAAGACTGAGGGTTGATGCTTTAAGTAAAGCTTGCTTTAGCTGATTAAAGGCCTTCTGAGCCTTAGGTTCCCAGATCAGGGAGTGAGTTTTAGCTACTTGAGTTTCTTTTATAAGGTGATATAAAGAGTGAACTATTTCACTGTACCCAGGTATCCACAATCTGCAAAAAACCCCAAAATCCTCTTAGCTGTTTGAGGGTTTTGGGAAGGGGAAAGGAGGAGATAGGCTGAATCCTCTTCTCATATAATGTGCTGGTTCCTTCTGATAAGACTAGACCTAGGTACCTCACTGAAGTTCGACAGAGCCAAACTTTAGATTTGGAAATTTTGTATCCACTACCTGCTAGAAAATTGAGAAGAGCCTCAGTGCATTTTTGAGAAAGTCCCTCAGTTGGGACACAGAGGGGAATATCATCTACATATTGTAAAACTTTAATCTGAGGATGAGAGAATTCAGATAGGTCTTTTGATAATGCTTGCCCAAACAAGTGGGGGCTGTCTCTGAACCCCTGAGGCAGTACTGTCCAAGTCAACTTGGTAGCCTGATTGGAGGGATCCTCTAAAGCAAATAAGTATTGGGAGTCAGGGTGCAATAACATGCAGAAAAAGACTTCCTTTAGGTCCCACACTGTGAACCATTTAGCTCCCTCAGGGATTTGAGTTAGCAAAGTATCAGGATTATGAACCACTGGATGGATTGGAATTACAGCTTCATTAATGAGATGGAGGTCCTGAACTAGTATCCATTCCCCACTGGGTTTCTGTACCCCTAATAGTGGGGTGTTACAAGGGTTGTTGCAAGGTCCAAGAAGGTCCTGTGCTTTTAAATTATTAATGATGGCTTAGAGTCCTTGAGGGGGTACTGCATTAGGGGGTACTGCTTCTAGTTAGGGAAGGAGGCGGGATCCTTAAGGTGAATCTGGACCAGGATAGCAGTTGCAGCCTGGCCAATTTTCCTGTGACTTGCCCACACCTCTGGGCTAATACTGATTTCTACTAAGGGGAGAAAAAAGTCTGTCCTGGAACCATAAGGATGGTAGTTCCCATATAGGCCGGAATATCTCTAGTAAAAGACCAGGACGCTCAGCCATGATTAAAAAGGCATGAGTAAATAGCAATTCCCCCCTACTACAACTGAGGGGCTATGAAAAATATTGAGTTAAAGACTTTCCTTAGACGCTCACCATGATTGTGTTATGGGAGGACAGAAGGCCAGGACTGGAGAGGAGAACAGATAGGCCGGCTCTGGTATCCAGAAGGAAGTTTACCTTTCTCCTTTCTACGTCCAGAATCACCCAGGGATCCTGGATAGTAATGGCAGTGTGAGTTGCTGGAGCCAAGAAATTGAGCCCCAGGACCCATCAGTCCTGCTGGACCATCTGGGAAACTGGCTCTGGACCTAGCGACCTATGTCTCCAGGGACAGTTTGACTTCCAGTTGTCTCCACCACAGGGTGGACAGGGTTGAGGTGCCTTCTTCTTGCTGTCTGGGCAACCCCTTTTAAGTGCCCCAGTTTGCCACAGTGGTAGTGATTAGCAAATGCACCTTGGGGATTCTGGATTTTATAGGCCTCTAATGTGACCAGTAGAGCCTCTGTTTTTTCTCATATTTCCTCTTCTTCTCCTGGGCTTCCTTCTGGACTCTATTGTAAAAGACCAAAGTAGCCACTTTCAAGAGGTTCTCTAGAGTACTATCTGGACCTATGGCCAGTTTCTGCAACTTCCTTTTGACATCGGTGGCTGCCTGGGTAATAAACTTGTCTTTTAAGATTAGCTTTCCATCAACTGAATCAGGAGATAGGGAGATATGTTTCACTAATGCCTCTCTCAGCCTTTCTATAAAGGCTGAGAAATTTTCACCTGGTTTTTGATCTATCATGGACAACTTACAATAATTAAGAGGTTTGGTACTGGTCCTTCTCAAGCCTTCCAGTATGCACATCCAAAAGTGTTTTCTATTCAATGCATCTATAGGATCACCGGCATTCCAATTGGGATTTTCAAGGAATACCGCCTCCCTCCCTATTGGTAATAGAGATTCTGCTACTTGTTCACCTCCTTTTTCTCTTTTGCCCTCCCTTCTTTTAGACTTCTTCCCTTCCAGACTTTTAGACTGGCTATAGGAGATATATTGTTCATCTCTGAATGTTTGTGCTTCCTGTAAGCCTGCCTGCTTTTCTGAAACAGTTAGGGTTTGGCTTAAAAGTAGCATAGCATCTCTCCATGTAAGATAAAACACTTACATTAAATTTTGGAAAGACTCTATACATCTATCAGGGTCATCAGAGAACCTGTCCAAAGTTGGGAATTTCTTAAGTGGCACAACCAGAGGAACAAATGATTTGGCTATTGGGAGCCCTGAATAAGTGAGGCAGGTAGGGCACCCAGAAGTTGCATTTGAGGATTCCCCAAAGGGTTTGACTCTCTGATTTTGGGGAAGTATCTATTGTAGGCTAGTCTGACATGGCTGCCAAGAGTGTGGGGTCAACTGTACAATGCTTACAAAGATTTGGGTTGTCTCTCAAGGCAAAGAAATCTTGTATATAGTAAACCTTGGACCATTTACCCTCCTGCCTACAGAAAATATCTAGTTGTTGAATAGTATATAAAAAAAGACTTCCCTCAGAAAGCCAGGTTTTTTCATCCTCAAGATGGTAAAAAGGCCATGTCCTTGTACAAAAGAATATGAGCCATTTTATCATCAGAGCCTCAGGGTCAAAGGAGTTCCAGTGATTCAGAATGCACTAGAGGGGATTACAGAATGCAGATGGTTTGTTACCCATCTAATAAGAGATGGGAGACAAGGCATCCCTCAGTCCTCTTCCTCATTTCTGTGTTACCCAGGGTGGAGGAAAGAGAGAAAAGGCATTCCTCTTCTCCTTCCTTCTCTCCTCTGGGTCCCTGCAGCCATCATAGGTGCTGCCCCATGGATGCAAGCATATCCTTCACCCATGGATCCAGAGGAGCCAGTAGGGCAGAACTAGTCATGCTCACCTGCATAAGGCTCTAGCTTTCCGCCCTGCTGGATTCCTAGACTCACTCAGCCCAAAAGGCTCCCAAGGTACCCCAAGAGGCCTAGGAGAGATTATGTAGTAGTAGGGTTTGGGAAAGACTCTTTAATGTAGGGAATGTCCTAATACCATCTGTGGCTTCCCTTGCTATGGCCCCAGTGAAAAATCAGAATTCCACAGAATGGGACTGATTAACTTCCAAACGTAAAATTCCTTTTAAAAAAAATCCCATTGTAGTTGAATGCAGAACAGGTGCCTCAAATGAACGTAAGAATTGAATGGCTGCCATTCCTTTGATGGGGACAGTATTAAAGCTAAGATTTGTCTTATCAGGATGGCTACCTCCCAGCTGTTGAAAGTGGAGGGTTTTTTCTTGTTTTTTTTTTTTTGTTTTTGGTCTACAAATAAGACATGGGGTCTGATCACTGACAGAGGAACGTAAAAGGGAAAAGAATTGGGAAACAAGAAGTTTGAGGCAGAGGGATGACAAGGCTCCCCAGGGAGAAAAATTCCTTTCTACTAGGTGGCATTGTAGGGTTAGAAATGTTAGGTAAAAACTCTGACTCCAAATTATTTTCAGGCAGAAGTTACAAAGAGAGATTTGGGGTTTGATAGGTTGCCCCCATAGCAAGCCCCCACCATAAGAAAATTAACTTCTCTCATAAAAGAACTGTTTAAATTCACTGGACAATGCTGAACTATTAAATGGAGGAAAAAAACAACCCAAAAGGAGACCAGGATATTCACTTGGGGTGAAAGATCCTCCCATATGGTGCCATGAATGTCTATTATTGAGGGATAGAAAGGCGCTTACTAGGTGAAAATTTAGACTGAAGTCTTGAATTCCCTGTTTCCAGGAAATCACAAAAACAACAACTCTTTGAATTACATTCTTGATTATTAAGACACCAACTAACTCTACTCAGCAAGATCATATCCCTAGGTTACAAAAACACCCACAACATTGCATAGAAAGAAGAGGTTGGAGACATGATAGCCACAAGAAGAAAGGAAAATGCAATAGGAAAAGATTGCAAGTCTTTATGCTGACTCCCTGATGGGCTGTAGGGGACTGGAGTTAGTCCAAGGGCCTTCAGATAACACTGAAGGGTAGCCCCAGCCAGAAACCTTCAGTTGCCCTGGGACCTTCCAATCCCACATGACAGCTAGGCCCTCTGTGAAAGGAAACTAGACTGGAATAGACAAGAAGCCTCAGAAATGCAAGTAAAGGATGAAAGTTAAAGGTCAACTCTTAATCATCCTTCTGATGAATTCCCTTCTTCCCGGCCAGTTCACCAGAATGTGTTGTAGTCTTACCAACGCACCAAGATGTAACAGTCTCTCATTGTCTGAGATAATATCCAGAGTTCTTTGTCCTAATTCCAAGAAGATTAAGGAGTGCAGACAACAAGGGTGAAGTTGGAGTGAAACTTTAATAAGCAAAAAAAGAAAGCTCTCTGCCAGCTAAAGGGGGAGCTCTAATGGGGTGCCCACTATGAGGCCAGTTGTGGGGGTTTTATGGGCTGGAAAGGGGAATGAATGTGCTTAGTCTACCGGCTGTCTTGGAGAAGGTGTGACTCAGCTTGGCCAGGCACCCTGGCCCAGGACCAATCAGAAAGCCTGGCCCAGGACCTTTGCCTAGGACCAATCAGGGGCTGAAGTTATGACCCACAGAGGCCAGACTCACAGTCCAAAAACTGGCAATGAAAGTGCCCACTGGAACTCACTGGAGCCCACTGTGCCCACACCCACAAAAGGAGAAAAAACTTTTTCCTGGGAGCCTGCTGACTATACAAAGGACAAAGGCGTTTTTACGTCAGGACTTGTTCCCTCATCTGAGTGAGCCAGAGGTTTGTGCAAGCTTTTATCTGAATGGGCCAGAGGCTCTCCTATCTGTGCAGCTATAGGCATGTCTCCAGGCACAACACCCTGTGCTAGTTCCCTTATCAGTGCCTGCAGCTTGATTTTTTTCCCCAGGCTGCTTTTTACATTATGTGGGGTGAGGCACTGACTGGTGGGCCAAGTGGGCCAAGGGCTCTCTGAGGAGCCTTCCCTTGCTATTTACCTAAGGCAAGCTAATTCCTTTTAGTGTAATCCTCATCTCTTGGTCCTTAGATGGCTCACTATCACCTCTGAATGCAGCTGATATGAAGAGTTAAAGGGGAAAGTGATAATATCCCCTTGACATTTCAGGTATTCCTTCTGCTCACATACTATCGGCAAGAAACTAGCCAGTCGCCCACCTCTAGCTGTTAATGGAGCCTTGGAAATGCACTAGGAATTACTGGCGCCCATGTACCAAGCTAAATATTACATTACCATGGAAGAAAGGAAGAATAAATTTTGGGGTAACTAATGGTCTATCACAGGAACAAAAACAAAGCTCATCTTGCAACGAGCAGAGCCAAGCAAAGGATTACTTGCCATCAGTTTTAGGGTGGAAGGTGCTATTTTACTGAATACTTGTAAATCATATATACCTATCAGTATATAAAAAGTCCAGGTGTACAAAGAATGAATTACAAAAAGTCTTTAATATTTGTAATGAGGAAATGATATTTAAAATAAAACAATAGCCCTCCCCTTTCTCTGAAAGCACTCTGATCACAAATTCCACTTAGCCTGCCAGCTCACACCTTTCAACTTCCTTTACCAAAATTTCCCTCCTTTACATCACAATATTAAAAGGGGAACTGAGAAAGCACTTTTCAGACAAATCAATATGTACCCAGGATGACAGCATAGATTAGTAAACCACAGCAAAGTTTATTCATGTGCAAGGGACATAAAGATACATTAATTGTTTGTTTTCCTAGGCTGCCAGTATAAGCTTTGTTTAAAGTAAATAAAACCAATAATACAGCTAGATACCACATTGCAAAGAACCCTAATGCTATTTATCAGCTTTAAAATACTTTCAACTGAAATTAATTACATTTTTATATACATATATAGAAATTACCTATAGTCCTTTTAAAAATCCTATGACATTAACATGAAACTTTATTAGAATTTAAGATTCTATATGCAAACCTGATAAAGCCTTAAATTTAATTATTTTGGGGTAATGTCTTCTTAAGAAATGGTAGATAGGATAAAATAATTTATGGATTTATCTGCCTTTGAACTGGAAGGAATTTTAGGTAATCACCTGGTTCAATCTACTCCCTAAAGTCACATAGCTCTATAATTTCCCCTTCACTCAGCTACTTTTTTCTGTCTAAAGATATCTCAAAGCAATTTCATACGTAATCATGAGACATTCAAGTGCAAGATAATTTATCAAGAAATCCTACTCCAAGATCCACTGTACTTATTGAACAAGACAAATTAAGTTTGTGTAATGAAAATACACAACAAACGTTGCATTCAGCGTTTTGACTCCACTTTTAATTAATGAATCATAGCTCCTATGCTGAGGAAACATATTATGTATAGATCAATATAAATAAATTACTGGATTGGCTAAATGAAATGCATCCAGTTCAATGGAAAATGTGCCTTCTATTCAGAGCCATACTTTAGAAAAAAAGAAAACGAATAGAATTAAGCAAAATATAACTCAGGGAAGGTTGGTATATTTGCAGTTGGAACATCTTGGCTTGAATGTCTTTATATATGACTCAGAAGCCTGTCAAAAGGGCGCTGAGCCTCAGACACAAAATCAATGCATTCTTTGTAAGTGTTCCTTACCCAAAAATGGCTCTGCAGGAGTGTCCTTGGACAGCCAGGACACATAGACAGCCTCTGCAGGAACACTTGGCTCTAGAATTTGGGACTGAGGAAGATGCAGCGAGCCCATCATGACGAGTGCAACCAGATGTGGAAGAAGCCAATGTGGGCACGTCACGATCTCATCAGCATGCCAGTGTAGGAGAAGGAGAGGCTCCGGGGCCTCCCTGCTGATCTGGAAGATCTCTCTGCTGCTTCTGTACACCTGGCGCTGCCTGAGTAAGACAGGTCTTCCAGATATTTGGTAGTGATTAAGTGAAACATATGTTCCAAGAAAATGTTTACTATGCCAGGAAGAAAGCAGTCGCTGGCCTCTCACTGGAATATGATGAGAGGGTCCTTTGTGATGACGGCTCCATCAGTCAGAAGAGGGTATGATGGCTGAAGTAAAATTAAGATGCCTGGTCTCCAGTTTTCTGCCACACAACATGCTTGTACAACAGAAATTTGGGAACACCGCACAACAAATGGTGGATGTAGATGTTTCAAACAACATCTAATCTAGTTAGACGTGGCACCTGGCCAGAGTAACTACGGTTCATTAAAGCTATTTTGGATTAGGCTTAATACCGTCTGCAGGACCTTTTCTCTGGAGGGGCTGGCATCAACCACGTGGCAGCCAGGATTCTCCATCCGCTGGTAGGACATTTCTACCCTGGAGACAGGCAAAACACAAAGAGTTGGTCTATTTTTTTCACACAGCTATTTGCATTAATGTTCTTTTCCTACCATAGTATAAATAGCTTGAAGCAAGCTTCCCATGTCATTTATCTCACTGTAACTAGCTTTGCCCACAGAAGACATTCATGCATTTTGTTTAATAAATAATAAATGAATAATAATGTTTAATAGCTAGTACTTGTTGAATACCTGTTTTCTGCCAAGCATTAGCATTTTGCATGATTTTTCTCATTTAATTCTCAAAGTAACCTTAGGAGGGAAGACTGTTGTCATCCCTGTTTTGCAGCAGCTACCATTATTTATAACATTACTATGTTATGATAACAGGGCTATCATTGTTGAGTCAGAGAAAATATTTCTGCTTCAGTTTTTAAATGCAGTGGTGTAGAACTGATTCATACTCAGTCATGAGGCAGGAGGCCCAGCCAGACTCCCTTCTGCCGTCGTGTTTATAACTTTCTAATTAAAACAAAAACACTGGCTGCAAAATCAGAAAGATTTTAATCCCAGTTTTACTACTGAATAATTACGTACATTTAGACAAATCACTTAATCCTTTGAGCCTTAAAGTTGTAAACTGTAAAATACGGCTAATGTTTTTGTCACAAGGATGACATAACATCAGTAAAATGCCTGACACACGGGAAGCATCTAATAGGTAAATGTTACTATGAGCTCGTTATCTAGTGCTCTGTGTGATTGTACTATGACTGGGGAAACTGAGGCACAGAGACACTTACTGTCTTACCCAGGTGCAGCTGCTCCTAGTACAGCCAGGATCAGTGGCAGGGTCTGATCCCTAGTCCGATGACCTTTGCTTTAAGATAACAACGCTGCAGCCCTGTGGTGACAAGCCCATTGGAAGGGGCTGAAGTAACTTAGAGGATGTTGCGTCTTGTGTTTGAAAACTGGAAACAATATCACTTCCTCACAATCCTAAAGCCAATGCCAGTGGTTCATCTCCCTTCAGGAACGCCTGCCGCTCACATTGCATCGGGACACCTACTTTTGACGAAACACGCTGTTGGCCTCGAGTTCTGCTTCTTCCCTGGTCTTCTCCATGCCCCGGCCCTGCAGCCTCTGCAACCTTTCCTCAGGATTCACGGTGAGCAGCAGGATGAGGTCAGGTTTGAGCAGGTCCTCTGGCCACTGGTATACAGGGTGATGGGCTGGGGGCAGGTGCTGGAGACCCCCACTCACCTCAGTGGCTATGGCATAGGTGGCCGTGCTGTGCCAGTACCTGAGAAGGAATGGGGTAGTGAGTTCTCTGTCTGCAGAAGAAGTCAAAGTAGCATCTTAAAATCAGCAGCCGGGAATGATGAAACCAGGGTTGGCGCTACAGAAGTTTCTCTAGTATTGCATAAGTTAAATAAAATTAAATTTTATAAACTAAAAAAAGTTATACAATATTATTTAAAAAATAAAATTGACAACAGTAATAATGCAGTGTGTTCTTCACACAGCTCCATTGACCCATCTCAAACTACCATTTAGTGTGGCCTCCCCTCTGTCATCGCATCTTTTTGGCCCTGCTGTCCGCATTCCTCTATGAAAGAATGGAGGGGGATGGGGACGATGAACCTGTTTGGCAGTTCATTTGTGTTTAAGGGCTGTGTCTTGGCAGACTAAAATTCTGGAAAGCCCATGTCAGTTCCTACACTGTTTTCACCTTGAACTTGGCATTGAAATTCACGTTCTGGGACCCCTGAGGTAGAAGCCTCTTTGTTTCTCCCAACTATCCAGTCTGCTGATGGTGCCTCAGTAAGAGACAGGGAGACAAATACGCCCTGCCCAGCTCCATGAAAGTCCTCCCTAAGCAAGTCAGTCGTTCCTTCTGCTGGCTGTTTTAAAAAGTTATTTTGGGGTAGGAAAACAAAGTTATTACCATAAACAAAAGTCAAATCAGTCTCTATTTAAAAATGCCTAGTGGCTTCCTACTACCTACGGGAAATGCTTGGTCTTCTAGTAAGACCCAGAACATCCCTCCTAGTCTGCACCTGCTTACCTTTTCCTCTGGTGAGAGTGAGGTTCTCAGCCAGCAAAACTCTCCTCTCCCTTCAGACTCCTAGGAAGCCCCCAAGCAGAATTGATTGTTTTCTCTTCTGTGCTCTCAAAACCCTTTCTACGTGACTCTACTGAAAAACTCCTCATTGCAAATTAGAGCTACTTGTTGTAAGTGTAATATCTATTGTCTCCTCCATTAGGTAATTTCTTGAGTGGGAAATCTTTTTTAGTAATGCATGTCTGGCACATAATAGATATGCAATGAATGAATGTTCTTTGGGTGTATAAATGAATAAATGAATTAGAATGATTTCATTTATCAGCATAAATGAAATCTGTTCTTGCCCTGTTCACGCCATCTTCCAATTTTAAAGGACTAAATGGACAATTCAGATCCAATATAAAAGGACCATCACTCACAATAAATATTTATGATATAAACCTTCCAACGTAGAGATACCCAGGGGCCCCTCCTCATTTGTACTTTCAAATTACCACCTTCAATTCTTTGTTTTTGTTTGTTTGTTTGTTTTGAGATAGAGTCTCACTCTGTTGCCCAGGCTGGAGTGCAGTGGCACAATCTCAGCTCACTGCAACCTTTGCTTCCCAGGTTCAAGCATTTCTCCTGCCCCACCCTCCCAAGTAGCTGGGATTACAGGCATGCACCACCACACCCAGCTAATTTTTGTATTTTTAATAGAGATGGGGTTTCATCATGTTGGCCAGGCTGGTCTCAAACTCCTGACCTCAGGTGATCCACCCGCCTTGGCCTCCCAAAGTGCTGGAATTACAGGCGTGAGGTACCATGCCCGGCCCAATTCTTTAAAATCCTAAAATTTTGATCATTTTAGAATTGAACTCCTCCGCACAGTGAAAAGTACACAGTGGTATCCACATAATAAATTCCCTGTGTTACCTGAACTGTACATCATTCTGCCTGTGCCCTCCGCCCCACTTGTTTTGTAGATGTAGGTAAAAGTCATCTAAGCTAATATAGCCTCCATCTCCTTATCTGGAAAACAGAGATCATGCAAGGTTTGTTTTCCTTCCATAGTTGTTACAAATACAGACAAGTGCTTAAAAAAAAACTGTATCACAGTGTTACTATAAGATAAATATCTAATTCTTATCAGACACTGGTTATAACTAAAGCTGGATCATTGCAAATTATGATAACAGAACACAGGACAGCACTGAAAAGGACACAAGTAAAAAATTCACTTGGTTGGGAGGCCGAGGTGGGCGGATCACAAGGTCAGGAGATCGAGACCATCCTGGCTAAGACGGTGAAACCCCGTCTTTACTAAACATACAAAAAATTAGCCAGGCGCGGTGGCGGGTGCCTGTAGTCCCAGCTATTCAGTAGCCTGAGGCAGGAGAATGGCGTGAACCCGGAAGGCAGAGCTTGCAGTGAGCTGAGATCACGCCACTGCACTCCAGCCTGGGCGACAGAGCGAGACTCCATCTAAAAAAAAAAAAATTCACTTGGGAGTTGATAATCTCAACACCATCCATCCTTCAAAGCCCTTGTTCACCTCCAAAAGTGTGCTCTGAGAGCTTCAGGCCACTGCCAGCTCCTGTGAATTCTGCCTGGACACCTTCCTACGTGTTACTTACCCAACTCCTGTTGCTCACAAACTTGTACTTTCACTCTCTCTGCCGGATGGATTTTGTCCCTCAAGCTCAAAAAAAGCCAATCAGGGTCTCAGTTTTCTTTTTCTGGTACTTAAACTATAATTTACACCATGGTCAGCACATGCTCCAGATTCACTGAATTAAATACCCACCTATGAATACAGAGTCTGATATTATCTTATTTTTAAAGTCTTCTTTATTGTAGAAAAATCACCAGCAAGAATAGATTTTTAAAGGTAACAGGGGTGATTAAGACTCCAACCTTTACCACAGTCCCCATTAAAAATTACTGTCTCTCATATTTTTCAGCTAGATGATGGTATTGTCTAAAATGGATTTCATTAAAATCTTTAAACATGAACAAAACCCACAAAGACAACAAATAACTGCTCTTTTCTTTTCATCTGACAAGGTGATACAGCATTTCTTTAAAGAACTAAATTGCAGACAATTCACACACACAAAGAAGACAAATCAAGGGAAGAATTAAGGACCTCTTTCCTATAGAGTTCTCCCATTGACAATACGGCTGCTTGTTTAAATAATCACACCCTTAGCCCATCAATTTCAGACGCTTCCCACTATTTAGTATTCTCCAATCCTGCCATCAGGGAAGCCACATTAGTTCAAATCAAAAGCAATTTGCCAACACATTATACACAGCTCATATAATAACGCTTTATCTTTTAATAGCAATTTCCTATTTTCAAGGCACTTCCACACACATCCACTCACTGAATCTTCATCACAACTCTTGACAGTAGGCAGGGAAGGGGGCATGAGTATCCCCACTTAACAGATCAGAAGACTGGAGGACAGAGTGCAGAAATCCCTGCCTGCACACAGTGACCACAGCTGCTTCAGGATCCATAGGCATCCTAGGACATAATGGACCTTGAAAGTCATACCCTACTAGGAAAACCTTAGTCTTTCTCTTTGACATAAAGGGGACTGTATCAAAAAAGATGTCAGTATGGTTTGGTTTTTTGTCCCCACCAAAATCTCATGCCAAAGTGTATTAGGTTGGTGCAAAAGTCATTGCGGTTTTTGCCATTAAGAATAATATCAAAAACCACAATGACTTTTGCAGCAACCTAATAATTCTCATTGTTGGAGATAAGGCCTGGTGGGAGTTGATTGTATCATGGGGGCAGACATCTCCCTTTCTGTTCTCATGATGGTGAGTTGTCATGAGATCTGGGTGTTTAAAATGTGTAGCACTTCCCCCTGCTCTCTTGCCTCTGCCCCTGCCCCTGCCTCTCTCTCTCTCTCTCCCTCTCGTTGCCATTGTTTTCTCTTCAACTTCCGCCATGATTGTACGTTTCCTGAGGCCTCCCCAGCCATGCCTCCCATATAGCCATGAGGAACTGTCAGTCAACTAAACCTCTTTTCTTTATAGATTACCCAGTCTCAGGTATGTCTTTATAGCAGTGTGAGAAAGAACTAATACAGATATCACGTATGATAACATCAGGCCTGTTAACAATAGGGCAAAAACATTTTCCAGGCAAAGCCTTCCCATGAAGGAACAAGATTTTGTATCCTTCTCAGTTCATCCTAAGATTCCACATAACTTGCCAACCTTGAAATTATTATTGTGTTATAACCATTGCCATCCCCATTGTCATCCCAGGGTTAAAACTACTCATGGGCCATCACAGCCTAGACTGCAGCAACAGCCTTCTAGCTGATTCTTTTTCCTTTCTTGCCCCTCCCCCACCACACACTTTATTCTCCACATACAGTCAGGGTGGTCTCTTGATGGAATATTTCAGACATACAGAAAAGTGTACAGAAAAAGTTATACTTTCAAGAAAGGAGTAGTAGTTCTGTGTCCAGATAGGACAAATCGGCTTTTCAGTGACCAGTTTACCCACCAGGAACAAGTGGAAAAGCTAGAGGAGTCAAAATTAAAGCCTGGTAATACTAAATGTCAACAGGGCTGTTAGTCACAGGGAATTGGCAAATACTGCTGTGGGGAGGGGAGGAGACTCAACATGCTTTCAACCCCTTTAGAATACTTTTTGCAACACCTACCAAACCTGAACAGCCACAAACCCCATGCCCCTGTAGTTCTGCTCCTGGGAACCTATGCAACAGAACTGCATCCATATGTGCACCAAAAATGCATAAAATTTAGTTCACAACAACACAGGAAAATCTTCAAAACACATGTGGTATGAAAGAAGTCAGGTGCAAATAAAACTCCATATCCAACAAACAGTTGCATTTGTAGGCAGTTTAAAAACAGGCAGAACTAATATATGGCTATGGCAGTTAGGACAGTCGCTACCCCTGGGGAGGAAATGGGCAGTGACTGCGTGGGGGGGCAGAACAGTGGTGTAGGGGCTGTGGCAGGCTCTCATTCTTGATCTGGGTACAGGTGACTTGACTGTGTTCACTTCTTGAAATTCCTTGAGATTTACATCTATGATTAATGTTCTTTACCAACTATGCCGTACTTAAATGCAATTGCTTATATTTATAAAAATAAGTAAATCTTTGGAGAAAATGAACATTCAAGAAATGTTAAGAAATAATCCAATCACAATCAAAGTCCTTCGGAACTCATTATCAACCACATTTATCTCTACTTCCCAGAGAACAACTTTGTTAAATGTGCTGTTCAACATCTTTTCATCTCCCTACTCTTTGCAGTATGGATAACTGTGCATGTATTCTACTGAACAAACATCTTTTGGCAACTTGACATTTTCATTCAACATTATGGTTTTGTAATGTGTGTGGCCTCATGCATTGCACAACATATTTACACTGCTGCTGTATGGTTCTCCACCTTATACATATGCTGGTATTTATTTATGCTTTCTCCTTTTGATGGGCTTTAGGTTCTTCAAATTTTGCAAGAGTATAAAGGAAACGGAAAGAAACTTTCATGAGTGTTTCTTCAGTGGGCAGGAGCAATCTTCCACTTTGCTACATCTTCTCAAACTGCTCTCTAAGTGATTATGCTAGTATCATATGATATGCTCTGACCAGCATCTTATGAGAGTTTCTGTTGATCCATATCATATGAGGAAACTTTTAGTTGTAGTAGTTTCACTGACTGGATGGGAGTAAAATGAAATCCAGATGGGAGTAAAATGGAATCTCACGGTGACTGTAATCTTCTCATCCCTTTGCCATCGTGATGTAAGTTCAGTATGACCTGCTTATCATATCCTTTCCCCTTTCTTATAGTATTTTTAAAGCTATTTTTTTTCTTTTTTGTGTTTTTTGTTTTATTGTTTTTGGGATTTTTTTTTTTTTTGAAACAAGGCCCCTCTTGCTCTGTCATCCTCTTGCTTTGTCATTGCAGCCACGACCTCCTGGGCTTAAGGGATTCTCCTTCTTGAGTCTCCTAAGTAGCTGGGACTACAAGTGGGTGCCACCATACCCAGCTATTTTTTTTAATATTTTTTGTAGAGATGAGGTCTCACTATGTTATCAAGGCTGGTCTTGAATTCTTGGGCTTAAGCACCTTTCCCAACTCAGCCTTCCAAAGTGCTTGGATTACAGGTGTGAGCCACTGCACCTGACCTAAAGCTATTTCTTACAGGTGAATTTTTAAAGTATAAATCAGTTTATGTCTCTCCTTTATCAGAAACATTCCAATGGCTCCCCCGTGCACTCAGAATAAAATCCACTCTATGCCACGGCGTACGAGCCCTATAGACCTGCCCCAACCTTCCTCTTCCCATTTATCCACAAAGCACCTCCTCATCTACTATGATTCCAGAACATAGAACATTTTCTAGTTGTCAGATTTGTTAGCTTATTTCAGTCTTAGCTTCATTCTTGCAGATTTCTTTCTCCACAGTGCTTTCTGTTATCCAGGAATTTTCACATTTGGCTTTTTTTTTTTTTTTAAATCACGGCTCTGACTAATGGTGCTTTCTCAGACAGGACTTCCTAAACCATATCTAGCGGGGGGTTAGCCATTTTTTAGCACATCACTTTGATTTTTCCTCTTCCCTGCATTTATCATGCTTTGATATTATCTTACCTCATCTTATGTATTATTTTATGTATTTGTTCACTTGATACTTTTCTTCTTCTATAATGTTAAGTTTGCTCCATGAAAGTAGGGTATTATCTATCTCATTGATATGGTTTGGCTGTGATCCCACTCAAATCTCATCTTGAATTCCCACATGTTGTTGGAGGGACACAGTGGGAGGTAATTGAATCACAGGGGCAGGTCTTTCCCATGCTGTTCTCATGATAGTGACTAAGTCTTACAAGATCTGATGGTTTTAAAAAGGGGAGTTTCCTCACACAAGCTCTCTGCTCTTGTCTGCTGCCATGTGAGATATGCCGTAACTTCCACCATGACTGTGAGACCTCCTCAGCGACATGGAACTGTAAATCCATTAAACTTCTTTCTTTTGTAAATTGCCCAGTCTCGTATATGTCTTTATCAGCAGTGTGAAAATGAACCAATCCAGTAAATTGGTACCAGAAGTGGGGTGCTGCTGAAAAGATACCCAAAAATGTGGAAGCAACTTTGGAACTGGGTAACAGATAGAGGCTGAAGCAGTTTAGAGGGCTCAGAAGAAGACAGGAAAATGTGAGAAAGGTTGAACTCCCTAGAGATTTGTTCAATGGCTTTGACCAAAATGCTGATAATGATATGGACAATGAAATCCAGGCTGAGGTGGTCTCAGATGGAAATGAGGAACTTGTTGAAAACTGGAGCAAAGGTAACTCGTTATGCTTTAGCAAAGAGATTGGCAGCATTTAGCCCTTGCCCTAGAGATTTGTGGAACTTTGAACTTGAGAGAATAATTTAGGGTAATTGGTGGAAGAAATTTCTAAGCAGCAAAGCATTCAAGAGGGGACTTGGATGCTGTTAAAGGTATTCGGTTTTAAAATGGAAACAGCATAAAAGTTTGGAAGATTTGCAGCGTGACAATGTGACAGAAAAGAAAATCCCATTTTCTGAGGAGAAATTCAAGCTGGCTGCAAAAGTTTGCATAAGCAATGAGAAGCCAAATGTTAATCACCAAGACAATGGGGAAAATGTCTCGAGGGCATGTCAGAGACCTCTGCTGCTGCCCCTCCCATCACAGACCCAGAGGTTTAGGAGGAAAAAAATGGTTTTATGGGCCCAGGGTCCCTCTGCTGTGTGCAGCCTAGAGACTTGGTGCCCTGTGTCCCAGCCACTCTAGCCTTGAGTAAAAGAGGCCAAGGTACAGCTCAGGCTCTTGATTCAGAGGGGGAAAGCCCCAAGCCTTGGCAGCTTCCATGTGGTGTTGAGCCTACAGGTACACAGAAGTCAAGAATTGAGGTTGGGAACCTCCGCCTAGATTTCAGAGGATGCATGGAAACGCCTGGATGTCCAGGCAGAAGTTTGCTACAGGAGTGGGGCCCTCATGGAGAAGCTCTGGTAGGGCAGTGCGGAAGGGAAATGTGGGGTTGGAGCCCTGACACAGAGTCCCTACTGGGGCACTGCCTAGTGGACCTGTTTGAAGACAGCCACTGTCCACCAGATCCCAGAATGGCAGATCCACTGACAGCTTGCACCATGCACCTGGACAAGCTGCAGACAACACCAGCTTGTGAGAGCAGCGAGGAGTGGGGGCTATACCCTGCAAAGCCACAGGGATGGAGCTGTCCAAGACCATGAGGACCCACCTCTTGCATCAGCATGATCTGGACATGAGAAATGGAGTCAAAGGAGATAATTTTGGAGCTTTAAGATTTGACTGCCCAGCTGAATTTCAGACTTGCAAGGAGCCTGTAGCCCCTTTGTTTTGGTCAATTTCTCTCATTTGTAATGGCTGTATTTACCCAATGCCTGTAGCCTCATTGTATCTAGGAAGTAACTAACTTGCTTTTGATTTTACAGGCTCATAGGTGGAACAGACTTACCTTGTCTCAGATGAGACTTTGGCTGTGGACTTTTGAGTTAATGCTGAAATGAGTTAAGAGTTTGTGGGACTGTTGGGAAGGCATGACTGGTTTTGAAATGTGAGGACATGAGATTTGGGAGAGGCCGGGAGTGGAGTTATATGATTTGGCTGTGTCCCCACCCAAATCTCATCTTGAATTCCCATGTGTTGTGGGGAAGGACCCAGTGGGAGGTAATTGAATCACGGGGGCAGGTCTTTACCATGCTGTTCTCATGATTGTGAATAAGTCTCAGAAGTTCTGATGGTTTTAAAAAGGGGAGTTTCCCTGCACATGCTCTCTACTCTTGTCTACCGCCATGTAAGACATACTTTTTACCTTCCACCATGATTGTGAGGCCTCCCCAGCCCCATGGAACTGTAAGTCCATTAAACCTCTTTCTTTTGTAAATTGCCCAATCTCGGGTATATCTTTATCAATAGCATGAAAATGGACGAATACACTGGTTTATCATTGAATCCTCTGAATTGAAACTAGTCTTTGGCACACAGGAGGTGTCCAGTAAGTATTTGTTGAATAAGCCAGTGAACAAATGAACGACTGAAAGTATAGACTCATTAATGTCCCCAGTATGCTATTTCCAGCTTCCCTTGGCAAGTTTTTTTACCTTTCTGAGATCTATAGTTCTCATCAGTAAACTGGGAATAACATGTAACATTCACCTACCCAAGTTATAGTTCCAGATACTAGTATTATATATGTAATTCTCTAGCAAATGCCAGTGCCTGGTATAGGTAATTAACAATTCATAAGCAGAATTCCTATTATTATCATAATACAATTTTTTCCTGGCATATACATGTACGTACACGCACACACACACACACACACACACACACACTCTCATATATTAGGGAGAAAATGTCCAATTCAAGGTATCTTTATACCTACCTGTCCACAATCACAGGAGATTTGGCAGATTCTTTAGCTATTTCGGAGGCCACGATATAATTGCCCAAAGAGTAAAAAGCTCTTCTAATGATAGTTGGTTCATCATCAAAGATCTTCCTCCACTGGCCAATGCAAGAGGGTGGTGACTTTAAGAGGACAGCCTTAAGTGAATCTGCCACTGACTGGGTCACCGTGGTTTTACCTGCAGGTCATACACAAAGTATATACATCTTAACCACAGCCGAAAAGTTAATATTGACTGAGAAAGAGCACAGACATTCTCTCAACCTGCAAATCAAATGAGTAGACCAAATAACAGGATTCTTTATAAAAAGCTGTAGACCCATAGGAAGTTCGGATTCCTCTGTGTGGTATTAGGAAACCTGGAGGAAAAATTTCGGTTAGTGATCAAATCTGATATTGGGAGTCTGGACACAAGAGCCCCTTTTACGTGTGACTTTTATTCCTGGCAGCCCAGCTACTGCTCACCCGCTTACCACGTTCCCCACCCTGAAGACTTTCTCTCCTCTTACTGTCTATAGCTGATGAACCCACGCCTGGCATCCACAGCGACTCTTCTCGCCCCTCCTCTCTTTCCACCTTCTTCATACCCTGCTTCCACTTATGTGCAATCCCTTTCCAATTTCCAGCCCTGGTTCTACCACTCACTCCTGTGCTTGCCCCTTTGGGCTTGGCCTTTAGAGCTTTTGTATCTGCTTTGGGCTTCAGCTTTCTCCTCAAAGGCACTGCTTAGGCCTCATTGACTTTCTGACTCTGCCTTGCACAGCCTCGGGTGACAGATTAGCCCCTTCCCAGAGCCCATCTCACAATTCTCAGCTGCTGCCTGGAGCTCAGGACAGGTGGTGATGAGAAGATCTACTCCAGCACACTGTGCACTAGTTTCTCTGAGCTCCTACTGTTTCGATTTATTTTTAAGTTTCTCTATCACACACTTAACACTTTATTGCCAACTATCTATTTTCCTTTTTTCTTGGGTTGTCAGGACAGACCCTAACAGTAGCTACCATTTCTCAGTGTCTACTAGGAGCCAAGTACTCAGCACGTTATACTCCTAATTCTCCCAGTGACCCTGCAAAACAGTTATTATTTAATCATCTTACAGATGAAGAAACTGAGCACTGGAGAAGTTAACAAATTTACCCAAACTCACCCTCCTGACAGGCCTTGGTGCAGGATGCAAACGCAAGGCAGACAGAACCACTAGCCTGTGTTCTTTCTGCCACTCTGTGCTAACTCCTTGTAACATTTGTATGTGTGGAGTTTGTGTTGAGGCTGAATTTTTATGTCTCCTGTAATCCCACCAAACCTAAATTAGCTGTGGGTACAAAATAAATGATCAACAAAACACATCAGCTGAAGGACCGATGGTGTTACAATTCCCTCTGCAGCTGAAAGAAACTATGATTGGTCCTGGGCACAGCCAGTACATTTGAGTGATGACAGCTGGTCTCCCTGAAGGCCAGGACACGGCCCGATCCTTCACATGGAGCCAGGATGGTCAACATGGGCCATCACCTGTGCCACGTCTCCCTCGCTGGGTACACAAGTGCCTCTATATGGAAATTGCCTTCTATATTATTAAAAGTCTGTACTCCTCAAGTTTACACAGGAGGAGAAACTCCTGTGCTGAACCACTCGGATGCTAGTTCTCCAACATCAACCCTCTCCTCAGTGTATCCTGGGCCATAGGAGCAGCATGTCTGCCCCTTTTGTACTTTGGTCTAATGTGAGCACACATTGTATTTTGAACTCAGTTTGACAGCTCAGAAGGCTTTTTTTTCTTCATTTCCTAGTTCTTCCACATTTTGCTCCAGAAGAATCTCTGAATTGCCTATGGTTCCTGGACACACCACCCTGGTTCAAGCCCCTGAACCTTTGCCCATGCTATTTCTTCTGTCTGGAGGATGTTACCTGCTTTCATCACCTGACCAACTCCTATCTGTATTTAAAATACAATCCAGGTATCACCCCTGACCATGCACGCCAGCCGACAAAGCCCCACAGAGGCCAGATTCAGTGCCCTTCCTGTGTTCTGCCAGAGCACTGAGGGTCCGTGCCCACACATCATGCTGCTTCATATTGAAGGTCTTATTCATCTCTGCATCCCAGGGCCTGCCTAGCACAGGGCCTGCCACACAGTAGGGGCACACATAAGGCTCCATATAAAGTTTGGTTTTGCAAGAAGTATTTGTTTCTGCAACTAATCAGTTAGTGTCATTGCCTATAACTAAAAGGTAATATTATCTTACCCGTGGCATCCAGTCCTTCGATGGCAACAACCTGGAACTTTCCTTTCTGGACCTGTTTTGGGCACTGGTCGACCAGGTCAAGCACCGCCCGGGCTTCAGGAATAAAGGAGGTACACTGTAAAACAACGTCTATCCATCAGCAACGAAGCCAGGGGGCTTTTGCCGAAATCACACCTAAATGGCTGAGCATAATATTGCCGCATGCTAATAAGGCCTAAGTTATACTGAGCACTGTGCCAGGCCATGGGAATTCAGAGTATTTCGATGCTAGGATGGACTGGAGTGTTTTATTTTATATTGAGTAGCCGAGGCTTGAAACAGCTGTCCCTGTCTGGATCGCTTGGTGGCCTGCAGTCCTCACTGAGCAGCTTTTAGAAAGGCCAGGCAACGCACATCACCACAATGTCCTGTGACACAGCAACCACGGAACTACAGGCCCGCTGGGAACATTGTGTCACAAGAATGGGAAATCAGCTACACAGTGGGTTGAAGAGAGCAGTCTTCATCTGCAGTGTGTCCTCTCCTAGCCATTCAGGGAGCTGAGATAAAGAGCCAAGCAGTGCAATCATGAAGCCAGCAGAGCAGCGCCCCCCTGGGAATTCCCAGTTCCTGAATGTGCATTATCTCACTGCATGCTCACAGCATCTCAGAGCGAGGCTCAGACACTTACTTATGTGCTCGCTCTGAGCAAGGCAATCTTCTAAGTGCTTTACAAGTATTCAGTTGCCAATCTCTGTGATAGCTTTGAGGTGGGTGTGGGGGGGGTACTATTATTATTCCCATCATATGAATTAAGGAAACCGAGGCAGAGAGTTGAAGAAACTTGCTCAAAGTGACACAGTTAATAAATGCCAGAGTTTGAATTTAAACGCACGTGGTTGATCTTGCACTCTTAACTGCTCCACAACGCTGTCCCGTAAGCTTGGAAAATATTCCCAAGCTCCATGGGGCATCCTCAGGGGTCATCTGTGTCACAGGAAGACATCTGCCTAGCCCGCGATCAGAAAGAATTTTCAGTCTCTTTCTGTAAGTACCTGCTGCGAGTCAGATGTTTCCTTAATCGTCAGGACAACACCACAAGATGGGAATTTTACATGTCAAAGGGCAAAACTTAAGAGTAGTTGAGTAACCTGCACAAGGTTCATGGCCAGTCGGTAGGTAAACACTATTTAAGTCTAAATTTCTAAAACCCCCTAAACTCATGCATTTTCTTTTTCACCCCAAGATCCTTGAATGGTGATCATCAGCAAATAAAATTACTTCCCAGCTGACATTATTTTCCCTCACTCCCGGCAGCCCCTTTATTCCCTCTGTACTGCTGTTGGGATGCTTTTACAGCAAGCATCGCGCGGCTTGGTGTAAGTCTATGTTCCACGTCAGGTTGGAAGACCCTTGCAAACAAGCATCTTAAAAGAGTTGCCTGGCTTACAGGACACCTTCCCTACCTGATTTGTTAACGGAAATAAACAAACCACCCAGGCAAGAACCGGCTTTACAGACCAGCCTCTTGGTCCAGCTCTCTGGTCTGAAGGGTTCAGATGCCACGCTGGGAGCTGGAAAGGGACAGAACTCTTACCTCCTCCAAAACGGCCCGGGCGGCTTCCCGGTCCGGGAAGACCACGGAACTGGGCAAGTCTGGCACCACCGGGTGCAGCGGGGGCTCCGGGGCGGGCACGACCTGTGCGCAGCCCACCTGCAGCCGCCTGCCGTCTTGCACCTCCCAGAGGCGCTGCCACAGCTGGCCGCGTGGGTCGGCCTCGAACTCGCCCAGGTGCGGGCGTGGTGCCTCCTGGCAGGCGCCCAGCAGCTCGAGCAGCGCTTGCCGGGTGTCAGGGTCATCCAGGGGGTCGCGCAGCAGGAAGCCTTGCTGCGCGCCGCCGGCCTGGCCGCCCGGGCAGTAGCAGAGCAGCCTGAGCAGCTGGCACCGCTGGAAGGGGCCGCGGCGAAGCTGGTGCAGCAGGCGCTGGTGCAGCCGCGCCGCCCGGACCCGGGCCCCGCAGCCGGCGTCCGGGGTCACCGGCACGCACAGCGAGTAGCTGCGCTCCGGGGGCCCCAGCAGCGCCGCCAGGCGGGGGTCGGGGGCGTCTGCGTCGCCGGGGGCGTCGGCGCCTAGGGCGAAGTGAGCCAGGGTGCAGTCGGGAAGCTCCAGGACGAAGCGGCGCGGCGGAGCCATGGCCCCAGCGCAGACCCCGCGCCGCCCGAGCAGCGGCCCCGACAGTGGCCTGCGCAGGAGCGGGCGGGCGAAGGCCATGGGCGCCTCAGCGACACCGCCCTCGGCCCCGCCTCGGAAACGAAACCCGGCGGCAGCCAGGCGCCGGCGGGAAACGAAACCTGGAGGGAGCCAGGCGCCAGCGGGAAACGAAAGCGAAGCGTTGCGGGGAAACGAAAGCCGCAGGCCCCGGCGGGGCGGGAGCCCTGGGGCTGAGGCGCCCTTCCGGCCTCTCCTCCTCGCCGCGAGATTTGCGCGATAAACGGCCGGCGCTCGGGAGCAAACGCTCGGCCCCGGGGCCCCAGGTGCGCGGCTCCGCCGGCCTGCGCGGTCCCCAGGCGCCGGCTCCCGGGGCTGACACCGAATGAGGCCCCGCGCCGTCGGCCCCAAGGTACCTCCGTGTGCGTTCTGCGGGTGGCTGGCGGCCCCGACTCTGGTTTGAGTTCCTCTTCTGCGGCTTATGCCGGGTGCATGGAGGGGGGCGGGGGTGCACGCGCGAGGGACAGAGGGACAGAGAAGTCCCTTCCCGGTGTAACTGGCTCTTCAACGCCCACGTGCAGGCGCACTACTGCGCTTGGATGACTGACCAGAGCCTGCAGACCATGGCCCTCCCCGACCTCAACTCCTAGCTCTGACCACGCGTCCCCGCCCCTCTAATCCTGCAGAGCTGCTTTCCTGCGGGAACAGGGCGCAGTTCTGGCTCTTCCCTCTCCTGTGTCCTTATCTCACCTGTGCACTCACTCACCTGTGCACACACTCACCTGTGCACAAGCTTTTCCCTCTTCTTGGAATTGCCCTCTCCCTTTTGCTGACTCTCCAACTAGGAAGTGTCGCCCAGATTGGCACCTCGAAATCGCCTTTCTTCCACCAAATGGAAGTTTCCTGCACTAAGGTGAAGTGTGTCAGGATAGCACCCTCTGCCTGCCACGGTCCAGCATCAGCACTGTTGCTGCCTAACAGTGTAACTGCCTAACAGTGTAACAGTGTTTGCCCAGTTATTTGGATGTTTTATTCTGTGTTTACTCGTTAAGTGATGCCTTTTAAAAATGATGTCAAGCAAACCAAAAAGAAACAAAAGGACAATATTCTCCAGGGAAACTCTTTCAAAAAAATAGAATTGAGACAAAGATTGAAAACATTAGATGAGCTGAAAGCAGTTTTTTTTTTATGTCTTAATAGTATTGGACTTAAACTTGGGATTATGTTTAATTCTGAAAAAAAAGTCTTAACAAACGTGAAATATAGATAGGTGGTTGGAATGAGGGTTAATAGGCTAAGAAGAATTAGGAGTTTAAAATTTTTTAGCTCTTTGAGAATAGAATTGTTTTTATTCTCTATCAGGATTTTCACTTTTGGACATTTAGCATGTGCCAGTGGTTTCATGTGTATGTAGTATATGAAAGTAAGAGTCTTCCAGTCACTCCCTTTTCTTCTCTAAGACAGTACTGCATCCTCAAGCCTGCTTGACCTTTTCCCTATGCCATCCACCTCTCTGGATGTATTAGTCTATCCTGGCTACCATAACAAAATACCACGGACAGGGCAGCCTAAACTATAGAAAATTTGTTTTCTCAATGTTCAGGTGGCCAGAGAAGCTGGAGATCAAGTTGCCAGCAGGGTTTGCTTTTTCTGAGGCCTCCCTTTCTAGCGTGCAGACCGCCTCTCTTTCTGGCATGCAGACGGCCTCCTTCTCTCTGTGTTCTCACAGGGCCTTTCCTCTGTGCTTGCATCCTTGGCGTCTCCTTGAAGGTCCAAATTTCCTCTTCTAGGAAGGACACCAGTCAGATTGGGTTAGGGCCCACCATAATGTTCTCATTTTAATGTAATCACCTATTGAAAGCCTTATTTTGAAATACAGTCATACTGTGAGGCACTGGGGACTAGGGCTGAACATGAATTTTGGGGGACATGATATAGCCTATAACTCCCCACATATCTGGGTTAGTAGCCTCTCCTGTGTCCCCCACCAAGGCTATTTGTATCCTCTGTCCTTGACACTCCACAGTCACTTGCCAGTCTCTTTCCCACCACTGAGCACCTTCAGGGTAAGTAGGAAGACCAGCTTCTTCCTAACTTTTCTCTGAGCCTCCAACTGAAAGAAAACCTGACACACAGTTTGCTAAATGAAGCATCCTATCTTTTTTTAATTTAAGTTTTCTCTCTATTTTTCACCTACCTTCGCCCTACAAAGAGATGTAAAGTTAATAACACTGCAGTATTTGGGCTTAGTCAATATTATATAAGTGTTGAAGATGTTGAAGATATATCTTCATTCATAAAGAAAAATTTCTGTTAGATTTTCAAGCCCCTTCAAATTTGTAGGACAGAGACTCTGTGAGCCACAGCTGGATGTTTATATTGACTAAACATGCCTGTAGCCACCCACCCTTGCAGGTGGAAAGGAGAGAAGCTGCAGCTGGGGAAGATACTTCAAAGAGGTGTCTTTAAATGAATGAATAGCACAGCTGTATCATAGGAAAAGCCATAATGTTCAACACTCACAGTATTAAACAAGAGAAAATGAAACTTTTCTAGCCATTCTGCTCGTAAGAAAAAAAAGAAACAAAATGGGAGAATTAAAAATATAAATGGCAATTAATAAATAAGAAAAAATAACACTTTGAGAAAGAGCTTAGTTTTTGAAAACATGTTTAAACAGATATGTTTCTAGGTAGTTTAATTCAATTGGAAAAAGAAAGAAAATGCAAATCAGAATAGGAATCAATGAGATGATAGAATCACAAGTTGAAAAGGATACCCAAAAGAGAATATTACAAACAATTCCACATTCATAAAAGTGAATATTATAAAATAAATGATGAGCTCAGAAAATAAGAATTAATAAAATGAGCCCAGGATAGAATGTTGATTCTATGACTCTGTAACCCAAATCCTAGGCTAGAAATTAATGAAAGGGCTAAAAAGCACTGAAGAAGTTTCAGCGATCACTTGGTTATGGAGGAACAGATAAGCTGTCTCCCACATAACCTTCTGTTTCTTTTTTAAATAAAAATTCATTGTAGCACATTTGTGGGCTTACAATTTGAAGAGTATTCTACTGTCTCATGGAGTTGGTTTTCTCACAAAGAAATGCTATTGATACAGCTACCTTTGAGGGAAGAATTGCCATAACAGGTCTAGCTGCTCACCCCTTGCATATCTCCACAGGAGCCTCTAACCATGATTGTTAGGCCAAACTTTGGAAAGATGACCCTCCAGAGGCTCTTTATATTAATGGTTGGTGATTCTGTCATGTACACCTGGGGCAATACTCCATGACATGCCAGCTTGCAATCATTTTGCACAAACGTCAAGATTAACGATGTGCACCTCATTCATTGTTGGGGTCCTGATATTTGGTTACCATAGCTAGGCACGTGGCAGGATGTGCCTGCGTGCCTAGCCCTTCATATAATGGCAGACCCTGAGACTCAAACAGGCTTTTCCTGGCCAGTGGTTTCAAACACGTCCTGGTAGTTCACTGCTGGAGGGAGCACACCCTGTGCAACTCAGGTGGTGAAGGACTCAAAAGCTTATGGCTACCCTCTCCAGACTGCTTGACTTACACCTTTTTCCTATTCTTACTCTACAGCCTTTTAGAGGAATAAAGCCCAGATGGGAGTCTAACATGCTACTGAGTCTTATGAGTCCTGTTTGTGAATTAGCAAGCATAAAGATGGTCTTGAGACGTCCACACATGCGCACACACACATACCCACTCATGAAAAGAAAAAAAATTTCCAAGATTAGAGCCCACTGTTATTTCAGAGCATGTTGATATTCCATTTTATGCATGTAAATACACACACACATAAACACAAATACAACGTTGGGCCCATGAAGGAGTGAAAGGGAAAGGCAAAGAGGTTAAAGAAGTTGTCTGCAACCAACATCTGTGTACAATCACCAACAAAGTGTATAATATACGATGAATTTCTACGAATTAGTGATAAAATGCAGGAAACCTAATAGGCAAAGGATTGGAACAAGCACATCACACACAAAAAATATTCAAATGGCTAACAGAGGAAAAGATACTTAATATCATTGGTCATAAGGGAACTGGAAATTACAACCATAATGATAGGAACAGCAGGCCTACAAATTTGTGATGTGAACAAATGTGAAACAGAAATAGTCCTTCAAGACGGAGCCCAAGTGGCCAACTAGGTCTGAATTTAAAATAAAGCCAAGTAGCCATTTGCTGACTAGAGGTCACACGAGTACTGTGACTTCCTGGAAAGCCCACCCGTTCTAACTTTGGGGCTTTGAGAGCTCTCCTGGATCAACCAATCAAAACACAATGGTATTGATTAATCAGAGCTCAGTTGTATAAAACAATCAGGATGCAGCCGTGTCACCCAATCAGGACTAAGTGAGTTTAAATCCTTCATTTGCATAAATACACCTGATTGGGACCCTAGGTGGGATTTTTGCTATAAAACCCTAGACTTCCTTTTGTTCTCTGGAAAACACCTCTGTTTCACACTGAAGGCTGGTGCAAATTATTCACTGAAATAAAATCTCTTTCTTACAGATTCCTTTTCAGAGAACTTTTGTTCACATTTATAGTGTCAGAAGTGGAATAAGAAAAGAATCTTGATTTTTCTCCCAGCACAGTCCTTAACCAACTCCTTTGTGCCTCCAAGAAGTCTTTGAGCTCAATTGTCTTAAATAATTTCAAGGAACAGTACTCACTGTTATTTCAGAGTATTTTGATATTTCATTTCATGCATGTAAATACACAGACACACAAACACGATTACAACTTTGGGACCATGACGTTGGGGGAATGAGGGTCGAGAGGTCCTCTGGTAAGTCTTCCTGAATTTATACCTTCCATGCTTTGGATGAGGTCTCGGAGACTATTTTTCCCCCATAGGTCCCATGTATTGGAACCTCAAAGAGAAACTTCTTTTAGCCATGGGCTTGAGTAAGGGAGCATTCTCAGCCATTCCCCCCATCTAGACTGCAAAGGGGACATTTCCTCTTGACCCCAAGTTTAGGAGGGAGCCTTTCCAGCCAGTTCCCTCCATCCAGGCCCTGGAGAGGACTTTCCCTGTTGGCCCAGGGTTTAGGAAGGGCTTATCAGTCAGGCTATGCCAGTCTGTAAGGTTTTGTGGGGATGCTCACAGTAAGGGCACTGAAAGGAACAAGTTTGTCAGGTCACTGCAATGAGTAGTCCATGCTTTCAGTTCTTCCTATCTGGTCAGCTGCCTTCTGGCACTCCAGCTGGATTTATGAGCCAAAATTACGGTTTGAGGTGTTGTAATTGGCTAAGTCTCTGGACACAAATTACCCAGAATAATCTGAAACTTTACTGGCCAAAGTGGGACTCCTTTAAAATTCCGAGACTTGCCAGTCTACACACACAACTGGAAAAAAGAAAATACCAAACCTCCCAGAGACAATGGGAAGCCTTTTTCAGTTGTTGGTACTTTGAAAGTCCTCAGTGGAATCAAGGCAGTCATCACCTCTCTTAGGGAAAATAACTACAAAGTGAGTGAGCACATCAGTGAGATAGAAAGATCAGCGTTTGCAGGACCAACACCAAAGCTGTAGAAACACCACTGAAACCATTGTTCCACTAGCTGCCTTGCCTGTTGCTCTACCTGTCTTCTGCACCTTTCTTCACCAGCTTTATCCTTCATTCCCTCCTTCCTCTTTCAGGTTTTCACCTAGTTATTTTAAGAAAAGGTTCTAAACTATTTCTCTAGACTCATCTGTGTGTTTTCTTGTCCTGTGATGAATTCCTGTGATTTATGTTACTTTGGCATTAATTTTAATCCTCCTCTAGCACACGCAGACTCCTTCTTGAGAAAGCTTAAATTCTTTCTGTATTTGAGATGTAAATTTGTCACCCTCTTTTCTCTAAAATTTGGTAAGGGATTTTGCTATGTGGGACAGATACATTTCAACTTATTTTATTTACAGAAATGCTGGTTGAATCCAACTGTCTTCTAAACAAGGGGGTTTTACCTGACTCATGGCTCAAGTTTTAAAATTAAAGCTAAAAGATCATTACTTGTGCCTACCTGTATTTGTGTGTGTGTGTGTGTGTGTATACATGTCTGTTAGTATATCGTCTACCAGATTGGCTTCTAAAAATGGGTACTCATAAATTAAGCAAATAAGTCAAAATGCTTTTCAAGTTCATATCACTTAGTAATTTTTAGGTGGATAAAACTAGTGTAATATTGTTCGTTTGATGGGAATGGCTATGTCTTTGAGTTATCGAAAAATATGCATATATTTAACATTAAGATTTTTAATTTTATTATACTTGCCTGCCATTCAGTAGTATAAAGTTGGTTGATAGAAAACAGCTTGAGATTATGCTAGATTTGCCTGAAGTATCATGAAATTTTCCAGGCATAATTATTAAAAATGAATAGATGGGGTGGATGCAGATGGGATAAAAGTTTTTAAATGAACTTTTGGTAATGGTTATGTTTTGTAATATATTTACTTAGGAAGGCTTCTCCAAATCTTTTTAGTAACTATAGCTATAGAATTTTTCTGAGCTAAATTAAATGGTTAATATTCATTGCATATCTAGATCATTTAGAAATAAGATAATGCTAAGACATTATTGCTAAATATGAGTTTAGGCTTACATATTTTTGGCTTCTTAATTCAGAAGAACAAAAGTTCTTTGGATTTGTTAGTAAAAATGTCCTTTTTCATATTAAAAAGATGTTCTGTTAGAAAGCTTGTGTCTCTTGAAATTGTAAAACGTGTATTCTTGGATTGTTGGTATGGCAGATTTTCGCTGAAAATTAGGATTGCTAAGAAATAGTATGGTGATTAGAGTGTGTGATTAAGCTACTAGGGCAGAGGGCATTCTGTTTGCAAGTGTTTGAGGAGGGTAGAATGTGTTTTTGATAAAGAAGGTTGAAAAGAAAAGAGAAATGAGAAAGAACCTTGTGTGATAAATTTTTGTCTTACAGTAAAATGACTGGTTATTTAAGAAAGGAAGTATGGAACAGAGAAGAAAGTCTAAGCATGTCATCAAAGGTCTAAGTAAATCATAAGCTGCATGAAAATCAAGTTTATAAAAGCAATTTTCTGTGCAATCAGGTTGGCTACAATTGAAAAGAAATCGTATATGAGTCTTTCTCAGGATTAAACGTTGATGTTAAAAATACACTGATACAGAACTTTAAAATTTGATCTCATGTATTAAAACAAGATTTTCTTAAAATACTGATTTGCTCTTAGTAAAATTGCAAGAGGTTTTAATTTTTAATTTGCAAATCTGTTCCCTTAATAGTAATCCTCTAAACTACAAACAGTTTCTGTTTCTGGCATATTTCCTCCTGAGGTCTATATAATTTTCCTGTTTTCAGGTTGTAAATGCAGCTCTCTTTCTCTTGGTCATTGAAAAGGTAAATTATTTTTGCGTGGCCACAATGATAACCATCTCCTTCAACCTTTTCGTCATCTCCTGTAACTTTTTCTCTGGTTCTAACACTGCTGTCATGGCCTGATGCTAAAATGTTTATTTTGAAGATCTAGAAAACCAAAGTTTTCCTTCATTATAACTTGATTTTACACTCTTGGCTTTTCTTGATGTGTCTGAATTGTTCCGTGTAACCAGGAAGCTTCCTATGCTGTTCCTAAGAACCAAGGATTTCCATGTTCAGAGTACTAGTTTTCTTGTTTACATTTCTCTATAGTAGCATATGCTTAGAATTCTGGATACATTCTTTCTGTGCCTGATTAAATTCAAATACCCTTCGCATCAGGTTTAACTTTCAGGTTATGTGAATGGGCTTTCTGTAAGGAGAAGCAATCATACTAAAGGAGGTTTGTTTCCCCTTTACCTATTAGGTAACTGGCCTAGTAAACTAAGAGTCTGTGTTTTGCTGAGATAATTCTTTTGCTTCATGTTGTTTTTATTAGGCTTTTGATTACTTAGAGAAACTGAACTTTAAAAAGTTTAGGGTTTTCACATCCATGTAAATCTGTATTCTTTTCGAAGTCTCCTGATTATCACTTTATTTATTTAGCAGTGACATATGGTTCTGGTTAATCAAGTATTTTGAACCTTTTGACATCTTTGGCAGGTTTCCTCAATATCAAAACCCTAAATTAAGCCTTTTTGATCTTGTAGAGATACCAAATGATTAGGCTTATTTGGCAAATCATATGGGAAGCATATCAAATAAGAAATGATGTTTAATTCCCTTTAAGTTATATTTATATAAATACGTTATTAATATGTGTTCCAAATTGCATGAGATCTTAAAATTCCAAGGTGTTTTATGATATGGTTTAGATTTGTGTCCCCAACCAAATCTCATGTTGAAATTGTAAACCTCAATGTTGGAGGTGCAACCTGGTGGGAAGTGATTAGATCATGGGAGCAGGTCCTCATGAATGACTTAGTACCATCAACTTGTTACTGTCCTCAGGATAGGTAGTTCTTGTGAGATCTAATTGTTTAAAAGTGTGTAGCACCTCCCCCTGCCCCAGCATCTTTCTCTCTTGCTCCCGCCCTGGCCATGTGAGACATCTTCTCCCCCTTTTCCTTCTGTCATGATTGTAAGTTTCCTGAGGCCTCCCCAGAAGCCAAGCAGATGCCAGCGTGATGCTTCCTGTACAGCCTGCATAAGAATGAGCCAATTCAACCTATGTTCCTTATAAATGACCCAATCTTGGGTATTTCTTTACAGCAATGCAAGAATTGACTAATATATCATAATATGTGTTATCAGTCTTGAGTATGATTATTTTGTTTAATGATTGTATGCCACAAAAATACCTAAATTTTCTTTTAAATTTTCTTGCAATTATTTCTGCATTATTTCTTACAATTTCCTTGTAAACTCTCATCAGAGTTTTGATCATAGCTGTTCTTGATTTTTCTCATCCACAATTATTGTTTTAAATTCTTCTCTAGAAGCATTTGCAATCAGCTATAGCCCAAAATTACTAATTAAGGAAAGCAAAATTAATTAACTAAAAGTAAGTAATTGATAAGGATAATTTTATGACTTTTATTTAAAATGTTGGTTCTACACTTAAATATTTTTTTCAGATTCAAGGAATTTTTCTTTCATTAGCTATAGTTTGCAATAATTTGGTAAAGTATACTTTTGTGAACAAAAGTGGAAGCATTTGCCTTTCTCCCTACTTGAGTCCTCCAAAATTCAGACACTATTTGTGAGCATTCTTATTTTATTTCTGTAAGTTCAATAAAAATCTGCTCTCCCTTTATAAGCAGGATACTATTGGAAATACTGATTATATTACTAGGCTTTGATTGAAAAGTCATATTTAAGAAGGGTCATAAAATGCCTGGCTTCAAGAGTTACCAGCCTTACAGTGAATACATAAAACTTGTCACTTCCTGGTAGGCCCAAGAACCTTAAGTCCCTAAGTAAAATCTAAAGCCTGCCTTGATTTGGCTTCCTAGCCTCTAGAGGTTCTACAACCTGAAAGTTCCTGTGTGATTAATGTGGAGAGAAAAAGTCATGTTCTTAAGAAAAACTAACGTGCACCTACTACTAGGTTAAATCCCTGTGCACTGTGTTCAAGTTCTGTTTTTTTACCTGTAGACCGGACTGGATCTTGAGTTCTCCTAATTTCCTACAATATCTGGATACAGTTAAATCCTGATAAAGTTTACCAGCCCTCTTCCCTCAAGCAAAACTATAGAGCCTCTCGGACATTTCCCCTACTCGAATTATTCAACTAGGGGAATTAGGTATTAAGACTGGAGAAAACTCATCAGAGCTCTGGTCAACACTGGGGCTACTCTGTCCATCCTTACCCCCAGCATGCTTTCCATGGACCCTCCCCGGAGTTCTGAATTCATCCAGATTATGGTTCCTATTCTTCACCTATTCTTTTCCAACTAGTACCCCTCACGGGCAGTTGTTTTTCCTTTGGACTTCCACACACTTCCTAGGCAGGGACTTCTTAGAAACATTCCAGGCCCATATTTTATTCTCCCAGAAAGGAGAAATAATGCTTGAGTTATCCTCACCAGGAGATTTGGCCACGGAAATAACTTTTACCCAAATTCCCATCTATTCATTTATCCTCAACACTACCTACCCTGTTCTCTAACAGCTATAATCCAACACTCATGATAATCCCTCAGATTATGAAGATAATAGTTGTGGATACTCTCAAGGATATAATTCATCTAGAAGGGTTAACCCCAGAAGGAGCTAGATTAGAAAGGTTTTTCGGGTCCCAATTTAAACTACATTCTGCTTGGAATTCATAAATGATCAGAAACCCTTCCTGAACTGTTCACAGGATTGCCTGCTCTACCACCCAGGCCATCAGGGTGCAACAGAGGTCCATAGACTCCCTTGCTCATGTGGTCCTAGACAAACACATTGCTTTAGACTGTCTCCTCTCTGCACAGAGTGATGTTTGTGCTGTTGCTGCCACTTTCTGCAGGGTAAATACTTCCAGGCAGGTTGAATTTGAAACATCTAAGATCACAAGGCTAGCCAAATCTCTGAAAAACACCTTCAAAAAGCCTCCTGGCTGGACTTTCTAGGTTAAGTTTCTGATCTCCAGATATTTCCAGCTGGCTTCCCCTGTAGTAGGGTTCCTTCTGCATGCCACCCTGCAGGTCTTGATCCTCCTCATGTTTGGGCTAAGCATTTGGCACCTCTTTAAGATTTTCCTAGCCTATTTTAACAGATGCCTGCAAGAGACCCCCACTAGGATTGTGCTGACCTAACCTTTGAGACTTCAAAGGTTGCTCCAGCCAGAAAGGGGAACCAAGTTAACCCAAAAGAATTTGATTCAAATTTAACAGATACCTGTATGCCTCTCATGATCACGTTTATGAAGAAGTGAGATCTAGCCAAAAGTGGTTTTCAATTGTGTAAGACCATGGCATGAGAGTTTAAGAAACTTTGGGCTGAGATTTCAAGGACCTGAGATATATCTACTGTTGAATATTTGGTAATCATTAAGCATACAATTTTGCAGATGTTAAATGTTAAGTTAAACACATTTAATGTTTTTTTTTTAAGTAAAATAAGTCATTTCTGTTTCTATTCAGAATATGACAGTATCAGAATAACCCTAACTGAACACTTAAAGTTTGCCAGGCACTATTCTGAATTCTTCACAAAAATTAGCAGTTTTACTCTGCACAAAAATCACATGAGATACGTGGCTTTGCTGATGAAGAAATGGAAATCCAGAGAAATAAAGTCGCTTACTCAAAGTCACCCAGCTACATGATTTGTGGCTCTGGAAGTTCAGCTACTAGGACTCTTCCAACTTCCTACGGGTGTCACGAAAGCACAAGACCACACATTTACACACAGTTCTGATGAAACAGGGCTAAAAGGAAGATTTCTGTAAAAAGGTCAACAAGGCTTTCTAAGAAAACTGTAAAGATAAATCAATGATGAGTCGCAGTAATTCTCACCAATTAGGAAGCATCTTAGAAAAGCATTGGATTTCCTCTAACTAAAAACATCTATAAAAAATGATATCAAAATATAGGAAGATATAAATATCTAAATTTTAACACTGTCACCTTGCATAAATTAGGCTGAATAACTAATGGAATAAGACCTGAATTCAATTTTGTTCCATACTTTTTTACTGTGATCTGAAAGGGGTCTTGAGATGAATGATCCTGTACTCATCCTCCACCAGCCAATCGGTCTGTTTATTATTTGGCTTTAAAAAGAAACCCCTCCACCATGATGGAGCAAAAACTGTTACTTGGCTATGTCAAGAGAAAGCAATGCAATAAGTACAAAGCGTGCTGATTAACGCACCTTTGTCTATCTCTATCAGACAGAGAGCTAGATATTGATGGAGACTGCTATCCTCATCTGTAACTACATCAAGCTAGAGAGACTGTTATAATACAAGTGGACTGAGGCAGCCATAAGTAGAGAAACCAGGAATGCTTGCCCCGATCTCTAGTCTTCAGTCTTGGCCCTGTTTCAACTTTCAGTTTCATACGTGGAAAAATCGAAACTAACTCAGCTGAGTGTTAGTCAAAGAAGGTGTGTCCTGCTCCTTGATGACAGGTTGCTCAGAGACTGCTGATTTCCACCCCTATATAAAGAGAGTCCCCGGCATACAGGGACTGCTCTGCTCCAGGCATCTGCCACAATGTGGGTGCTCACACCTGCTGCTTTTCCTGGGAAGCTCCTGAGTGTGTTCAGGCAACCTCTGAGCTCTCTGTGGAGGAGCCTGGTCCTGCTGTTCTGCTGGCTGAGGGCAACCTTCTGGCAGCTAGTTACCAAGAGGACAAAGCAGCAGCTGGTTCTGAGAGAGCCAGATGAGACCAAAGAAGAGGAAGAGGACCCTCCTCTGCCCACCATCCCAACCAGCGTCAACTATCACTTCACTCGCCAGTGCAACTACAAATGCGGCTTCTGTTTCCACACAGCCAAAACATCCTTTGTGCTGCCCCTTGAGGAAGCAAAGAGAGGATTGCTTTTGCTTAAGGAAGCTGGTGAGTCCATGGTCCCAGACAGAAATCAGGATTCTCAACTATTGGGCAGTAGGGTAAGGTGCGAAGGGGCTGGGGACACACATAAGCTGGAAAGCTTCTCCAAAACTTGAGGTCACCATTTACCATTGCACGGTGAGCATGTTGTCCTATGAGAAAATAATTCAGTGAATTTTGGAGTGGGCATCTAGTCCTTCCTAAATCACAGAATTGGGCTGGAACAGGGGATTTGTGGAGCAAACCTGTCCCTCCTGCCACTTGGAAGCAAGAAGGGGTCTATGCAAAGGGCAGGTCCCTGTAACACTCGGTGTTTGGAAAGAGGCGGTTTGGGAAGTTTGTACTACTTTCTGAGTTTGCCCACAACACTAACGAATTTGGGTTTTCCAGAAACAGTTATTAATAATTAGGAAAGTTGGAAACACAAATAAAAACTTTGGCATAAAAACAGCAGTAGTTAAATCTTATATTTGAGTTTGTGTATATTCTTTTTTTTTATTTTTTATTTATTTATTTATTTATTTTTTATTATTATTATACTTTAGGTTTTAGGGTACATGTGCACAATGTGCAGGTTTGTTACATATGTATCCATGTGCCATGTTGTTTTGCTGCACCCATTAACTCGTCATTTAGCATTAGGTATATCTCCTAATGCTGTCCCTCCCCCCTCCCCCCACCCCACAACAGTCCCCGGAGTGTGATGTTCCCCTTCCTGTGTCCATGAGTTCTCATTGTTCGATTCCCACCTATGAGTGAGAACATGCGGTGTTTGATTTTTTTGTCCTTGCGATAGTTTACTGAGAATGATGGTTTCCAGTTTCATCCATGTCCCTACAAAGGACATGAACTCATCATTTTTTATGGCTGCATAGTATTGCATGGTGTATATATGCCACATTTTCTTAATCCAGTCTATCGTTGTTGGACATTTGGGTTGGTTCCAACTCTCTGCTATTGTGAATAGTGCCGCAATAAACATATGCGTGCATGTGTCTTTATAGCAGCATGATTTATAGTCCTTTGGGTATATACCCAGTAATGGGATGGCTGGGTCAAATGGTATTTCTAGCTCTAGATCCCTGAGGAATTGCCACACTGACTTCCACAATGGTTGAACTAGTTTACAGTCCCACCAACAGTATAAAAGTCTTACTATTTCTCCACATCCTCTCCAGCACCTGTTGTTTCCTGACTTTTTAATGATGGCCATTCTAACTGGTGTGAGATGGTATCTCACTGTGGTTTTGATTTGCATTTCTCTGATGGCCAGTGATGATGAGCATTTTTTCATGTGTTTTTTGGCTGCATAAATGTCTTCTTTTGAGAAGTATCTGTTCATGTCCTTCGCCCACTTTTTGATGGGTTTGTTTGTTTTTTTCTTGTAAATTTGTTGGAGTTCATTGTAGATTCTGGATATTAGCTCTTTGTCAGATGAGTGGGTTGCAAAAATTTTCTCCCATTCTGTAGGTTGCCTGTTCACTCTGCTGGTAGTTTCTTTTGCTGTGCAGAAGCTCTTTAGTTTAATTCGATCCCATTTGTCAATTTTGGCTTTTGTTGCCATTGCTTTTGGTGTTTTAGACATGAAGTCCTCGCCCATGCCTATGTCCTGAATGGTGTTGCCTAGGTTGTCTTCTAGGGTTTTTATGGTTTGAAGTCTAACATTTAAGTCTTTAATCCATCTTGCATTAATTTTTGTATGAGGTGTAAGGAAGGGATCCAGTTTCAGCTTTCTACATATGGCTAGCCAGTTTTCACAGCACCATTTATTAAATAGGGAATCCTTTCCTCATTGCTTGTTTTTGTCAGGTTTATCAAAGATCAGATAGTTGTAGATATGCGGCATTATTTCTGAGGGCTCTGTTCTGTTCCATTGATCTATGTCTCTGTTGTGGTACCAGTACCATGCTGTTTTGGTTACTGTAGCCTTGTAGTATTGTTTGAAGTCAGGTAGCGTGATGCCTCCAGCTTTGTTCTTTTGGCTTAGGATTGACTTGGTGATGTGGGCTCTTTTTTGGTTCCATATGAACTTTAAAGTAGTTTTTTCCAATTCTGTGAAGAAAGCCATTGGTAGCTTGATGGGGATGGTGTTGAATCTATAAATTACCTTGGGCAGTATGGCCATTTTCATGATGTTGATTCTTCCGACCCATGAGCATGGAATGTTCTTCCATTTGTTTGTATCCTCTTTTATTTCATTGAGCAGTGGTTTGTAGTTCTCCTTGAAGAGGTCCTTCACATCCCTTGTAAGTTGGATTCCTTCTCTTTGAAGCAATTGTGAATGAGAGTTAACTCATGATTCGGCTCTCTGTTTGTCTGTGATTGGTGTACAAGAATGCTTGTGATTTTTGTACATTGATTTTGTATCCTGAGACTTTGCTGAAGTTGCTAATCAGCTTAAGGAGATTTTGGGCTGAGACGATGGGGTTTTCTAGATATAGAATCATGTCGTCTGCAAACAAGGACAATTTGACTTCCTCTTTTCCTGACTGAATACCCTTTATTTCCTTCTCCTGCCTGATTGCCCTGGCCAGAACTTCCAGCACTATGTTGAATAGGAGTGGTGAGAGAGGGCATCCCTGTCTTGTGCCAGTTTTCAAAGGGAATGCTTCCAGTTTTTGCCCATTCAGTATGATACTGGCTGTGGGTTTGTCGTAGAGAGCTCTTATTATTTTGAGATATGTCCCATCAATACCTAATTTATTGAGAGTTTTTAGCATGAAGGGTTGTTGAATTTTGTCAAAGGCCTTTTCTGCATCTATTGAGATAATCATGTGGTTTTTGTCTTTGGTTCTGTTTATATGCTGGATTACATTTATTGATTTGCGTATGTTGAACCAGCCTTGCATCCCAGGGATGAAGCCCACTTGATTATGGTGGATATTCTTTTAATAGGAAACCTTAAAATTTTTTTAACAAATATGTCAAGGACTTAGCTCTCAAGAATGCTTACTGAGCATCACCACGCTAGTAACTGGCAGCATCTTGGAGAGAACTCAGCATGTTACCTTCAAATGCAACATCTTCCACTCCAGATCTGTTCTTCCTTCCGTCCTTGTCCTCCTGTCTTTCCTAGAGTACCTTCTCAACTAGTAACTTCAGCAACATCTCTAGCTTCTTTCCCTCCTTGTTTAACTTTTCTTTTTTTTTTTTTTTTTTGAGACGGAGTCTCGCTCTGTCACCCAGGCTGGAGTGCAGTGGCGCAATCTCGGCTCACTGCAAGCTCCGCCTCCCAGGTTCACGCCATTCTCCTGCCTCAGCCTCCGAGTAGCTGGGACTACAGGTGCCCGCCACCACGCCTGGCTAATTTTTTGTATTTTTAGTAGAGATGGGGTTTCACCGTGGTCTCGATCTCCTGACCTCGTGATCCACCTGCCTCGGCCTCCCAAAGTGCTGGGATTACAAGTGTGAGCCATTGCGCCCGGCCTGTTTAACTTTTTAATGAAAGCATAGCATACATGCACCAGATTACACAGATTTCTAGATAATGGAGGAAAACTGTTTTTTTTGGTTGTAAGAATTAAAGAAAGAGGAAAGAAACACAAAAGGTGGCTCCACAGTCAAGGACAGGTTTATTTTAGAGAAAACAAACCTGAGAGGGGCTTCTGGCTGAGTTATGTCAGAGCCCACTCTCTTACAGACTAAGAGTTTTAAGAATTTAGGGTGGGAGAGTTTATATTAGAGACTTGGACTGCTTCTGTTTCTCTTTGTTGTGCTTATCTGGGAAGGAGAGTTGTGTGTCTGTTCCTATACATCTTCCTGCAGCTGCAGGCATACCCACCCTGAATCTGCTTTTAGCTTCCCTATCTTAGAACACTGAAGAGAAACTAATGTGCTTATTAAGGCCCACTGTTTTACTGGGACCCATTGTATGAGAGTGAAGTTTGGCAGTTACCTAAGAGACTTCCCCTCAACCTCACTCTGTGCTCAAGCTGTCTTGTCTGTGTTCTACTGTCTGCTCTTTCTGGCTGCTTGTAGTTAGAAGAGAAGTGATTTCCTTGAAATGCATGAGGCTAGAAAGGGAGCTGGAACTTAAAGTGGTGGTGTTTGTCTGAGATGATGGTGTTCCTGCTCTGTCAGTGGTAATTAAAGGTTTAAATTCACATTGAAATTTAAATTTTAATATATATTTTATATATTATATTTAAAATCAAAATTTACCATTCTGGCTAAAGATGCTTCTAAAATATATTATTTGCTTTCCTGGCTTTTAAACTGTTTTGAAATTCTACTCAGACTGAATAGAATTAAAAATAATGAGCATCAGATCTGGGCTGTAATATGATCACTCATGTATGTTAACACTATTGTAAATAAATTACTGCTTGTCTAAGATCTTAATTATGCCTCTAAATTCTATTCCTTCCCTTTTGTTATTCTTCCATCCCTTTTAAATATACTCCTCAAAATTGTTAGCAGTTCTGTGCCACTGGCCAGGACTCTGTCTTACTTTCTCCAGTTTATCTGCCGCTATATCACCACACTTCTTAGGTAATTATGTTTTGTTTTGTTTTCGGGTTATAATGAGTGTCACTCAAACTGCCTCCCAGCATGATGGATTATAAATAGGGAGGTGATATAATGCCTCACTGTCCAATTGTAGAGACATCTGAGAGTTAAAGGGGGCACTAAAACTCACTCACAGATATTGTTTCGTCTACCATAAACCAAAACTGTTCCAGGCACACCAGCCTGGAGGCTTCTCTAGTTATAAAGACTTTAGGCTTTGGAGTCTAGGCATGTACCCTAGCTCTACTTTTCTCTAACCTTATGATCTTCAGCAAGTTGTTTAACCTTTCTTGGCTTCAATTCTTGCACTAAAAACCAGATAATAATTCCTTCCCCATGGGTTATTTAAGGGTTGAAAGCTTTAACCATATTACCGTGAATGATGTATGGTTAGGCCAGATACAGATTAAGAGAGACAAGAAAGAGGTTTGCACAGGTTCATTCTCCTAGAATGCAGGCAGGCAGGTATAGGACGCACAGGCCCATCCTTCTAGAATGCAGGCAGGTAGGTGTGTAACGCATAGACCCCATCCTCCTAAAATGCAGGCAGGCAGGTGTGTAACACATGCAAGAGACAGATGTTCTTCTCTGAGAAAACAAAATGACCCCAGAGTAAAGACCAAGGATATTGGCAATAGGAGGTTTTCCTATGAATAAACCAGTTTACCTCTCTGTCTCTCTGTAGTGAAACCCTCCTTTGGACCAGCCCCTCCCTTCATCACAGAAATTCCATTCTGCTATTTTGTACCACACTGAAATTTGAATGAACAAATAAAAACATCAAAAGAAGAGGCAGACACCAAAACAAATACACAGAGAGGATGTAGGAAGAAGAAAACTTCCAAAAAAATCTATAACTAGTAATTGCAGAGAGATAAGAGAAAGAATTGCATATATGAAACAAGAATAGAATGCCTGGAAAGGAATAGTCAGAATATGGAAGCATCTGGGGAACTAAAAATGGGGTTTCTAAAATTAAAATCTTAATGGAAAGACAAAAAGGTAAAGTCTTACCAAAATGAGACCAAAAAATCAGGGTAGACATAGGAAGGAAGATGATAAGAAAATAGTGGTTAAATTTAGAAACTCCAATATTCCAGTAATAGAAGTTCCAGAAAGATGAAAAAGTAAAAATTGAGACAAGATGCAAATAAGCAAATAATAAAAGAAGATTTTTCTTTGTAACATAAAGAGCTATGATTTGAGATTGAGGCCTTCCAGGTGGCCAGACAGTGAATAGAGAGAGATTCCTAGGACACCCTGTCTTGAACTTTCAAAACATTAGGAAGAAAGCTTCTGGAGAGGGAAAAAGCCATGCACTTACAAAGGAGTACAAATGAGGGTGTTATCAGGCCTCTGAACAACAGCATTTAAAACTGCGTGAAAACGACTTTACCTAGAATGTGATACCTGGACAAACAATTGATCACCAATCCATTTTGAGGCGTACAAGTCATCACTTTAATTCCTGCTTTACATTTTTTCAGGAAGCTTGTAAAGGGATTCTCCAAAATAAGGGAGTTGCCCAAGAGAGAGGGCGATGCAGAATCCAGGACAAGGAGTAGGGACGGGAAACGCAGAGTGAGGAGGAGTGTCATTCCCAGGCTGGCAGCTGGCCCGTGGACAGTCACGCCACATGGCGGGGATGTGGCTTTCTGCTTTGCAAATCCTGGTGCTGCCTTATTGTACCCTTTGGTGTCTGAGCAATTCTATTCATCTGCGTAACCAGTTCCCTGCATCCCTGTTTAGATCCCGAATTAAACACATACTATTCCCATTGGGTGGGATTGGTGTTGGGAACTAGGGTTAGGGGAGGGGAAATTAAAGAGAAAGTTTTATTTCTTTTTTTTACATTGAGAAAATACTACTTTTGCTATTAAAATAATAATGTGTATTTGTGAAGTTGTAAAATTCATGTATCACCTTGCACAGGTATGGAGAAGATCAACTTTTCAGGTGGAGAGCCATTTATTCACGACCGGGGAGAATACCTGGGCAAGTTGGTGAAGTTCTGCAAGGCAGAGCTGCAACTGCCCAGCGTGAGCATCGTGAGCAACGGAAGCCTGATCCGGGAGAGGTGGTTCCAGAATTATGGTGCGCTCCATGGGATGGGACTCTCCTTATTGCTACTGTTATTGTTAGTTCTTATATTTCCTTCCATCCTGGGCCTTCAGCCAGACCTGCTGAGGAACTGGAAGGGAGGAAAAACTAATCTTGCTTACTCTAATTGCTTTTCAAGCTGTGCACGGCGTTATAGCAGTTTTAGTTCCTTAGGGCTGTCAGTAAACAAGTTTGGCAAGTTAGATAATAGACCTTTTACTGAGATGACTGTCTTGTACATTGCAATTTAGCAAATGCAAGATCTATGGCCTTAGTTTAGACACTAGGTAGGAAAATTAACACATTTGACAGCGTTGTAATAAAATATCTCTGTTGGGACTGGACTGGATCCATGACTAATTGTATCAGAACCTCGTGGTGTGTGGATTGGCCAATGTGGAGGGCTCCAAGGGATTCCACCGTGTAGCCAGGATTAAGAACCGCTGAATTGTAAGGCTGCTGAGATTCCTCGCAGTTCAGTTTTCTGCAGATGTCATGTCCATATAGCAGTTCTTAAAACTTAGCAAGAGCTTGGAAAACATTAGTTCTTCTTATACGGACTGTCATGTTGGGAAACAGGTATAACCTGTTACAGTAGAATTCTCTGTTCTTGTTTCTATGAGCTGTTGGAGCCTTGAAGTCTTTCAAAGAGAAGCTGCATTTATAATCTGTTGAGGATGTTGCTGAGACATCTCTGATACCCCATCTGTGATGGTGCGGACATGGACTGTCGGGGAGGGGCACTGTGGATGTGCGTTGGAGGGTCCATCTGATAAGGGTTAAGCAGGTAGGAAGAGTCAAGGTGTCAGGTGCAGGCGAATTAGGAAGGGCCTACAAGTATGTAAAACCAAAACGGCAGTGAAGGGAGGCACTTTGTCACACAGGGGGTCTGAGGTTCAAAAGTGAACTTTGGGAACCATACTCAGAGAAAAAAGAAACTGAGGAAGCAGTGTGATGGAGACTAACTGGAGGGGTTTTCTGGGTAGGTACCCAGCCAGTGCCCTTCCTCCAAGATCAGCCATCCGGGACGTCCTCATGGTGTGCAGAGTAGGGACAGTACTGCGTGCCCAGGTCAAATCTCTCAGGCTTGTGGAAGAAAGTGGTATAAATTAGTGAATTTAGAAGCATATAAGAAAAGACACTGTCAGCAGCATGGAGACAATAGGAAAGCATGAAGTCTGGGGAGAACGGGAAGCATTGCGCCCTATTCCTATAGTGCATGAGTGGAGAGCCAGCTAGGTTTCCTTGATTTTTGTGCAGCAAGAGAATTTGGATGATCCTCAAATTATTAAACATAGATCAAAAATCTGCAATTATAAATATTTGCAAATAATTAGAAATATTTTTAGGCATTGTGAGGAACAAATGTATATAGATGCCTATCTGACCCATAAGCTGCTAATTTTCCACCTCTGGCTTAATGGGTCAGGGATGGGTCTATGAGCTTGAGTGGATGAACAGAGCTGTTTTAGAGCCCCACAACCTCTACAAGTTTGGTAATTTGCTAGAAGGACTTCCAACACTCAATAGCCAGCTATACTAATGGCTAGGGTTTATTAGAGTAAAGGATGCAGAACAGAAACAGCAGGGTAAAGACATACATATCACCAGAGTCCAGAGAGTCCAGACACAGGCTCTGAGTCCTTCTCCATCCCAGGCCTCACAGGTTGTACTTTCTCTCTAGCAGTGAACTATAGGGACATATTTGGAATGTCTTTGCACAGGAAGGTCCATTTGATTCTTAGGGTCTGAGGCTTTATACAGGGCTAGTCATTTATGCACATGCTGCTATGTAACCAGCTATTGGAACTGAAACTCAGGACCCCAACAATGCAACCAAGGAAATCGTGGATTTTGTTAAACAATCCTGAGAAGTCTTGACAAGTTGATTCAAGATGCCCCATTGCTCCAGGTTTATACACCTCACCAATGATATATAGAATATTGTAGTCACCATATATGCAGGGATTGGCCAAGATTCCACCACGGTTCCAGGTTTTCCTGGAAAGATGTAGCGACTGAGCAAACAGACCTGCTCCATTAAATCTTTCTTCCCAAGAGCTTTGGCAAGGAAAAGCTGAGGACAGAAGGATAGTTATCATGGACATATAGCAAAAGTTGGAAAGGGGGCAGAATATAGCAATTGACTTACAGATAGATCCTCAGATGACTTGGAAATCAACTAGGTCTGTCTTTAGTATAACTGATAAGTCTCTATGTTTTTGGTTTTGAACGTAATTTCTGGTCTGTTTGGAGGTCAGGTGCTCAGTTACTTGCCTTTTCACAATGTGATATGCCATTAGGAATTTATTTGAGATCAATTTTTAGAACGTTTTGAGTTTTAAATCATGGACAGTTGCCTTCTTCTGGCTCCAGTTTATGCTAGATGTTTTGAGGGCATATGTTACATACGGATAAAATAAAATTAGCCCCAAATAGGAGTTAAAATGACTTTTTATAATATTAGAGGATAGTTGCTTAAAGAGTTTTTGGAATCTCCAGCTTCTGTAATTTGAAAGTAATTTTAAGAAAAAGAGTCAACTCTTAAAAAGTCACAAAACTAGGAAAACTCAGACTTAATCAACTGCAAGGAGTGACTCAGCCATTGAGAATACCTGTACTTAAGAGGTAAGTGGATACCATGAAGAAGCAGAGGAAATTGGAGGGATGATAAGAGAGGTGGAGTAGAAACTAGTGTGACAGAAACCAAAGCGAAGGTAATTGTGAACACTTTCTGTGCTCCCCAAACGACACACTATCACAGCTCTTCACATACCATGTTGCAAGGAGGGGTCTGTTTACACTTTATTCCCACACCAGGCTTCCCTTTCTCTTGGTTTTCTTGGCATCTAACACAGTTGTCTCTGACATCACATAGAATGTCTCTAAATATTTAGTTGATGAGCCAACTATCAAGAAGATGTCCAGAAGAAGCTGATGAACTTAGCCAAAATACTAGGGATCTTCAACAGAGCAATTTTATCTGTGTGATGGAAAGAAAAAGAAGTAAATTTATAATTGTTCATAAATAAGTCTAGAGGCATCCAAATATATCTACCTGCCTCAAAAATTACATAATTTGTATGCAGGAATAAATGAAAAACCTCATTTAAATATATCAGTAAGTGCTCATATACATGCACAGAGTTTTCAAATAATCAACTAAGTATTTGCATCATTATTTTACATATATATTTAGTTTTTCAAGTTTGACACAAGAAGAAAGTATAATTTATATCTGAGTGAGTTTTGTGGATATAAGGAAAAGTGTCTTTTTAAAAATGTAAACAAGATATATTTTATCACAAGAGATCTAAATAGCCCGAGGGGCTCGGTCCTTGGATAGAAAAGTTTAAAGATGATCATTTTCCCTCAGGTGAGTATTTGGACATTCTCGCTATCTCCTGTGACAGCTTTGACGAGGAAGTCAATGTCCTTATTGGCCGTGGCCAAGGAAAGAAGAACCACGTAGAAAACCTTCAAAAGCTGAGGACGTGGTGTAGGGATTATAGAGTCGCTTTCAAGATAAATTCTGTCATTAATCGTTTCAACGTGGAAGAGGACATGACGGAGCAGATCAAAGCACTAAACCCCGTCCGCTGGAAAGTAAGTACACAAGGTCGCTTTTGCTGATTTTCTTCAAGAAAACATTCAGGAATGACTTTTTTCAATTAAACTGAAAACAATACTGATACAAGAGAACTCTGGACTTCGTAAGGCAGTCCAGAAGTCAGGTTCTTGGTCTTTCAGCTCTGTTAGATTAAAACTATACTTTTCTTTGCCTTACTTCCCTTTTCTGAAAACTTGAAATGATTTCCTTTGGAAATATTGTGAGGATAAACATCAAAAAATATGCTCAGTGCTAGGAAATGTTTGGAAGAATATGTTCATAGAAAGTCTAAATTTATTTTTAAAACTCTTGGCTTATGGATGGACAGATACCGGTTCCTCATAAATTCTGCTGCAGTGAATTTCTGGAAGACATTAGGGGTAAAGTCATCCCCAAGTTGTAGCAAAATGGGACCTTTATTCCCAGATTCATGCTTTAGGGCTGGCCCCACTACCAGCTACTAAAAGCCTAAAGTCCATACACATGCGAGCCAGCTCCATATATGCAGCTCCCACTCCGTGCAGACACGCATGACTGAAATCCCAGTTTTCTACCTTTGACTGCTCATCAGAATCAAATCAGGAGGCTGTTTAAGAAGCAGCTTCTTGGGCCTCATATCTGCTGCCCTGAAACGGGGCCTGTGGTGAAGGCAAGCATAGCAGGGAGGGCTTGCACAAACATATATTTCTAACAAGCAGTCCCAGTGAAATGAAAGATAAGATGCAGAGCTCAGTGCTAGCACAAACACACAAAAAGAGATGTGGGAAAAGTCATGATAGAAAGCTATGTGTGCTACCATACTGTGAAATGGCAAAACAGGCTGAGCTTAAGTGGAAGGCTTCATGTAGGAGGAAGCATTTGTCTATGCTCTGAAAAATGGAAAGAATTTTCGTAGGTGGCAAAGACCTGAAGAAGAAAGGCACATCCAGACTAGAAGGCTTGCCCGCACAAAGAACAGCTTTTCCTTCAAAGCTGCCTTGGCTGTTTTTCTAACTCCCATGTCAGCATTCCAAATAGAATTAAGGAGGAGGGAAAGGGATATTCTATCATTTTCCTGAAGCTGTCCTGTAATATGTGGAAATGGGTTAGGGGAAGCTGGAGATGCTACTTTCAAAAATGTTTAATAGGTATGTTGAACTTGAACTTTTGGTTACATGTATCAGGACATGATTATCAGCCACATTCCCAGGTCTAGAAGGAACTGGAGAAAAGCTAAAGAGAGAGGTCTGATAGGAAAAACAGGGACGCAATCCACCAGGAAGGCAGAGGCTCCAGCTGGAGGGCTAAGCTGCCTTAGACATGTTGACTTTCCTGCCTGCCCCTCTCCTGTCCCCACCTCTCTCCTCTTCCCCGTGTTTCCTGTTACGGTCTTCCTCATTGTTCTCTTTTGGTGTCCTTTTTTCAGATGTGTAAGTATTTTTTCCCCACAGCTTGGTTTTCTCCTATCTCATGGCCTTTCTCTCAGATATTTTGACTCCTACACTGGCTCCCATTCATCTGATTCACTGTAGATTTGCCATCAAGATCCTCTTTTGGTGGAAGGCTAGTTTCTGCCTGTTTGGAAAACCAGATTATTGATGTATGCAGGCTTCCAATTGATGTAAATTGATGCTTGTGGATCAGGTGCCTGTTCTTAGTCCAATCGTACATTGCACTCAGAACCTAGTTTCCTGAGGCTGCCTCCTCCACTGTGAGGCTGTGGGCTGGAAGGTGTCACCAGCCGTGTCCCCGGGACAACAGCACTGGGCATGCGATTGCTCACTGGGAGGCTTTGTTGTGACCTGTAGGCTTGCTCCAGCAGCATGGGAGGAGAGGGCTACTTCTACTCCCCCATGCCCAGTCCCACACCCTCAATATTGTTCCCCTTCCAGCTCCTACGGCTTGCTTTTCTCCTGCAGAAGCCCTTCCAGTCTAGCTGGCTGATTCTGGAGTCAAAGTCCGTGGATGTATGCCCATGATGTATGTCTTCTTTGATAGTCAAGTCTGCTCATGATTCAAACCTACATGGAAGGGCATTCCTTCCCTGCCAGGCCTCTCCTTACCCTGAGCCTGGATAGGGCATGGGGATGGGTGACAACCCCTCCCAAGATGCTCACAGTCTATTAAGGAAGATACCATGAAAGCAAATAGCAAAATTATCCTATGACCAGGGGCCAGTGGAGGCAGATATCAAAAGACTGAGGAGCAAAAAAGAAGAGGAAAAATAAAGAGTGAGCAAAAAAGGCAACATCGAAGTGTTGACAATTTCTTCTCATCTGACTACAGTGGCATCTGACTGGTTCAGATGATGATATTAGTGAAATTCTATGTAGAATAATCCTTTCCATGGAAACCCTTTAGATGTGGGTTTGTCCTGGCTCTGTGTTGGGTTGGCTGTCACCGTTTGTCACCTTGGGCAAGTCTCTTCACTTCTTGCCTTTTCTAGGACTGACGTTTATTTTCAAATGATGGTAGTATGTATAGAATAATACACTGTCCACACTCATACACACACATTTGTTTACTTAAAAGACTGTTGAAAGAGAATATTAATGATTTTGAAAAACTCTTCTTAGGTATTACATGAAAAACAGACATATGAGGCCAGGCGCGGTGGCTCACGCTTGTAATCCCAGCGCTTTGGGAGGCCGAGGCGGGTGGATCACGAGGTCAGGAGATCGAGACCACGGTGAAACCCCATCTCTACTAAAAATACAAAGAAAATTAGCCAGGCGTGGTGGCGGGCGCCTGTAGTCCCAGCTACTCAGAGAGGCTGAGGCAGGAGAATGGCGTGAACCCAGGACGCGGATCTTGCAGTGAGCCGAGATTGTGCCATTGCACTCCAGCCTGGGCAACAGAGTGAGACTCCATCTCAAAAAATAAAAATAAAAATAAAAAAAAAAAAAGAAAAACAGACATGTGCTAGAGGCCCTCATAAGAATATATTAAAAATCAGCAGAGAAAACAATGTTTTTAAAATGTGCTTTTCTGGGTTATGGGATTACACATGATTTATTTTTATGCTATTTTATAGTTTATATGTTTTCAATAAGTACCCATTATTTTGTTGTCTGAAAATATTATGACTCAATCAAACATAATCTAGATAAGTTTTTGAAAGTTTATATTTTAAGAATGTTTGTGCTTCTGACACCATATTCCTAAATTTCAGGGCTAGCTTTCATTTCCCCAAAGTAATATCTTTCTAGAATGTTCCTCAGCTTGTAGAGTCTCTTTGCTCAGAAGAGATGAAGCTTGAAAAGGGGGAGTGAGGTTTGGGGGAAACAGGATGGAAAGCTCTCTGCAAATCAAACACTACCATTGCCTTTCAGGTGTTCCAGTGCCTCTTAATTGAGGGTGAGAATTGTGGAGAAGATGCTCTAAGAGAAGCAGAAAGATTTGTTATTGGTGATGAAGAATTTGAAAGATTCTTGGAGCGCCACAAAGAAGTGTCCTGCTTGGTGCCTGAATCTAACCAGAAGGTTGTATAAAGCAAAAGTTGTTTTCTTTATCGTCATACATTCAGATTGATTTCCAAAAGGGAAGTCTCTCAGCCAAGGACCTCACACATTATTATTTTAGAGGGTTCGGTGGTGAGAAATGGGAGGAGTGCCATGTCAGGGCAGATAGGGCTGAGGGCTGCCATTGGCTCTGCCACCTCCCAGCTGTGGGGTCTTTAGAGAGCTTCAGTTTCTCTATCCACGATGGATAGAGTGGTACTTTGCAGATGATACAGTTGTATATAGATTCATGTAGATATTCTTGCTATATGATTCATATAAGTATAATGTCCCTATGTGTCATACATGCATGACATAGCCCCTAAACATAGAACTAATGAATGCCACTCTATTGATATCAAGATTATCACTTTATTTAGTTGAATAATCTCTATGTATAATTTTGTTATGTTGCACAGAATGTAGAAGAAGTGTTTCCCATTTAGTTTTCTAATGTAATGACAATTGGATCCATCCTGTTAGCACAAATTTCATACACAGATAAAACAAGGTTGGCCAAAGCATGTCTACACTGTGGAGCTTCAGGTATTACTAGAAGCCGGGTATCTAAAACTGTGTTCTCAGAAGCTACAGAAAAAAAAATCCATTAATAAGGAACTTCCTTATTAATGAAAGATACAAACTTTAAAAAAATTATGATAGTATAATTGAATCCATAAAATTAAAAATATGTCACACATATCATAAAATTAAAAGTGAAATGTTAACATGATATACTGAATTGTATAAAATAAAGTATTATATATAAAAAGTTATTTAAATCCATAAGAATCTATTAACACCAAAAAAGCAAAACATCCAGTGGGCATAAGTAGATAATTTACAGAAAAAAAAAATGGTGAATAAACATTTTAAGAGCATTTGATATTGTCTATATTCAAAGAAATACAAAATAAAATATGAAGCATAAAGTTGCAGTAAGAGAAGCAAGTTCATAGTTAGCAAGAGTATAAATTATTGCAACTTTCCTAGAAAACGAATTGCTAACTTTATAACCTTTATAATAGCCACATATTTGAATTTAGAAATTCTACCTTAAAACATGAGAAATATTCACAGAAGTAGAGAAATACTTATGTAAGGATATGTTACTGCAGTATTAAGAATAATACCGGCCGGGCGTGGTGGCTCACACCTGTAATACCAGCACTTTGGGAGGCTGAGACGGGCGGATCACGAGGTCAGGAAATCGAGACCATCCTTGCTAACACGGTGAAACCCCATCTCTACTAAAAATACAAAAAAATAGCTGGGCGTGGTTGCAGGCGCCTGTAGTCCCAGCTACTCGAGAGGCTGAGGCAGGAGAATGGCATGAACCCAGGTGGCAGAGCTTGCAGTGAGCGGAGATCGCGCCACTGCACTCCAGCCTGGGCGACACAGCGAGCCTCCGTCTCAAAAAAAAAAAAAAGAATAATACCAAAAAAAAATAAAGATAGCCTGTCATTCAGCATACAGAGAATGAGTAAATCTGTAGGTTCACAGAATGAAATGTTACACTGACTAACAAGCATATTCCAAAAATTTTTAAGTGACAAGGAGAAATTCTGCTAATATAATAGTAGGTACAGATAAAAAACAGGATGCAAAATTAATTTGAAGTTTAATCCTAATGTGTAAAAAAAAGTATCTCTACATAATTCCTTTGGTTATCTTGGAGTAGTGGAATTATAAGTAGTTTTAGTCACCTTTATAACTTTTTGAACTTTAAAATTTTGTAACTTAAGTATTAGTTTTATTATTTTAAAAACAGCTTCTCCATCTGCCATCCAAAAATACACATACAGGAAAATCTCTACGCCATATGCTTAAGTAATGCTAGGAGCTCAAAGAGCAGACATTCATTCCTTATGCTTTAGACTTCCGAGGCTCTAGGTAAATGGTTCAACTTTAAAAGGTAATGTTGAAGTGAACATGAATAAGAAAATCCCAGAATGGAGGACAGGATGACCATCAAAAAGAAGAGAAGGGGGATAGAGGAGGTTTTCCTCTATGCACTATTTTATTTGATTTTTTAAAATTCCATCTTAATAGTTAATATGACATCAAAGAAAGTCTGGTTGAGTGCCTCCTTTTTAAGAGGGACTGTTAACCCTTTGACTCATTGCCATTTTCACTAATGCTTCATGAGCCACGTTTTATCATCCCCATTGTATACATCAAGAGGCCGAGTGGTAGGTACTCATTTACCTGACTTGTATTGGGGCAAAATCTGAATTTTGATGACCCCAAAGCCCACAAACCTTTTAGCCAGTTTGTTTCGAGCTTCATCAAATCACCTGGGATCTTGTGAAGCGGCAGACCTCTACTCAGTGGGTCTGAGGTGGGCCCACCACTCTGCACCTTGAACTAGTTCCTAGATGATGCTGATGCTACTGGTACCCCACTAGACATTCAATAGCAGGCCTGCGCCTATCCATGCATAGGAGTTGGCAAATGCTGGCCCCAGGGATGGGTCTGGCCTGCCACCTGTTGTAGTACAGAATGCAAGTTAAGACTTAATGAGGGAAAACATCAAAACAAGAATCGTATTTGTGACCTGTGAACATTATGTAAAAGCTGGTTTTCTGGGTCCATAAATTAAGTTTCAGTGGAGCCCAGCCAAGCTATTTTTCTTATGTATCGTCTGTGGTGGATTTTGGGCTGCAAAGCACAGTTGATTAGTTGTGACAGACTATGTGGCCTGCCAAGCAGAAAATATTTGCTACCTGGCCCTTTACAGAAAACATTTTACAGACGCCTATCTACAAGGATAGGTATAGAAGGAATACCTTGCCATCAACAGTGCAGGTACAGCTTCTCTATACTTATAGAAGTCATAACTATTTATAAGTGATGTTAGGGTAATAATAAAATCCTCAGGTAAATCCACCCTTTAGCTCCAAAAAATGGCATTCAAGAGAGTTCTGCTTTATAAATTGAAAAGGAGGAAATTAGATACATGGTGGACACAGTCATTGGAAATATCACGTGAAGAGGAAAAGGGCTCTCCCAAAGTGTGAAGGGATGGGGAAATTGCCTTGGAGTTCACTGTCAGGGAAGCCTTCAGGATGAAGGTTCTGATGTTTGACCTTTTCAGCAAAGAGCAGAGAATCCAGGCCTGCTGTGATCTGTTGGAAACCGAATGCACACAAACAGAGCCTTGTCTTGCGAGGGCCATGCCAAAGGCAACTCAAGGGAAATGAGAAATGCTCGATCCAAAATAATACAATGCAAACACTACAGGTGGACAGTTGAGCTCACATACTGAGAAATGCACCTGAAACTAAATTTGTATTAACTTCTCCTTTGCAGATGAAAGACTCCTACCTTATTCTGGATGAATATGTGAGTATTTCCAATGAGTTAGAAAGTTAACAATTAATTAATTAGCAACAATGCCAGAGTTGAGTTCCATGAGCATAACTATCTAGTACCTATCTGTCCTTCTTAATTAGCACTTCACAGTTTGATGGTCAGTGATTACAATTACGCCAGAGCCCTCACTTCACAGGGTCAAATGTGGAGCTAAACACTGGAACAAAATAAGCTTGAACCCAGGTCCCAGCATTGGTTTGCACTGAGCACCATGTGATATTGTCTGCCATATAGCTATGCATCCGTGGATGTCACATTGAACCCGTTATCACACACAACAGAGTCGTCTGTTATGTAGTCCTGGGCTGGAGGCTCTCCTGAGATAGGGCATCCAGCCTACTTTGGCGGAAGGCCATATCACTCTTCTCATTATCTTGGACAAACCAGGCACAGCCAGCTTGTCTTCTGATTGATAAACCTTAGCTTTCGTAAGGAGAGGCTTATGTTTCTGCTCCAAACACCACTGATATTATTCCTACTCCCACTGCCTTCCAAAGGAAGAGGGAAACCTACCCTTCTCAAAATTAAAAAACAAATCACTTTCCCCTTTCCTGTCTTTTTTTTTTTTTCTAGATCTATAGCCTTTGCCACTCTTCCTAGCAAAGGACAAATAATTCCATTTGAAGACATATTTTAAAGAAATGAGCTCCAACAACCTTGAATTTGATATTTAAATTGGATTTGTTTTTTGGAGAAATGCTTACTGTCACTTTTGATGTTTGCTTTTCTTTCTTTCTTTTCTTTTTTTTCTGAGATAGGGTTTCCTGTCACCCATGTTAGAGGGCAATGGCACAATCTTGGCTCACTGCAGCCTCAGCCTCCTGGGCTCAGGTGATCCTTCTGCCTCAGCCTCCCAAGTAGCTGGTACTACAGGTGTGCACTACCACACCCAGCTAGATTTTTATGTATTTTTTGTAGAGATTGGATTTTGCCATGTTGCCCATGCTGGTCTCCAACTCTTGGGCCTCCCCAAATGCTGGGATACCAGGTGTGGGCCCCCATGCCCAGCTGGTATTTTGTTATTTTCAAGTTAACCAATCATTGTTTATACTCATTTCATTTCTTAACAATATAAGCTTCCTTAATAGAGCATCAGGGAAAAGGTGATAAGGAAAATATTCAGTTTCCGGGTCCAAGGTAGAGAGGAAAATTCAAACAATTTATTTTTGGAGTGGAAATTATTATGATTGACTAGGGATTTTGACCAGCATCCCTCAACAAACTCGCTGGTCTCCGCATATTTGGAAAACACATCGTTGAACCAAAATTTGCTTTTACCAATTGAATAACATTTTGCTTCAACAAGTATTACTTGAGCTCCTGTGAAACACTCAGTGTAGGTCATAAGGAATGTGAAGAAATCATTTCGGCCTACAGAGTAGAATAGGACAGAATAAAACAAATGAAAATGGATGGAATAAGATCAAAACAAAGAGCCTTCGCAGGTCATGGAAGACTCTTCTTGATCTGGCACCTGCCTGCCTCAGCAGCACCTTTCTTTTCATCCTCTCTCCATTTCTCAAAACAAGCCTTTATTAATATTTATGTATATGCGTGCATGCACTGAAGCATGCACATTGTTACTATTCCAGAAACACCATCTACCTCCATTTCCCCAGTACATCATGCTATATCACACTTCTGTGCTTTTATGATACCATTCCCTCCAATTTAAAATCTCAACACATAATTCAGATGTCAGCATTTGGGGGAAGCCTCTCCTGATTACCCCTTCCCCCAGTGGAACTACATCTGCCCATGTGGGGCATATATCATTCTGTTTATTGTGTGCTTAGGTGTCTACTGTGCTTAGCCCAGCCTTTTCCACCAAATCATGAGCTGGTTGAGTAGAGAGATGGGGTCCAAGGGGTTCAATATCAGCCACAGATTTCAAAACATATCTGTCGACATGACTTTCATATCGAATATCAAAAGCTATTTGGGATTAATAGTCTAGATTGAGTTTTACAGGATTCATCAGATGGAAATATACCAGTTTCTGTTATGAATTTTCTAGATGCGCTTTCTGAACTGTAGAAAGGGACGGAAGGACCCTTCCAAGTCCATCCTGGATGTTGGTGTAGAAGAAGCTATACAATTCAGTGGATTTGATGAAAAGATGTTTCTGAAGCGAGGAGGAAAATACATATGGAGTAAGGCTGATCTGAAGCTGGATTGGTAGAGTGGAAAGTGGAACGAAACTTCAACACACCAGTGGGAAAACTCCTAGAGTGACTGCCATTGTCTGCAATCTTATCCCGTTGGTATTTCCCAATGGCTGAAAACCTGATTTTCTGCTGCACGTGACATCTGATTACCTGTGGTCACTGAACACATGAATAACTTGGATAGCAAATCCTGAGACAATGGAAAACCATTAACTTTACTTCATTGGCTTATAACCTTGTTGTTACTGAAACAGCACTTCTGTTTTTGAGTTTGATTTAGCTAAAAAGAAGGAACACACAGGAATAATGACCTCAAAAAAGCTTAGATAAGGCGCCTATACACAGGACCTGACATTTAGCTCAATGATGCATTTGTAAGAAATAAGCTCTAGTGATATCTGTGGGGGCAATATTTAATTTGGATTTTATTTTTTAAGCAATGTTTACCGTGATTTCTATATTTCCATTTTGAAGCTATTTCTTGTTCCAGGTTTGTTCATTTGACAGAGTCAATATTTTTTGCTAAATATCCAGATACCAGTTTTCACATCTCAGACATTACAAAGTATCTGCCTCAATTATTTCTGCTGGTTATAATGCTTTTTTTTTTTTTTTTTGCCTTTATGCCATTGCAGTGTTGTACTTTTTACTGTGAAGTATAGAAATAGTCAACAAATGTTTCCAAGAACATATGATATGATAATCCTACCAATTTTCAACAAGTCCCTAGAAAGAGATAACACATGGAAAGACGGTGTGGTGCAGCCCAACCCACGGTGGCTGTTCCATGAATGCTGGCTACCTATGTGTGTGGTACCTGTTGTGTCCCTTTCTCTTCAAAGATCCTGAGCAAAACCAAGATGCACTTTCCATTTGATGATGGAGTTGACGTGGGGGCAGTGCTTGCATTGCTTTGTTCACCTGTCATTTGGCCACATGAGGCTGTCAAGCAAAAGAACAGGAGTGTAGTTGAATAGCTGGTTGGCCCTACATCTCTGAGAAGTGACGGCACACTGGGTTGGCATAAGATATCCTAAAATCACGCTGGAACCTTGGGCAAGGAAGAATGTGAACAAGAGTAGAGAGAGTGCCTGGATTTCATGTCAGTGAAGCCATGTCACCATATCATATTTTTGAATGAACTCTGAGTCAATTGAAATAAGGTACCATCTAGGTCAGTTTAAGAAGAGTCAGCTCAGAGAAAGCAAGCATGAGGGAAAATGTCACGTAAACTAGATCAGAGAACAAAATCCTCTCCTTCTGGAAATATCTCATGCAGTTTGTTGATATCACTTAGTATCTTATTGCCTAAAAAATAATTTCTTATCATTGTTTCAAAAAAGCAAAATCATGGAAAATTTTTGTTGTCCAGGCAAATAAGAGGTCATTTTAACTCAGCTGCAATTTCAGTGTTCCTCGCTAGGTGGCATTTAAATGTTGCCTGATGTCATTAAGCACCATCCAGAAATTCTGCTTCATAGTCTATTTTCAAGACTTGGTGATTTTGAAAGTTTTGGTTTTTGTGACTTTGTTTCTCAGAAAAAAAAATATTCCTACTTAAATTTTAAGTCTATAATTCAATGTAAATATGTGCATGTCTCATCCAGGATAGGATCGGTTGTCTTCTATTTTCCATTTTACCTATTTACTTTTTTTGTAAGAAAAGAGAAAAATGAATTATAAAGTTGTTCCCTATGGGTTTTGATTGTGTCTAAGCTATGATGACCTTCATATAATCAGCATAAACATAGAACAAATTTTTTACTTAACATGAGTGCACTTTGCTGATCCTCACGGCACGGTGGCTCACGCCTGTAATCCCAGCACTTTGGGAGGCCAATGTAGGTGGATCGCAAGGTCAGGAGTTCGAGACCAGCCTGGCCAACATGGTGAAACCCCGTCTCCACTAAAAATACAAAAATTAGCCAGGTATGGTGGCGTACACTTGTAATTCCAGCTACTCAAGAGGCTGAGACAGCAGGATTGCTTGAACCCTGAAGGCAGAGGTTACAGAGCCAAGATAGCGCCACTGCACTCCAGCCTGGATGACAGAGCAAGACTCCATCTCAGAAAAAAAAAAAAAAAAAAAGCAAGAGAGTTCAACTAAGAAAGGTCACATATGTGAAAGCCCAAGGACACTGATATACAACAGGTATTCAATCAGTGTTATTTGAAACCAAATCTGAATTTGAAGTTTGAATCTTCTGAGTTGGAATGAATTTTTTTCTAGCTGAGGGAAATTGTATTTTTCTTTCCCAAAAAGGAATGTAATGTAAAATGAAATAAAACTATAAGCTATGTTAAATACATTTTCAGCTGTTTTATCCACTATTATTCACATGCCACGCTCACCCCCCCCCACCCCCCCACCACCTAATGCACTGTCAGGATTTTCAAGGCCTTAATGTTTAAAATATTCAAATGTTAATTTCTCTTAAAGGGGAGAAATAAGGACTTCTAACATTACAGTAAATTCAAATTCAGTCTATATAGTGTTTTGCTTTATGTTTTCAGTTTTAAATGTGAGTGTCAGTTTTGTAAAACACATTTAATTGGGAAAGCAAGGAACAATTTCATGGAGGTATCTTACATGTTAAGGGAAGATATTTTATGTTGCATTTAATTATTTCTTTTTTTAATCCAAAATTTTATTTGGCCATGTTTGTCTAGAAGTGACAATATTGTTTCTTATATTAACTAGAACCGGAGCCTGGAGATAGAAAATAAGTCTAGTTACATAAAAATTTTAAATTTACGCACATTTGAATTTATCAATTATGAATACATACACTCTACACAATGATAGTGGAGAATAATGAAAGTAGCAAACCATTGTATATGTCAAAATATTTTCTATAGCATATATATATGTGTTTGTGTGTGTGTATGTGTATTATACTTTAAGTTCTGGGATACATGTGCAGAACGTGCAGGTTTGTTACAGAGGTATACACATGCCATGGTGGTTTGCTGCACCCATCAACCCGTCATCTACATTAGGTATTTCTCCTAATGCTATCCCTCCCCTAACCCCCCGCCACCGCCCGACAGGCCCCGGTGTGTGATGTTCCCCTCCCTGTGTCCATGTGTTCTCATTGTTCAACTCCCACTTATGAGTGAGAGCATGCATTGTTTGGTTTTCTATTCTTGTGTTAGTTTGCTGAGAATGATGGTTTCCAGCTTCATCCATATCCCTGCAAAGGACATGAGCTCATCCTTTTTTATGGCTGGATAGTATTCCATGGTGTATATGTGCCACATTGTTTTTATCCAGTCTATCATTCATGGGCATTTGGGTTGGTTCCAAGTCTTTGCTATTTGTGAACAGCACTGCAATAAACATACGTGTGCATGTGTGTTTATAGTAGAATGATTTATAATCCTTTGGGTACATACCCAGTAATGGGATTGCTGGGTCAAATGGTATTTCTGGTTCTAGATCCTTGAGGAATCACCACAATGTCTTCCACAATGGTCGAACTAATTTACAATTCTACCAACAACATAAAAGCATTCCTGTTTCTCCACATCCTCTCCAACATCTGTCATTTCCTGACTTTTTAATGATTGCCATTCTAACAGGTGTGAGATGGTATTTCTCATTGTGGTTTTGATTTGATTTGATTTCTCTAATGACCAGTGGTGTTGAGCTTTTTTTCATATGTTTGTTGGCCACATAAATGTCTTCTTCTGAGAAGTGTCTGTTCATATCCTTTGCCCACTTTTGGATGGGTTTGTTTGTTTTTTTCTTGTAAATTTGTTTACGTTCCTTGTAGATTCTGGGTATTAGCCCTTTGTCAGGTGGCTAAATTGCAAAAATTTTCTCCCATTCTGTAGGTTGCCTGTTCACTCTGATGAAAGTTTCTTTTGCTGTGCAGAAGCTCTTTAGTTTAGTTAGATCCCATTTGTCAATTTTGGCTTTTGTTGCCATTGCTTTTGGTATTTTAGTCATGAAGTCTTTGCCTATGCCTATGTCCTGAGTGGTATTGCCTAGGTTTTGTTCTAGGGTTTTTATGATTTTATGTCTTGCCTTTAAGTCTTTAATCCATCTTGAATAAATTTTTGTATAAGGTGTAAGGAAAGGGTCCAATTTCAGTTTTCTGTATATGGCTAGCCAGTTTTCCCAACACAATTTATTAAATAGGAAATCCTTTCCCCATTGCTTATTTTTGTCAAGTTTGTCAAAGATCAGATGGTTGTAGATGTGCAGCATTATTTCTGAGGCCTTGTTCTGTTCCACTGGTCTATATATCTGTTTTGGTACCAGTACCATGCTGTTTTGGTTACTGTAGCCTTGTACTCTAGTTTGAAGTCAGATCGCATGTTGCCTCCAGCTTTGTTCTTTTTGCTTAGGATTGTCTTGGCTCTACAGGCTCTTTTTTGGTTCCAAATAAAATTTAAAGTAGTTTTTCCCAATTCTGTGAAGAAAGTCGATGGTAGCTTGATGGGGATAGCATTGAATCCATGAATTACTTTGGGCAGTATGGCCATTTTCATGATATCGATTCTTCCTATCCATGAGCGTGGAATGTTTTTCCATTTGTTCGTGTCCTCTCTTGTTTCCTTGAGCAGTGGTTTGTAGTTCTCCTTGAAGAGGTCTTTCACATCCCTTGTAAGTTGTATTCCTAGGTATTTTATTCTCTTTGTAGCAATTGTGAATGGGAGTGCACTCATAATTTGGCCATTTGTCTACTGGTGTAGAGGAATACTTGTGATTTTTGCACATTGATTTTGTATCCTGAGACTTTGCTGAAGTTGCTTATCAGCTTAAAAAGATGTTGGGCTGAGATGATGGGGTTTTCTAAATATACGATCCTGTTATCTGCCAACAGAGACAATTTGACTTCCTCTCTTCCTATTTCAATACGCTTTATTTCTTTCTCTTGCCTGATTGCCCTGGCCAGAACTTCCAGTACTATGTTGAATAGGAGTGGTGAGAAGGGGCATCCTTGTCTTGTGCCAGTTTTCAAAGGGAATGCTTCCGGCTTTTGCCCATTCAGTATGATATTGGCTGTAGATTTGTCATAAATAGCTCTGATTATTTTGAGATACGTTCCATCAATACCTAGTTTACTGAGAGTTTTTAGCATGATGGGGTGTTGAATTTTATCGAAGGCCTTTTCTGCATCTATTGAGATAGTTATGTGGTTTTTGTCATTGGTTCTATTCATGTGATGGATTACATTTATTGATTTGTGTATGTTGAACCAGTCTTGCATTTCAGGGATGAAGCCAACTTGATCACGGTAGATAAGCTTTTTGATATGCTGCTGGATTCGATTTGCCAGTATTTTATTGAGGATTTTCACATCAATGTTCGTCAGGGATATTGGCCTGAAATTTTCTTTTTTTGTTGTGTCTCTGCCAGGTTTTGGTATCAGGATGATGCTGGCCTCATAAAATGAGTTAGGAAGGAGTCCATCTTTTTCTATTGTTTGGAATCATTTCAGAAGGAATGGTACCAGCTCCTCTTTGTACCTCTAGTAGAATTCGGCTGTGAATCCATCTGGTCCTGGGCTTTTTTTTTTGGTTGGTAGGCTATTAATTACTGCCTCAATTTCAGAACTTGTTATTGGTCTATTCTGGGATTTGACTTCTTCCTGGTTTAGTCTTGGGAGGGTGTATGTGTCCAGGAATTTATCCATTTCTTCTAGATTTTCTAGTTTATTTGCATAGAGGTGTTTATAGTATTCTCTAATGGTAGTTTGTATTTCTGTGGGATCAGTGGTGATATCCCCTTTATCATTTTTTATTGTGCCTATTTGATTCTTCTCTCTTTTCTTCTTTGTTAGTCTGGCTAGCAGTCTATCTATTTTGTTGATCTTTTCAAAAAACCAGCTCCTGGATTCATTGATTTTTTTTGAAGGGTTTTTCATGTGTCTATCTCCTTCAGTTCTGCTCTGATCTTGGTTATTTCTTGTCTTCTGCTAGCTTTTGAATTTATTCACTCTTGCTTCTCCAGTTATTTTAATTGTGATGTTAGGGTGTTGATTTTAGATCCTTCTCACTTTCTCCTGTGGGCATTTAGTGCTATAAATTTCCCTCTAAATACTGCTTTAGCTGTGTCCCAGAGATTCTGGTATGTTGTGTCTCTGTTTTCACTGGTTTCAAAGAACTTATTTATTTCTACCTTCATTTTGTTATTTACCCAGTAGTAATTCAGGAGCAGGTTGTTCAGTTTTCATTTAGTTGTGCGATTTTGAGTGAGTTTCTTAATCCTGAGTTCTAATTTGATTGCACTGTGGTCTGAGAGACTGTTTGTTATGATTTCTGTTCTTTTGCATGTAGTAAGGAGTGGTTTGCTTCCAATTATGTGGTCAATTTTAGAACTGTGTGATGTGGTGCTGAGAAGAATGTATATTCTGTTGATTTGGGGTGGAGAGTTTTGTAGATGTCTATTAGGTCTGCTCAGTCCAGAGCTGAGTTCAAGTCCTGAATACCCTTGTTAATTTTCTGTCTCATTGATCTGTCTAATATGGACAGCAGGGTCTTAAAGTCTCCCACTATTATTGTGTGAGAGTCTAAGTCTCTTTGTAGGTCTCTAAAAACGTGCTTTATGAATCTGGGTGCTCCTATATTGGGTGCTTATATATTTAGGATAGTTAGCTCTTCTTGTTGCATCAGTCCCTTTACCATTATGTAATGCTCTTCTTTGTCTTTTTTGATCTTTGTTGGTTTAAATTCTGTTTTATCAGAGACTAGGATTGCAACCCCTGCTTTTTTTTTCTCCCATTTGATTGGTAGATATTCCTCCATCCCTTTATTTTGAGCCCATGTGTGTCTTTACACATGAGATGGGTCTCCTGAATACAGCACACCGATGGGTCTTGACTCTTCATGCAATTTGCCAGTCTGTGCCTTTTAATTGGGGCATTTAGCCCATTTACATTTAAGGTTAATATTGTTATGTGTAAATTTGACCCTGTCATTAGGATGCTAGCTGATTATTTTGCCCGTCAGTTGATGCAGTTTCTTCATAGTGTTGTTGGTCTTTACAATTTGGTATATTTTTGCAGTGGCTGGTACCGGTTTTTCCTTTCAATATTTAGTGCTTCCTTCAGGAACTCTTGTAAGCGAGGCCTGGTAGTGACAGAATCCCTCAACATTTATTTGTCTGTAAAGGATTTTATTTATCCTTCGTTAATGAAGCTTCCTTTGGCTGGATATGAAATTCTGTGTTGAAAATTCTTTTTTTTTTTGGCCCCCACTCTCTTCTGGCTTGCACAGTTTCTGTAGAGAGATCTGCTGTTAGTCTGATGGGCTTCCCTTTGTGGGTAACCTAGCCTTTCTCTCTGACTGCCCTTAACATTTTTTCCTTCATTTCAACCTTGGTAAATTTGACAATTATGTGTCTTGGGGTTGTTCTTCTCCGGGAGTATGTTTGTGGTGTTCTCTGTATTTCCTAATTTGAATGTTGCCCTGTCTTGCTAGGTTGGGGAAGTTCTCCCGGATGATACCCTGAAGTGTTTTGCAACTTGGTTCCATTATCCTCATCTCTTTCAGGTACACCAATTAAACGTAGATTTGGTCTTTTCACATAATCCCATATTTCTTGGAGGCTTTGTTTGTTCCTTTGCATTCGTTTTTCTCTAATCTTGTCTTCACGCTTTATTTCATTAAGTTGATCTTCAATCTTTGATATCATTTCTTCCACTTGATCGATTCAGCTACTGATACTTGTGTATGCTTCATGAAGTTCTTGTGCTGTGTTTTTCAGCTCTATCAGGTCATTTATGTTCTTCTCTAAACTAGTTATTCTAGTTAGCAGTTCCTGTAACCTTTTATCAAGGTTCTTAGCTTCCTTTCATTGGGTTAGGACATGCTCCTTTAGCTTGGAGGAGTTTGTTGTTATCTGCCTTCTGAAGTCTACTTCTGTCAATTTGTCAAACTCATTCTGCATCCAGTTTTGTTTCCTTGCTGGTGGGGAGTTGTGATCCTTTGGAGGAGAAGAGGCATTGTGGTTTTTGGAATTTTCAGCATTTTTGTGCTGGTTTTTCGTCATCTGTGTGGATTTATCTACCTTTCATCTTTGATATTGGTGGCCTTTGGATGGGGTTTTTGCATGGGCATCCTTTCTGTTGATGTTGATGTCACTGATTTCTATTTGTTAGTTTTCCTTCTAACAGTCAGACCCCTCTTCTGCAGGTCTGCTGGAGTTTGCTGGAGGTCCACTCCAGACATCGTTTCCCTGATTATCACCAGCAGAGGCTGCAGATTGCTGCCTGCTCCTTCCTCTGGAAGCTTTGTCCAAGAGGGGCTCCTGCTAGATGCCAGCTGGAACTCTCCTGTATGAGGTGTCTGTTGACTCCTGCTGGGAGGTGTCTCCCAGTCAGGAGGCCCGGGGGTCAGGGACCCAATTGAGGAGGCAATCTGTCCCTTAGCAGAGCTTGAGTGCTGTGCTGGGAGATCTGCTGCTCTCTTCAGAGCCAGCAGGCAGGAACATTTAAGTCTGCTGAAGCTACACCCACAGCCGCTCCTTCTGCCAGGTGCTGTGTCCCAGGGAGATGGGAGTTTTATCTGTAAGCTCCTGACTGGGGCTGGGGCTGCTGGCTTTCTTTTTTTTTGAGATAGAGCCTCGCTGTGTTGCCCAGGCTGGAGTGCAGTGGCCCAATCTTAGCTCACTGCAACCTCTGCCTCCTGGGTTCAAGTGATTCTCCTCCCTTAGCCTCCTGAGTAGCTGGGATTACAGGTGTGCACCACCATGCTTGTCTAATTTTTGTATTTTTAATAGAGATGGGGTTTCACCATGTTGGTCAGGTTGGCCTTGAACATCTGACCTCATGATCCACCCACCTTGGCCTCCCAAAGTGCTGGAATTACAGGTGTGAGCCACCACACCCAGCCAGGCTGCTGCCTTTCTTTCAGAAATGCCCTGCCCAGAGGGGAGGAATCTAGAGAATCAGTCTGGCTACAGCCACTTTGCTGTGCTGTGGTGGGCTCCACCCAGTTCGAACTTCCCAGCAGCTTTGTTTGAACTGTGAGGAGAAAACCACCTACTCAAGCCTCAGTAATGGCAGACGTCCCTCCCCGCACCAAGCTCAAGTGTCCCAGGTTGACTTGAGACTGCTGTGCTGGCAGCAAGAATTTCAAACCAGTGGATCTTAGCTTGCTGGGCTCTGAGGGGGTGGGATCTGCTGAGCAAGAGCACTTGGCTCCCTGGCTTCAACCCCCTTTCCAGGGGAATGAACGGTTCTGTCTCACTGGTATTCCACTCCTGCAGCTAGCTCGGTGTCTGCCTAAATGGCCACCCAATTTTGTGCTTGAAACCTAGGTCCCTGGTGGTGTAGGCACCTGAGGGAATCTCCTGGTCTGTGGGTTGTGAAGACCATGGGAAAAGCATAGTATCTGGGCTGGATAGCACCGTTCCTCGCAGCACCATCCCTCATGGCTTCCTTTGGCTAGGGGAGGGAGTTCCCTGACCCCTTGTGCTTCCTGGGTGAGGCGATGCCCCACCCTGCTTTGGCTCACCCTCCATGGGCTGCACCCGCTGTCCAACTAGTCCCAATGAGATGAACCAGGTACCTCAGTTGGAAATGCAGAAATCACCCGCCTTCCTTGTTGGTCTCGTTGGGAGCTGCAAACCAGAGCTGTTCCTATTTGGCCATCTTGCCAGCCCTCCAGGTCAAGTTTAATCACACAAAACACCCCCATATATGCTTAGGAGAACTACAGCAAGTCCACCTCAGATGCTACTAAAATGGACTTAAAAGATCAGAAAGATTGTAACAATATTTATTTTTATTATTATTAAAAATACACATTTGTAGGATATTTGAAAACAGAGTAAAACAAAATAAAGAAAATTAAAATTACCCATAACTGTATCACATAGAGGTAACTGGTAATTTAGCTCACATCTGTCCAGTCATATATATTGGTTAACAGAATTGCATTCATACTCAATAATTTTATTTTTCACATTATACCTTCTGAAGCTTTTTAAAGTCAATTAGCATTTTATACTTTAATGACAACGGCCAGTTCTTAGCAATTCACAGTAATAGATGAGAAAACATTCAATGACATGAAAAAGTCAGAGTTAACTTGAGAAAAAAAACACTGGATTTTGTTTTTGAGTTGTTTACATATTTGTTTACGGATGTGAGTGGTATCCTATTAATTTTGGTAATATTCTGTCTACACACACACACACACACACACACACACAAACAAAGCTTCTCTGTGAAAGTTCATTCTTGGGGAATCTGGAAAACTGCCCAAATGTTGTTTATTTTTTCATTCAGGGCCGCAACTTGTTCCTAAACCCCTCTCAGCAACACGTCTGAATAGACTGACCTTTGTCAGTTCTCCTCCTGGGTTATACTCAGCTTTATCTTTTATGTTTTCTGACATCTATTTGTGTGGATAACCAGAAAACCTGTGTATATGTGTAGCTGGTGCTATCTGCTTTTGTGAAGAATACCTCATTTTTCATTAAATCATAACTCAGATATCACTTTTTCCTGGAAGCCTAGTAGACAGCAGGCATTTGAATGCTGGTTGAGTCAAACTGGCCTGAATTAGTCAGCTCAGGCTGCCATAAAAACATACCATACACCATGTGGCAGAAACAATACACATGTATTTCTCTGGAGGCTGGAAGTCCAAGATGAAGGTGCCAACTGGTTCAGTTCCTGGTCAAGCTTCTCTCCCTGGCTTGCAGATGGCTGCCTTGTCTCTGTGTTCTCACATGGAGGAGACAGAGATCTCTCTCCTCTTAAAAGGCCACCATCCTTTTGCATAAGGACTTCATTTGAACTTAACTACCTGCTAAAGACCCTGTGTCCAGATATAGTCACACTGGGGATCAGAGCTTTGACATGTGAATTTTGGAAGGAGACAATTCAGTCCATAGCATGATCCATCATTTAAGTGGTAAGATGCAATATACCTAATAGATTTGACCTGACTTTGTCTGATGCCATTTAATAGATTTGACCTGACTTTGTCTGATGGCAATTAATAAGGCCACTTCTATTGAAATAGGCAGTGCTGTGAGTAGTATGACTTGGTGACACCTGGACGTTTCCAGTCCTTTAAATATTGCCTCCATCAGCTGTGACAGAGCCTGAAATATCTTTGTTGTGATTAAACTTGCAGTTTCTCTACTGATTTTCTGTAAAACTGAGGGAGTTTGGGGAAGTAGCAAACGTTAATCTTGTTCTTCGAGTTGTCATTGGGATGTGTCAGCCCCACCTTTCTCTCAGGTATTGGCCAGGAGAGGGAAAAGAAGGGAACAGAGAGCAAACTTAAGCTATTTACTACCTATTTGCCTACCATAACCTGGTGATGTCTTGTAGTTGAAAGATTTAATTCAGGAACAGCTTGGTGCATATCTACTATGTGGTGAGACCTGTGCCAGACGCTATGGGGAATATCCAAGAAGAAGAGTTCGGCTTTTCACCTGTGAGAAATTTACAAATGTTAGGACAAGAGTTAGACACACGAGAGAGTTAAACAACTGAGTAGGAGAGGCAACACAGTGATAGAAAAGGCACCGGCTGTGGAGACAGCCTGGCTTGAGCTGCAGTACTGTGTTTGATTAAGGGTGCGATACTTAAGTTCACAAAGGCCCAGTTTCCTCATCAGCAAAATGAGGGATCAATGCAGATTAGAGTAAGGACTTGAGTTAATTATACAAACAGCTTCTGGTGGCCTCTGGTAACTACTAACAGTTACCAATGAGTTCACATCATGTGAAAGCCATCCTTCATAATCTGATGTAATGCAGGACAAAATAGATAAAAACTCATGTCAGAGTTGTGACATAAAAACTCATGACAATTGTCATGAGCAAAAAGAGAGGACATTTGGGTTTTGGGGAAGAACACCTTAGAGAACAGGAGGCTTAAGACGGCTGAGCATTAGTTAACTTACTCATTTAGTATGTACCTATGATGTATCAGCTTTTATAGCAAGTGCTAAAAACACAAAAATGAGCATGAGATTGTTTTGTTGCTAAGGTGCTCAAAGTTTAGTGGAGAAGGCAGTCTTGTAAACGAATAGGTAAAATAAGTGTTGAAGGATGGTAGAAGTAGCAACAAAGTTTTCACACACACACACACACACACACACACAAACATGGCAGACTCTGGTCTCTCATTCTACATCTTAATGGGAATATTGAGATGAGTGCTTCGCCAGAGCTCAGGTCTGAAAAATTCGGTAGAACATAAACTTCTAAAACTACTCATCCATCCATAAAAAAGAATGAATTAATGGCATTTGCAGCAACTCGAATGAGATTGGAGACTATTATTCTAAGTGAAGTAACTCAGGAATGGAAAACCAAATGTTGTATGTTATCATACTTAAGTGGGAGCTAAGCTATGAGGATGCAAAAGGCATAAGAATGACACAGTGGGCTTTGGGGACCCAGTGAGAAAGGGTGGGATGTGGGTGAGGGATAATAGACTACAAATTGGGTGCAGTGTATACTGCTTGGGTGATGGATGCACCAAAGTTTCACAAATCACCACTACAGAATTTACTCATGTAGCCAAACTCCACCTGTTCCCCAATAACCTATGGAAACAAAAAACAAAACAAAAAAACCGCTCTGCTCTGTTTTGTGAAGGGTCCAATTTCGGCCTTCAAGTGGCGTCAAAAATCAGAGATACGGAAATGTGTGAAGCAACTGGATATAAGACAGCACAGGGTGGTGGGAGCCAGGGCAAGCTAGAAAACATACTCCTCTTAGAGGCGTTCAAGTTTTATAAAACATGACACTCCCCAAGTGAAATACCTCTGAAGATCTGACTTGTCTTATCAGACACCTGTTTTCAAATTCAAGACTCAGTGCCACTATGACGATCCCTAATTAATTCAATGGTATATCAGGCATTAGCTGTTCACTGAAAACTGATAACATTAATTATTGTTCCTTGAAGGAAATATTTTTACTCCCTGTTGTAAAGGCTTTGAGTAGTCATTCATACCCCCTTCTGTGAACATGAGAAAATTATACTTTCTCACCCTCTTTCAGTTAAGCAAAGCTACTAATTCCGGCCAATGATGAGTGCATTTAACTGCTAGTACAAGGCTGTACAACATTTGCTTTTGGGTCCACAATGATTACAGAGGAGACCTCATGTTGAGATGGCTGAGTCTAAAAACAGGCAACCTTGATCTTGTATGCTTATTGGGAGGATAGTATTGGAGAGACAAATATGGTCACAGCAAACTGCATATATGGGACAGTTCACCTTTTGGGATTACTTGTTACTATAACACAGATTAGCCCATCCTAACCAAAATGATCCCATAATAAATAACATTCAGATTGTCTAAGGCTAATGATGGAGATACAATTTCAATAGGGGTTAAGGCATTTGGACTTCATAGTCCCATTTCACAATATTGACCAAGATCTACTTTCTCCTTGGGGGTGGCTCTATAACTGATGGAATCACAATACTCTCGGCTTCGGGGGAATGCGCCATTGCCTCCTACCGTAGACACACAATTCTTCTCTTAACTTAAACTATATGGTCCTTAAGGGTAGAGAGCATACTTTAGCAGCTAACAATTTTTGAGCCCTGAAGTGGGCATGGCAAGCATGGTGTTAAGCACTTTGCATAATTTTTATTTTAAATGCTCAGAGAGGCCGGGCGCGGTGGCTCACGCTTGTAATCCCAGCACTTTGGGAGGCCGAGGCGGGCGGATCACGAGGTCAGGAGATCGAGACCACGGTGAAACCCCGTCTCTACTAAAAATACAAAAAAAAATTAGCCGGGCGTGGTGGCGGGCGCCTGTAGGCCCAGCTACTCGGAGAGGCTGAGGCAGGAGAATGGCGTGAACCCGGCAGGCGGAGCTTGCAGTGAGCCGAGATCGTGCCACTGCACTCCAGCCTGGGTGACAGAGCGAGACTCCGTCTCAAAAAAAAAAAAAAAAAAAAAAATGCTCAGAGAAACCATAGAAGAGAAGTGTAATCATCCTTCATTTTATAGCTAAGGAAACTGGAGCTGAGGGAGTCTAACTGACATGATCACATGCATAGCTAGATCTTGATGAAACCTAGACTGACTTTGGCAGCCAAGCCCGAGCCAAGCTCAGGGACAGGGCTTTGTCCTTCTTTCTTCCAAACTGCCTGGGACTCAGCTTCTGGGTTTCTGGGTTTTATTTGTTGTTGTTATTTGCTTGTTTCAATCTGTGAAGGCTGCTCCCCTCTTGATGATTAGAAACTGTGAGTGCATGTCTTCTTTAGAGGAAGTGGCTTGTGGCCTTGCCCTGTGATCCTCTGATAAGAATAGGTTCTCAGAAATACAACCCAATAGACCAAGCTTTCACACAAAGATATGAAATGAGAGAAGAAGGAAGGAGAAGACAGACTGATAGAGATCTTCATACACGTGCAAGATGGGGAAAGGAGAAAGAGGAATTTGCATTCTTTCATTGGAATATTACATTCTTTCATGTCTAATGCCAAACATACAAATATAATAATATAATAAGAGAGTAACAAAAGTGGTGTGAGCACAGCTCAGCAGAAAGATTGGCTAACCCAGGGGAGTGACAGAAATGTTACTAGAGGTGTCAGTGGTGCACTGAAGTTTAAAATAGTAGGAGAAATTTTCCAGGCTGTCAAGGTGTGGGGATTTGATGAGAGTGGTTGTGTTTGTTGTTGTTGATGGTGGTGGTGATATGTGTGTGTGTGTGTGTGTGTGTGTGTGTGTGTGTGTGTGTGTGTAGAAAGAGAGAGAGAGTTTTTAAGTACTGTATGTATTTTAAGGAGATTGAATAATCTAAGGCGAGGAGCATTTAAAATAATAGCAGAATAAAAGTTAAGTACTTAGAAACATACAGCAATGAAACAAAATGACCTCTAAAGGGCCTTCTAAGTATGTTTCCATCTAGAAAGGGTCTCTATATCCCCTATTCTTATTTTTATTCCCACCATCCCCCAGAACTTTCCATTCTTAGATGGCATCCAAGGCTCTGTCCATTCCTGCTCAAGGCCACCTGCCACCTTTATCCATAACAGATAAACCTGCTGGTCCTACCAAGCCAGACAATCTATTGTCAGGAAAATGTTTTATGATTCTCTTCTTCTGCAATCTTGCTGGAGCTCACTTTCCCCATCTTACTGTCTCAGGTCAGGTTCCCTGGGAAACAGACTCTGAGATGGAGGTTGGCTGTTAAGAGATGCTTGGGAAGGGTTCCCGTAGAAGAATGAGGACACAGGGGAGCTGGGATGCATTTGCTGGGGAACTCTGGGGCTAGGGAGCCCTTCAGTGTTGTCCCAAGGTATGCCAAGCGATTCTCAGAAATACAACTCAATAGACCAAACTTTCACACAAAGATATGAAATGAGACATGTGGTATGTCCCAGCCAAGCTGTTTTGGAAGCAGTTTTGCAGGAGGCAGCTACCTTTGGCCAAGGTTGATTCCTGGGATGCAAGCCTCCCACATCCAACAGTCGCAGCTCACGGCATAATGACTGCCTTGGTTCTGTAGGCATTCAAGCATCCACCTTGTGATATATCACCTGAGCCCTGTTCAGTAGGTGGAATAGCAAGTCCTGTTTCTCCCCGTGGCTCTTTATTTTAAACCTCACGTTACCACGTGGCAGCATCCACTAGGAATGAGCTGTGGGCACCTGAGTTGTTGTCCAGGACACAGACTGGATTCTGTACTGTGTTCCCCTTCCACCTATCTGCTACCTGAATTTCTTCCAGGTTCCCATCTTTTCCTAGCTCTTGGCTATCTGCCTCAACTGTGCTCTCATGTCTAAGACGGAATGACTTACTCTAACTACCTAGTACTGTACCTGGGTTCTCCTTCAAGACTCAAGTGCCTGTGAATTACTGCTACTCAAAACCAGTTCACAGTGAATGTGTTAGCTTTAGTTGTTAGTTTAGGCAAGACCATGCTGGAGTAACAAATAAACCCTAAAATTTCAATAGCTTAACGCATGCAGGTTCATATTCTCCTGAGGGCCATCCTACCAGCGGGCAACCCACAGATCCAGCTGGCTCCATTTGGTGGTCCTACCACCTTAATATGTGGCTCTGTTATCACTGGGATGGTGATGGGTAAGTTCAGTGTCATGAAGGTCTTTCTCATTGCCTTGGCTCAAAAGTGAGGCTTATGTCTACAGTCTATGGAACAAAATGAGTCACATGCCCTGGCCTGACTGTGAGGGGGCCAGAAAATCTGGGAAAATGCATGGCTATTTAGTGAGCATTAAATGTTTGCCCACAATGAAGTCTGTCTGCCGTTAAATATAATCATTCTTCGAGACTTGAGAAAGCCTTTAAAAATTTTGTCAAACCCCAAGGGCCATATTCAATTGATTACTGTAGAAAAGCAGTGTAATACAAAGTTAAAAGACCTCTGAATCAGCCTTCTGTAATATTACCATGTGTGCCACGAGCAAGCAGGGATCCTGGATCTGGCACGGCCTCAGTAAACCTCAGTGTTTCCATAAGTGAAGCGGAAAGATCAGACAAAACTTTCTCTCAGGTCCTTTTCAGTTCTAAGTAGAATCTATGGAGCTTGCATTTGAGCCATGCATAGAAGATCTGGTTAATAAAGAACCATGGAAGATTAATTTCTTTCATTCAACAAATTTTTATTAAGTGCCTAGAACTTATGTTGCCATTGCTGGATATGATGGCAAACAAGAGAGACACTTCTCTACTTTCTGGGAGAATGCTAGGAAAAATATCTTTACTTTTTAATTCACATGTTAATATTTTCATTTATTGTCATTTATCTTGCCACCTTTGTATAACACTTTTATTTTTATTATAACGCTTGTTCTCTAAGTTGTAGTCATGAGTAGACACCTTCCACGTGCTTGTATTAGTTTGCTAGGCCTGGTGAAACAAAGTACCACCTTCTGGGTGGCTTAAACCACAGAAATGTATTGTCTCACAGTTCTGGAGGTGTATTAGGGTTCTTCAGAGACACAGAATCAATAGGATAGAGATAGATAGATAGATAGATAGATAGATAGATAGATAGATAGATAGAGATAGATAGATAGATAGATAGATAGATAGATAGATAGATAGATAGACAGATAGATAGGAGATTTATTATGGGAATTGGCTCACATAATTATGGAGGCCAAGAAGTCCCACAATCTGCTGTCTGCAAGCTGGAGACCCTGAAAAGCTGGTGGTGGAATTCAGTCAGAGGCCAAAGGGCTGAGAACCTAGGGGTGGAGTGGGGAGGGGGAAGCACGCTCTCATGTAAGTGCTGGAAGCCTGAGGCCTGAGAACCAGGAGCTGTGAAGTCAGGGGGCAGGAGAAGATGGATGTGCCAGCTGGAAGAGAGGGAGCATATGTGCCCTTCCTCCTCTGTGTTCGCGCTCTCCGGAGATTGGGTGACGCACGTGGGTGAGGGCAGATCTTCTTTACTCTAAGGATTCAAATGCTGATCTTGTCCAGAAACACTCTGAGAGATGCACACAGACATACTGTCTTACCGGCTATCTGGGCATCCCTTAACCCAGTCAAGTTGACACTTAACATCAACCATCACAGGGGGCTAGAAGTCTAAGTCAAAGCTTTGGCAAGATTGGTTCCTTTTGAGGGCTGGGAGGAAGAATCTGGTCCAGGCTCCTCCACCAGCTGCTGGTGCTTTGCTGGTCATCTTTGGCGTTTCTTGGCTTGTAGAAGCATCACCCAAATCTTTGACTTCAGTTCACATGGTGTTCTCCTTGTGTGTGTCTGTGTCCAAATTTCCCCTTTACAGAAGGACACCAGTCATATTGGTTTAGAGCCCACTCCAATATGATCTCCTCTTAACTAATCATATCTGCAATGACCCTATTTCCAAAGAAGGTCACAGTCTGGGGTACTGGGGCTTAGAACTTCAGTATACGAATTTTAAGGAGACACAAGGTGTCCATGACAGTGCTGTGTTAAGTGACTGGAAGGATGAATTTCCTTCTTCACTTGCACTTTCTTTCTTGAAGTTTTTTTTAAAGCTGCTTGAAGACATTTCTGCATCCTGTCTTATGTGGATGCTACACCCACTGCAGAGATTACTTGAGATGTCAAGGTTGGAAAAGAAGGAGAGGATGCTTTTGAAGGGAGGAGGGTAAGAGTACAGACAAGGGAAGCTGTATTAGTCTGTTCTCACACTGCCAATAAAGACATGCCTGAGACTAGGTAATTTATAAAGAAAAAGAGGTTTAATGGACTCACAGTTCCACATGACTGGGGAGACCTCACAATCATGGCGGAAGGCAAGGAGGAGCAAAGTTACAGCAGGCAATAACATTTGCAGGGGAACTCCCCTTTATAAAACCATCAGATCTCATAAAACTTATTCACTGTCACGAGAACGGCACAGGAAAGATCCACCCCCATGATTCAGTTACCTCTCACCTGATCCCTCCCATGACATACGAGAATTATGGGAACTACAATTCAAGATAAGATTCAGGTGGAGAGACAGCCAAACTGTATCAGAAGCTTTGCCAAGAAGACCCGGAGAGTAGCAGGAACTCTCCTCTTTTCCTTGGCATTACCCTGGGAAGGCCGTGTGGCTCACCTGGGGACTGTGCCCCTGGCAGGAAAGCCTTGTGCAGTTTGCTCCTGAGAGAAGGCATGGCTTCCGGAATGAGACAATCAGTAGCACAGATGGGCTGAAGATGAGAGGTTACATTCCACATTCCCAGAACCATAATATCTCCCAGATTCCTGTGTGTCCTTAAGGAGAGAGAGTCAGAATGAGAACTGACATTTAATTTCCTGCTACTCTAGAGAAACAAGAAATGGAATTTGTTAATTTTTAAAATAAAAAATGAATTTTCTATATTTATGGAATGTGTGATTACAAATTCACATAAACTTCCTTGTCTAATCTTTTTTTTTTTTTTTTTTTTTTTGAGACTGAGTTTCGCTCTTGTTGCCAGGCTGGAGTGCAATGGCGCGATCTTGGTTCACCACAACCTCTGCCTCCCGAGTTCAAGCGATTCTCCTGCCTTAGCCTCCCAAGTAGCTGGGATTACAGTCATATGCCACCATGCCTGGCTAATTTTGTATTTTTAATAGAGACAGGGGTTTCTCCATGTTGGTCAGGCTGGTCTGGAACTCCCAACCTCAGGTGATCTGCCTGCCTTGGCCTCCCAAAGTACTGGGATTACAGGCATGAGCCACCACGCCCAGCCCCTTGTCTAATTTTTTTAAAAAAATTCAAGTGTGGATCTTGAGCTTCCCTTGATTTTCTATCTAGAAGAGAAGTGTCAGAACAGCTGTCTGCTTTCCCAGCTTCTGGGCCATTTGCTGCAGCACTGAGTCGCCAGCCTGCTTCCCATGAGCAGAGAAATTTTGCCCATCTAGGTAATCTGGAAGAGCTTGTTCAATGAGTGAAGGGTGAGTCATACAGCATTGGCACAAACACTTGGCAACAATGAGTGTCCTTTACAATGGGCTCTATGGGACAGCCCTCTGGGGGAGATGGGCCAGCCAGACCTGAGTAGGGGGCTGGATTGAAAACTGACAGTGACAGGTGGAAGTGAACTTGAGACCCAACAAACTTGTTGTTGGAGAGAACTAGGGCAGCTGCTCAGAGGCATATCTCAGAGGAGAGGAGTTCACTCAGTATTTATTGAGCACTTATTATGTTCAAGGCCTTAAGTGGGAATATGTAGAAAAATGCTATTCTCTAGAATCTTAAGATCTAAGCATCAGAGAGTGAATGCCACAAACATTAAGTGTGGCAGATGCCATGATCAACATAGACAAAGACTAAGTATTACACCAGCTCAGAGATCAGAGATCTGGGGATGGGGAACACCATGATAGGCCGGGAAGTCTTCACAGAGAAATCTGCATCTGAGTGCCTTCTGAGGCCTGCTGCAAACAAAACTTTCAGTGCCAGTGTCCCCTCTCACTATCTTCCCAACAATGATTGCATTCACAAAGACAGAGCAGAGGAATGAAGTCACATGTGTTACCACATGAGCAATTACAAGTCTCAGTTGGGTCAGGGCAGTTTTGCACCTTAACTCTCTTCCTGCAGCCCCAGATGCAACTATGCAGTCCCCCAGCTTGACTGTTATACCTCTGTGTGTCATGAAAACGCCTGCATCTTAATACAGACCACTTTATTGTGGCGAACACAGTACAATGTCTGTGCATTTGCAGTCACCCACCTGTGCCTTCCCTGAATCCTTCATTCATAAGTAGTACTCAACCAGGAACTTCTCTGGTATCCCAACTTGGACATGGGAGGTGTGAATATATTTTTCATAAAGCTCAGGCCTTTATGCAGAACTATTTTCATCTTCTAGTGAGAGGCTGGAGTAACAAAGTGCTGTTGTTAAGATTCTTCCCATTGTGCATTTTTCTTGAATAATGACATTTCTAAAAAGAATCTGAAACTGAGACATTAGAAGGCAAGTGCTCGTTCATATCTTTGAAGAGGTCAAATATTTACCAGAATAACTTCTCAATACAGAGGGGGCAGATTTATTTTATTTTATTTTACTATAAAGATGTATGTGTAGCAGAAGACAAATTATGCAGAGCTTTGAGTTAAGAATCATCTGATTTAATTCTTTGGAGAAATGAGACAAATTGTAGCTAAGGACTATGGAGTTGTTTTAGTTTGTCAGTTATATTTAATTTGACTATTTATTTATTTATTGAGAGACAAAGTCTCACTCTGTTGCTTAGGCTGGAGTGCAGTAATGCAAACACAGCTCACTTCAGCCTTGACCTCCTGGGCTAAAGCAATCCTCCTGCCTTGGCCTCCCAAAGTGCTGAGCTTACAGTTGTAAGCCAAGGCACTCAGGCTATTTGACTTGTTTAATCCCTCCCAAGAACTCATACATACTATTGCCACCTCATTTTCCACATAACAAAATGGAAGCACGAAGACATTAATAACTTGCTTAATGGCTAGTAGGTGGTAGAGCTTGAATTTAGACCACGCAGTGTGGAGGGTATGCTATTAAGGAAAAACGATGTTCTAGTGGGGTTTCCATTTAATATTGCAGAAAAAAGAATCTATATATTTAAGAAGGTGTTATTTCATGCACACTCGTAGGTTTTGTTCATATGTGCACATCTGACAGATAATTTAACATTTGTGTATCTTGAAGCTTCCATGGGGAGTGGCAGAAGATACAGGAATTCTATTAATACCTTCACAGATCTTAGATTCCAACAAGCTAGATACCTCAAGAAAAAGAAAGAAATTGCTATGCTTGGATCCCAGATGTCCATTCCACCTTTTGGGACCACCTGGGGGGCTCTCTCTTCTCCATCCTTCAAGACAAGGATAGTGGGGTGAACAGACAGACTTTCCTTGCGAGGGTTGGCTCAGGAAGGCTCTGGGCTCATCTCACAGCCGCCCCAGCGAGGGTCTGGGAGGCAGGTGCTGGCTCCTGTGGGGTCTGCGGCAGAGCAAGACTGGAGCCCAGGGCGCAGCTGCACAGCTCAACGCCGGTTCGCGCCCTGGTTTAGAGCGTTGGGCTGGGTCACCCCTTCTTTCCTAGCTTGCTGATAATGTGTTCCCTCGGTGTAGGAATCAGGGGAGTGTCTTCTGGAGGCCACTAAAGCAGGAGTAGCATTTTCATGTTAGCGTGCACGGGCGGTCTCCGCAGCCCCTCCTCGTGCGGGAGCCTGTCCTGGGGCCTGCGGGGCGGCTCCGGGCCTCGGGTCGGCGCAGGCGGGCGGCAGGGGGCGCTGTGCGGCTCGGGGCGGGGGCGGGGCCGAGCCTCCCGCGTGCCCGGCCTCTGTGCGCGCTCGCGCCCCGCCCGCGTCGCCGCCTCTCCCCGCGAGGGCTCTCGGCAGGCGGGAGGCGGCAGGGCCGGCGTTGCAGTGCGGGCCCTGAGGGCTGCGCTGGAGGGAGGCGCGGGCGGCAAAACGGCGGGCACCCGGCACCCCGCAGCCAGTACCGGGCGGAGCCGTCGGAGCCGCGCACCGCGGACGAGCAGGCCCAGGTAGGGTGACGCGCGTCCCCTTTGTGTTGGCATCGCCCGGGCCGGCCGCGGAGCGGGGAGGGCGGGACGCGGCGCTGCGCGGCCGGCCTTGGGGCTCGGGGCTTGCGGCCGCCCCTGCCCCGCTGGGTCCTGCCCGGGCGCCGGGTGGCAGCGGGCGGGGGGCAGCGTCCCGGGCGGGGTCTCGCGGGCTCCTTGCAGAGGACGCCCGCCTTGCCCTGCCCGTGTCCCTGACCTCGTCCCTGCTCTGCTCCTGCCCTGCCCTACCTGTCGCAGTGGGCTCTTAGGGACCTGGCGTCCCCCTGCCTGCCCTGCGCGGTCGCGGGTCAGCGCTGCGGCGCGGGATCAGGGCGCCCCGGGGCAGGGTCCCGCGGGCAAGCTGGCGGCGGGGTCTTTCAAGGTTCGCGGCCCCGCCCGCAGACCCTGGGGCTGGAGCCTCGGCCCCGAGAGGAGGTCTGGGAAAGGACTACGCGCCCGGGGCTTCGCCTCCGGCGGGAAACGTCGGAACTGGCCAAGACGATGCCCCGCACATCCCCTGCGCGCGGGGTCCGCGGCTGCTACTGCCCCCGGCCCCCACCGCGAGCCCTTTCTCGGGGAATGAGCCGCCGCCCGAGCCCCGGAGTTCCCTGCGGGTCTTACCCACCCCGGCCACCCGCCGCCGCCCCCAAGCCCCCTGCACTGTGTTTGGCTCCCAGCTGTTTGGTCGCTTCTGCCATCCTGGAGGCTTCCTGGTCCTGGGGTGAAGGGGTGACTTCTTTACCCTAATGGTCTTCGTAGGCAGGTCTCAGAATGTCCACTCCAAAGTTCGTGGTCTTTTTTCTAGCGAATAATGATTTTTAAAATCCATTGAACAAATATCCAGTGCTGCCTCCTGCAGGGTCAAGGCTGGGGTAACAGAGGAGTGAGGCAAGGCCCCAGGGAACTATCCCCGGTGGATCCCTGCTGCCCTGCGGTGAGAAGGGGTCTGGCTCCTGCACTAAGAGACTGGGAAGGAAGCACTTCCCGCAGTGGGGACTGGGAGATGGAAGGGGAGGACATGCCCCAGTGAGTGGGGCTGGGGTTGAGAGTTGAGCCCGGCGGATAAGATGCATTTGTAAATGAAACGCCGGGCGGAAAGTAAGTTGGTGTAGACGCCTGTGGAGCTGTGGGAGTCCCCAGGAGGGAAGGGAGGGAGTCAGGGTGGTTTTGCAAGGGAGGGGGTGTCTGTGTCAAAGCTTGCAGGTGGGGCAGGTCGGAGGTGGCAGGAAGGGCCTCTGTCCAGAGAGAGCTGCTCCAGCACAGGAAGGGGGAGTGACAAGGTGTGTGACACGGTGAACTTTCCCAGGGGATTCACCCAGTGGCTCCAAAGGAGACAACAGCCTTTTTTATTGTATTCTCTTCTCCAGTACTGAGATTAGGGAACCTCGTTTTTTTTTTTGCACGCTTCTAGTGCCTTTTACTTTTTTGTTTTTATTTTTAAAGCGTGCAAAGGAAATGTGACTAGAGGGTCAGAAGAGGATAAATCGTGAAATCTTTGAATTCTAGGCCAAGACTTTGGGTTTGACTCTGTGTCCGTGGGAGCTGTTGATGGTTTTGGAGGAGGAGAGTGATCTGAGCCCTGCTTTAGAGTGATTTGTGCGGTGTTGAGTGGAAGGGAAGGCATGGTGCACTGTGCCTACTGTGGCTTCAGAGTCAGACCCCCACTGGCTGTGGGCTTCCACCTGCATCAGGCATCAAAGGTTGTGGATGGATTGAGGACTTCGTGAGAAAATGGGTGCAAATAACCCAATTTTAATGGGATGGAAATTTTCCAGACCCAGTGCAATTTGATTTTTGCAGTTTGTGTTTTTAAAGAGGCCCCAATTCTAATGTCAGCAACTCTGGAAGAGGAACTAATGAAGGGCAAACTCAAATGCACGATGCAGGCACCCCCAGGTCATCTGTGCTGTGAGGATTTGGGAAACTCAAAGAGCATTGTAAAATGCATATATTTTATAAATAGATTCCAGTGCCCTCAGCTTGCTAGTTGGTAATCCCTGTATCCAGACTGTTACTAGAGTAAGTCACGTCTCCTGGGGATTCAGTGTGGTTTGGGACTTTGAAGGGACCTCACACTGTTTGGCTGAAGCTGCTGAGGTTCAGGGGCAGAAGTGCCGCCCTGGCAGGCAGCGGCAGGGTCGGGAGATACAAGCCACGTTGCCTGCCTCTGAGAACATTCTTTCCCCTGTGGTCCACCATGTGGCCCCACTGCCTACTTTTGTTCACATTTCTCCCTCCTGGAAGCCTTTCCCTCTGGGAGTAGAGATGGGAAGGAGGCCTGCCCTTGGAGACTGACAGTCACAGAACCAGGTGGCCAGCACCCGTCTGTCCTACGAACCCTTGTCGTAACCATGGGAACCTTATAGCTTGGAAAGGAGGGGTCAGGTAGCCCAGGCCACACGAAAAGCTGTGGCTGGTCCAGCCCTGGAATCAGCTTTTCTGGTTCTGTCTGCTGTCCCTTTTTTCCCATACCTCACTTGCAATAGAAGAGGATGAAACTGTGCTCGCTGCCCTGCGTGTTGGGTGGTCTGGGACCATACAGGATGATATTGAGCCCTCAGACTCTCCCAGAGCACTCGGCCAAGCAAGGAACCCCTGGCTTCACAGGATGTGGGATCTCAGAGGCAGCCCAGAGGCGGGGAATGGAATGGAATGCTTCTAAGGAAGAGGGACTCTCCGTATTTTCTCTGGGGAATTTTCTAACTTTGAGATCCAAGAATGAAGTTGGAGGTGCCTTTCTTTTCTTTAAGAAGTAATCATTTCCAAGACCAGCCTCCTTTCTCCATTGTTTCTGCATTACTGGAACACATGAATACCCTTTCTTAATTAGATGAAGAAATTAAATTGAAGCCACTGCTCACATACCTGCTGGGTCGTGGGGCCGAAGGATAGAGCTTATTACAATTTCCTGACCCAGCTATCTGGCCCTGGGCCAGCGTCTTAACCTGCCTGATGGCTCTAGTTTTTTGAGGATAAAACTGAAGTGTTGACGTAAATATTTTCCAGGATCCAGAAATAAAAATACACTGTTGGATCATATTATTTTTTCCAGGAGAATAAATATTACAGGACGACTCACCAAGTACAGCCATTCTTAAGGGTTTGTTTGTTTGTTTCCCAAGAGAAAATATTTTAATTTTCAGAAGAGTGGCTTTTTTCCAAAGTGAAATGGTGAGAAATGAAGCTTTGAGGAGGGTGTCTCGTTGCTGATAGGAGCCTTCACCTTGCTCCACTCCACAAATAACCCAAGACCTGAATTTAAAGGTGCTTACTTCCTGGGTGTTCCATAGAACTGGAAGGCAGGCTTTCTCTAAGGAGCAGGCTTATAAGCTGGAGGCAGTGTTCCAGACAAAAGCAAGCTCCTTGATGGCATGAAGTGTGTCAACCAGTATTTTATCATCTCAGGTGTGTTTGGCACTAGAGGTGGAGGAGGCGATGGTTAATATTCATTATGCATTTGCCTGATCTTCAGGGCTTTGCTTGGATCGTGGATGCAGTTCTCACACAGCCCCGCAGCACAGGCATGTGTGGCTGTCCCTAGCTGACAGAGGAGCAGAGTGAAGCAGAGAGCAGGGATGTTATCCAACGTCGCAGTCGCACACACGTCGTCAATTTTGAAGCCTGGCTTTGAACCCAGAGGCCTGCAGATAAGGATAGATCCCATGACCTTGAGGAGGCTGTAGTCTAGGGAGCGGGAAGCTCAAACATTAACAGATTGTTTGAACAGCGGGGTCAGGGCAGCATGGGAGGTCAGGGCAGAGTGCAGTGGGACCCACAGGAGGGTGCCTGGATCAGCCCCGGGTGGCAGGGAGGCTGCCTGCTGGGGCGATGCTGTTGGTCTGGGATGGGAGGGACGGGTCGGAGTTAGCTAGGCGAATTAAGAGGGTCAAGGTCACATTTTGGGCCTGGGAACAGCGAGAAACAGCCTGGGGTGGACAGGGAACTTAGGACCAGCACACAGGGCCGAGCTGCCCAGCTGCCTTATCATTGGCCTTTGTAGGGTGGCTGGTGGTCTCTGAGCTGTTTGGACCCAGATTTCCGTGTGTAACACAGCCAATTTCATTACTGGCATCTCCTGGAAGGTCCCATCAGTGCATTTTCCTTTTCACTGTTTTGTTTTGAAGCCTCTTTCCCTATCTGTGTTCCTTCCATTTCCTTTCCTCCTCCTCCAGTTCTACCTGGTGGGAGAGTGAGTTCAGGGGAAGATCAGGGGAACCACCTGTAGCGACCGTTGGTTTTTTATTTTTATTTTTATTTTATTATTATTATACTTTAAGTTCTAGGGTACATGTGCACAACGTGCAGGTTTGTTACATATGTATACATGTGCTATGTTGGTGTGCTGCATCCATTAACTCGTCATTTACATTAGGTATATCTCCTAATGCCATCCCTCCCCCCTCCCCCCACCCCACAACAGTCCCTGGTGTGTGATGTTCCCCTTCCTGTGTCCATGTGTTCTCATTGTTCAATTCCCACCTATGAGTGAGGACATGCGGTGTTTGGTTTTTTGTCCTTGCGATAGTTTGCTGAGAATGATGATTTCCAGTTTCATCCGTGTCCCTACAAAGGACATGAACTCATCCTTTTTAATGGCTGCATAGTATTCCATGCTGCTATGAAGGCCCATACATGCACACGTATGTTTATTGCGGCACTATTCACAATAGCAAAGACTTGGAACCAACCCAAATGTCCAACAGCGATAGACTGGATTAAGAAAATGTGGCGACCATTGTTTTTACAGTCAGTCACCTTGCTCCCATGTCTTCCCAGTGACCCATAGTTGCCTGGGGCCAGCGACTGGGAACCTCCAAACTAGACATTAGCCCCACGCATGTGCTGGATATGGCGGTGCAGGCTCTGGGGGCTTCTGCCTATGGCAGCCTGTGGGAGCAAAAGGGAAGGGTTCCTAGTCCTGAAAGTGGATGTTGTCAGAGTCTCTTTATTGATTAAACGGGCTTTTGTGTCTGTCCTAGGACTGTGCACATCTCTTACAACATTGTGTTCCTGGGAATACTTTTTAGGCTTCCCAAGAACTTCTTTCAGGTAATTCTTTGGGGCAGAGCATGTTTATTGTTGATGCGTGGTGTGTTAAGGTCCTCTGGAGGGCAGGGGAGTGCAAAATGCATCTAGCTCGACTGCCTCCTGCGAGCCATGCAGAGGGGACCCGTCCGGTTTTTCTTGTTTTTCTTTCTTTTTTTTTTTTTTTGAGACGGAGTCTCCCTCTGTCGCCCAGGCTGGAGTGCAGTGGTGCAATCTCAGCTCACTGCAAGCTCCGCCTCCCGGGTTCACGCCATTCTCCTGCCTCAGCCTCCCGAGTAGCTGGGACTACAGGTGCCCGCCGCCACGCCCTGATAATTTTTTGTATTTTTAGTAGAGACGGGGTTTCACTGTGTTAGCCAGGATGGTGTTGATCTCCTGATCTCATGATCTGCCTGCCTCCGCCTCCCAAAGTGCTGGGATTACAGGCGTGAGCCGCCGCACCTGGCCGACCTGCGTTTTCATAGTGTGTCTCAGACTCCAGGGTGTGCCGCCTGGCTGGTGATCTGGTGGGTTGCAGGAGTCCCCTCTGTGCACCCTCCATCACTGACTGGTCTGCAGCCTCCTCTGCAAGTTTCCAGCATTCTAGAGTGAACTCTCCGGTGTCTGCACCACCTGCTCGACCCCTGCTACAGCCTCTTCAGTGAGGTCTGCCCACATCCTCTGAACAAAAGGGGGCCTGCCAGGGAGGCAGCAGCGCTTCCTCATGTCCCCATTTGGGTGGTAGGAAGTGTTCCCTCCACAGAAATACTCAGATGTCTGCGTGAGGGGACTTTCTCCTCAAGTTCAAACATTCACTGAAATGGAAATGCACTGAAGCTGGAATCAATGCACGCCTTTTTTTTTTTTTTTTTTTTTATAACTTTCTTGGGCAGCTTGTGTGTTAAGCCTGTCGGTGTCTGTTAACACTTCTCTATTCAGAGACCTCCAGCAACACTCGTTGCCCAAGTTACCTGTGAACCCACGGTTGAGTGTTCAAGCCTCTTCCTGCCTTGGCTCCAGCCTGTCTTTCCAGGGCTGATCTCAGCAGCTGCTGACGTGTGCCCTGGGATGCTCTCCCGCCATCCATGTGCCAGCTTCCTAATGATTCCTGAAGGTTTATCACAAATGCTGCCTTTCCTTCCAGCTGTAAAATTGCCCATGTGGGTGACTGTGGAGATGCTCTCCTCTGACACTGGCATTGCACAGGTGAGAAGATGGAGCCACACGGAGCAGAACTGCGACGGAGTTAAAGCCCCAGGGTCCAGGCCAGGTCCTGCAGGCCCAGGTGCCTGCGTTCTCTCTCCTCTTCCCAGGCACAAATGTTTTGCCCACCAGGTGCTTCCATAGCAACTTTTTTTTTTTTTTCAGAACCTGTAGTTGCATTTAAAACTCTCTAATCTAATTTTAGTGATTTATGTAACCATTTTATTTCCTCTGCTAAATTATAATCTCTGCACAGGTAGGAACTTACTCATTTTTACATTCTCTCAGTGCCTATCATGCTCTTTCTGAATGGATTTTTGTTAAGTGATTGAATACAAGATAGAGAAACCTGGTTCAAGAGGGAAGCCTGGAACAGATTATGAATGAAGAAATGGAATTCGAGTGCAAATTCTGTATTCCACCATGATCCGAGCAAACCAGGTTCTCTCTTTAGGTCAGGTCACAGAACAATACACCGTAAGATCTCAGAAGTCGGGTGGGAATATTTGCTTGGGTTTAGGGGTGAGGATGGTAGAATGTAGCCTGGTGGCCCGAAATGCAGAGAGAGAATCCTGGGTACCGTGGTTGTGTAGACACCACGTAAGTGAGATCCAGCGTAACAGCTGGCGAGACTTCCATGGCCATGTTGCTGGGGGGCCCTGGGGCCTGAGGCACTCTGTGATGCACAGGAAGCATATGAGGTGGCCTTTGCCTGTGATGGTCCTCATCCAGCAAAGGGAGATGCATAATGTGGAATGGTTAGGACCAAGCGCCTGAATGTGCCCATCCGAGCGCGTGTCCTGGGAGTCTGGTGAGGAAGCGGTTGTGGAAACGGGAGTCAGCATAGGTGGGCTTTGGAGAGCGGGGGAGTGTAGAGAAGGGGGCGCTCTGAGCTCTCCCAGAGCGGGGCAAAGACCCAGGCCGGGCAGGGTTTGTTCTGGAGGATGCTGAGGACACAGGGCTGTTGGATGAACCCTCAGGAGCAGCAGAGGAGGGGCCTCCATCTCCCTTCCAAGTGCGGGACTCATGAAACACTGGGATGCTTTTGCCAGTGCCTTGGAGGAACTTGCCAGGTAGGGCCGCAGGGCCAGAGATGCTGGTGGTTCTTCCTGTATAGGAGTTGAAGAAGTGCAGCTGCTAAGTGTGCCGTGAAGTGTGTGAGGAGCCATCCTTCGTGTTCACTGTGTTCTCTGTCTCTGAGGAATCCGTTTTCTGAGTAACTTACGTGCCTGTGGTCTGTGGTGCCAGTTGTGCGCTCACAAGCATAACACAGGCTGTGTGCTCCAAGGGAGCCTTTGCTTTGGGAAGGGTGCAGGCTTGCAAAGACCTTGGGGCTGGCTCTTTGATGGATGGAGAATGTCAGGAAGCACCTGGGTCCTTCTGTGAGTTTTCTGGCGACCCCGATTGCCACGCGGTGAATTTTGGTAGCGTATGCACTAGAGTGTTGTAGTCTAGGGCAGTGGCGTCCAAAGAGCTTCCAGGAGACTTTCTGAGTTGGCACCTGAGATCTGAACTCTCTTCACTAAAACACTTGCATTTCCTTCTAATCACTTGGCAGAAGTGAGTGATGGTAATCCCTAGTGTGGATGGGATGGGGCTGGCTCTGTGCTCACAGATCTCACTCACAGATCGCACGTCCTTCTCTCTTCTTCTTGTCTCAGTGAAGCACTACCCAAGGCCCTGAAAACTGAGCCAGTCTGGTCTTCGGTGGCTGGCAGAGTGGTGGATAGAGCCAGGTGTATTAGGAAAAATAAAAAGAAATCTCTTTATTTAATCCGTCGTGAGACCCTAAGAAACCATCTGTGTTTCAGCTTCTGTCCTCCTCCTTCAACCCCAGAAGCTCTCTTTACTTCCTTCTTGTTATCATGTGTAGGGGTGAAAGTGGCCAGATATGAGAGTAAGAGTTCCCATATATCCAAGGACAGAAGCAGGCAGGAACCTCAGGATCTGATGTGGGCAAGCCGCAGGTAAAGGGCAGGTTCAAGGCGCAGAATACAGGTAGATGATTCTAATATCTGCCTGCATTTTTATGTGGCTGTCTTCTCTCTCTGTCTCTGCGCTGGGGGTGCGTCTCTTCTCACAAGGACATCAGTCATGTTGGATTAGGGCCAACCCTGTTGATCCCATCTTCGCTTGATTGCATCTGCACACACCCTAATAAGGTCACATTCATAAGCATCAGGGGTTAGGAGTTCAATATATCCTTTGGGGGAGACATGTTTCAACACACACACATGTGTGCACACACACACAAACACACACATACACATGCATCGATACACACAACACATATATATGTACCAGTATCAGGTATAGTGTTTGTGTTTGGATATGTTAGCATATGTTTGGCCAGCAACATAGCACTTACTAACAAGGACTTAAACATAGCACTTACTAACAAGGACTTAAACATAGCACTTACTAACAAGGACTTAAACATAGCACTTACTAACAAGGACTTACAGCTCTCTGTTTCCTTAATAGCAAGGCACTGAAGGTAGGTGCTTGCTTCCAGGCGTTGGTGCAGCGGCTCGGGATGTTACTGAGAGCCCAGGTTCTCTCTTCTTTCTGCTCTGCCATCCTCAGCATGTTTTCCTTTGCCCCATGATGCAAAAGGGCTGGCCACAGCTGCAGCACATCTGTGTTTAAGGCAGTGAGAGAGGTGGGGGCGTTGGTGTCAGCTGCATCTGTCCGTTTTTGTCAGGAAGCGACAAGCTTTTCCAAAAGTTTGGTGGCTGACTCTGTTCAGGGCCCAGTGCCAGAGCCGGGCTGCATGGCCGGCTCCTGGAGAAGGAGAAGGAGAGAAAATGAGGGTCTGCCTGGGAGGAGGTCCTGGAGGACTGGACGGGATAACACATGCGAGAGAACTGCCCCGTGCAGGGGTTGGCCGTGCTAGGCCTTGATAAACTGCCTTTCCCTCTCTTACCTGCTCTTCCTGGCAAAGCAGGAGCCCATGTGGATTAGGCCCAGAGCCATGTGCATGCGGCTTCAAGGTTGCAGGTGTGGGGCTGCGCACACCTGTGCGTTCCATCAGTCGGTTTGGTGTGGGTGCAGTGTGGGCCGGGAATCCCAGTCCTGTCCTGGTCGTCTTTGTACCCTTCTAGCACCTGGCACACAGGCTTCTCATAGGAGGCGCTCAGTAAATATTTGTTGAACTGAATCTGTATCTTTTCCCTTCAAAGACATTTGAGTCCAGAAACAACCATATCCTTTCACTATAATATTCCTGAATATCTTACTCTTTATTTCTATTGTTGTTGTTATTTATTTACTTTTGTTCTTTTATCCATCATTTGGCAAAAACTACTTGGTACCAGGGATTCAAAGACACATTGAGGACTATATAGTGAAGGTGAGGACTTGCAGAGAGGAAGGGATGGGGCGGAGTGGGGGGTGCCCTTTCTGAAACAAGGGAGAGTTTACCGTTCTGGAGTCCACGTGGCAGGGATTCATCTCTTAAACCTGCGGTACTTTGTTGAGTCCAGTTTCACTGTAGTAAAAACAACCAGAACACATAGGAAGCCGTGTTGGTCCAGTGAGATTGCCTGCTCTTCACTTCTCTTGTTTGTGAAATAGCACAGGATTTTAGGTGCAGGGTTTTTCATATGCTGAATAAATATTTGTGTAGCCTTCGCTCTAGGCCAGGTACTGTGCTGTCAACTGTGAAAACCTGAGTAAGACTCAGAAGGGCGTGTTCGCAGCTCCTCCTGAAAGGAATCCCCAATTTCTGCCTGCTGATTGGCCGAGGGAAGCATTTCTTATCTGTTAATACTTCAGTCACTCCTGGGACTCTCTCCCTTTGGCCTGCATCTCTGCTTCCTTGACAGTGACCTTGTCTTTTTTCTGTCCCTGGCCACGTGCAGTGGATCCAGCCTTTCCTCGGGGGAACCAGCTTGACTGTGCCTGCCTAGGCGACTGATCAGGCCTTGAGCTGTGTCCTGCTGGCCTGGCAGATAAGGGCTGCTTTCTGGAGGCAGGCAGGACTTCTTCCTTGTGTAGCAGGAAAAACAGAATGCAGACAGGTGGAGGGGAAGCGAGGACCTGGAGCCAGGCTGTCCTCTATGGTGGCCACTGGCCCTGCAGGGTCCCGGAGCCCTTAAACTCTGGCCAGTCCCAATTGAGCTGTGCTGTCAGTGGGTTTTGGGTGTGAAAAACAGAATGTAAATTACCCAGTCATAATTGTTATATGGATTATATGTTGAGATGATTATATTTTGGCCATGTTGGGTTAAATAAAATATATTACTGAAACTAATTTCCCATGCTTTTTAATAAAATGTGGCTACCAGAAAATTTAAAATTAGGTATATGGCTTGCATCAGACTGAAGTGCTGATCTGGAGGGCCTTGGAGAAGTGTGTTTCTTTCCAGATTACCAGCCTTTTGACCAGCTCTTCTAGAGTGCTTACCTGCCCTGGATTCTGGGATCCCAGCATGGACAGGGCCTCTCGTCTGCATCTGGGGGCCTGGTTTGTGCCATTTCACTGTCACTAGGCACGTCCTACATGCCTTGAGGTTAGTTATGGATGGTTCAGACTCTTGTCCCACTTGTCCTGTTTGGGCACGTCCTTCCTGTAGCCTGCATTATTCAGACTCAACTGTTCAACCAATTTAACTCTGTTCAGTCTCAATTCAGATTCCAACATTTTTGGGCCTTTTTAAAAAAATGTGTTAAATGGACGGTTTGGGCTAGATGAATTTAACATTTTTCCTTAAAACACTCTATTGTCAAAATCTACCCTGACGTCCATCATCTTTGCATCAAGTTCATTGCCGCAGGCCCCCTTCATTTCTCCTCTGGGTCCACCGCCTGCCTGTGTGTTTACCATTAGCATTCTCCCGGCCTTCAGTGGTCAGGGCAGACGGCACCCAGTGGATCTGGCACATATATTTGATTCCCAGTGAAGACTGGTTGAGAGAAGCCTCTCCCATACCTGTCTCTTCTCTGTATATCCTACATCTGCACCCCAGACTAAGCCCGCATGTCTAGAATACTAGACGTGCCCCAGGTCACCAGCTTCTAGCCCAGGCACCGCCGTCCTCCACTGGCCTCCTGCATGCCCTGGCCTCCGTGCTCCTCCCTTCCTTTCTGGCGACTGCGCATTCCTCATTTGAGCCCTTGCCTTCAGAGTTGCCCCAGATTTTTTTCCGCGTCTTTGAAACCTGTGGCTTTCGCTGGCCGTTTCTCCACGGCTGGCCCCAAGGCCTCCTATCACCTGACACCCTCTGTGGTCAAGCGCTTCCCCGTGAACTTCCTCCTCACCTGCTTTTTCCAGCATCCCCAGTGTCTCCTGCTGTGGCACCCTGCCTTTGGTGATGGTCAGAAACTGGCCCATCCTCTTCCTGCCACTTCTGGGGGTTCTGTGTGGCCCCTTCAGGCCCCGTCAGTTCCCTGAGCAGCTCTGGCATTTTGGGGATGACATGGAGTGAAGTCAGTATCCATTTGCTCCCTAGACACAGCAGACTTGGTGCTGAGGGCCTGTGAGCTTTGCCAAATGAAATATTTTAAAAAATTGGAAACAAGTATTAGCTCTAGAGTATTAAAAAAAAAAAAAACAGAATTGATGTTAACACATATGACATGTTATGTCAACAAAAATTAACTGTTATTGACTTGATTGAAACTCCATGCATAGTTACATAGAAATTGTATTTAACCTGATGTGAGGGTACTTTTCAATTTTTGGCATAAAGAGAGATGAGTCCTGTGGAATTCCCATGTCCCTGAGTTAAATACTGTCCTCGCCACCATATTTTATCTCTTCCCAACTCTCCTTGACAGTGGAGTTGAGACTCAGAGTTTGACATTTATTTGTTGCACTTCCATAGGGTGAATGTACAGTGAGCTGGGCTCCTGGAGCTAAGCCATGGGTGTTACCCAGTTTGAATTTCCAGCACAGGACGTGGTATGCTGAACTTCACTCTGGAGCTTTTCACTGAACTCAATATATATATATATATATATATATATAAATATATTTATTTTAAATAAGGGACATTGGGATCCTGCCTGAAGGTCTGTGTTTTCTTTTTACTGAAACATCACGGTGTGGTGGTTTTCAAAACCACACGTCTATAAACTGACCTCAAATGGCAAAAACCCTTAGCTGAGGTGCTAATAAAAATAATTATTGTGAAGCTTATACAATCGTAGTTTGGAAGACTTTAAATTATATTTGAATATTACCTGGTATTGACTTATATGTTATCCACACCTACTGTTTATGTAGAAATCAATTTAGTTACGATATAACTACCATTATGTGATAATAAAGAGCTTTGGAGATAGGATAAAGTTTTTCTTGTTAAGCGTGGAACTGTTATTTAGAAAAACAATTCTAAGAGAAAGTAGCTAAAAAAGTGCATTTTCTAATATGATGAAGTGGGTCCTGCTGCAGGAAGGAAATAAATATAAATCATGCTGGCTTGGCAGAGAGAATGAATTTCTAGACCTAACCTGGGTGAAAGGATGGCTTAAGGAAAGATGTGTTATTTTTATTTGCAGTGGCATGATTACTTTGCACAGTTGCACTTTGGAGAATCCAGCTCCAAGAAATGATACTAAAGGTGGAGAAAAATCAATGCTTGATGCACAAATGTATTTCTTTATGTTTTTTAAAGAATAATAGCCCCAAATGGAAAACACCTAAATATAGCTAAGTAAATCTCATGCTCTAATTAGATAAGATTTTTGGAGATAGTGGGCATGGGAAATGTTTCTATTATTAAGTGAAAACAATGGTGAGGCACAATTGTGCAGTTTGATGTACAAACTTGAAAAATGTGCTGAGGAGAGGAATCAGAACTCATAAGAGTTGTGACAGTTTTTCTATTTTTTATTTTTCAATTATGGTTATATTTCATTTTTAGTGAAGTAAATTATTTCAGTTTTGTAAAAAATTAATTGTAAATTCAGTCACCTCCTCAGTCCACACAAATTTTATTACTCCATATATATACACACACATGCCCACCACACTCACACGTCTATGGGTATATATATAGATGCAAATACGTGCATCTATCTCTCTATATATACATACATACGTGTATATATACATATAATTTAATTTTTTTGAGACAGGATCTTGCTCTGTCACTCAGGCTGGACTGCAGTGGTGCAATCTCAGCTCACTACAGCTTTGATCTCTGGGGCTCAAGCAATCCTCCCACCTCAGCCTCCTGAATAGCTGGGACCACAGGTGTGTGTCACCACACCCAGCACATTTTTATATTTTTTTGTAGAGGTGGGGATTTGCCATGTTGCCCAGGCTGGTTTCAAATTTTTGAGCTCAAGCAATCCTCCCACCTCAGCCTCCCAAAGTGCTCAGATTACAGGCGTGAGCCACTGCGCCTGGCTAACTATATATATTTCAACCAATAAATCCACCTTATATCGTAAGTGGACATTTTGCTGCGTGGGATTGAAGTGAAACAAGGAAGAAACCCTCCTATTATTAATAAACTGGACAAAGCCATGCAAGCACCCACATTGCTCCTGAAGGGCTGCCCTCCCAGGCTGACCTGATACCATGCACCTGCAGGTCTGACTGAGTACTGTTCCTGTCAGAACTGGGACAGTGTGCCCAGCAGAGTCCAGAAGCATCTCCTAGTGCAGCGGTGTGGTCAGTGCTTGAGCAGAGAAGGCAAGACTGTGGGGACAGAGACAGGATCCTGCTCAAGACTTCAGGCCCCACTGGATTTGTGAAAAGACCTGTGACCTCTCTGTAAATGTTCCTGTTTTATTCATCTCTAAAGTGAGAATCGTACCAGGGTTATTCTTTTGTGGGAATCCTCTGAGGATTAAAGAAATCATGCCTATGGAACTTCAAAGGAAAACCTTGAAGGCCTGTCCAAAATGCAGATTCACAAATTACTGTTGGAATTACACAGGTCGGAAGCTGGGTTTTGGGAACGGGGAGGGTCAGGCCTGCTGACAGCATTCAGAGTCCACTGTGGAGAACTTCATTGGCTCATAAAAGACTGCCCTCTGGTCCACAAAAATGGAAGTATTTGACCCATGTCATTTTTTTTCCTAGTTTTCAGGTAAAGATAGCCAAGATGAAATAATGCCATATTTCCATTTTTTTCTCTAATTTTCTGTTTTGGTGGTGGTTTTGTTTTACATTTATGGTGAAAATGCCAGTGGCTCTTGTGTTATCTAGAAGTGTGCTGTTTAATCTCCAGATATTTGGAGATTTTCCATTTATCTTTCTCTTACTGATTTCTAGTTTAATTCCATTGTGATATGAGGGCATACTTTGTATGATTTTTGTTTTCTTCTTTGTTTGTTTTTACATTTAAGGTGTGTTTTGTGGCCTGGACTCTTCCCTTTGAACTAAAGGAATGTGTATTCTGCTATTGTTGGATGGAATATTCTTTATCAAGTAGATCAAGTTGATTATTAGTGCTATTCAGTTCAACTATGTTCTTATTGATTTTCTGCCTGCAGAATTTGTCCGTTTCTGATAAAGGGGTGTTAAAGTCTACAGCTATTAGTAGTGGATTTGTCTGTTTCTCCCTGCAGTTCTGTCGGTTTTGCCATATGTATTTTGATGCTCTGTTGTAGGGTATTACATGTTTAGCATTGTTATGTCTTGGAAAATTGATCCCTTTATTATTTTCTTATGGCCCTCTTTGTTGTGATGATTTTTTTCATGCTTTGAACTCTGCTTTATCTGAAATTAACATAGCTAGTCCAGCTTTCTTTTGATTAGTGTTAGCATGGTATATCTTTTTCCATCCCTTTATTTTTAACATTAATCTTCCTATTTGAAGTGGGTTTCCTGTGGACAATACAACATGTAGTTGATGCTTGCTATTTTACCTTCCCTGAATATCTGTACCTTTTAACTGGTTTATTTAGACCATTCACAATTACACACACTTTAAAAATAGAAAATACTGTGTATTGCTATTTGGAAATTTTTTTTTCCTTAGTATATTATGTTACCTTATTCCTTTACAAAATTACATAGCCAAAGAAATTGCTTTCTAAGTTCTTTAAAATTGGTGTGTGCTTTATCTCACCATTCTAAATAAACTATTTTTTTTTTTTCCTGTGGTAATGCCTCTATTATAACAAGCTTTTCATTTTGTGCCTAATTTGGTATCCGGTTGGGTAAATCAATTGGTTCTTTGTGAGCAGTTTAAGCCTAAGACTCAGCTTCGTTTTTATGAGTGATATCTTAGAATCAGGAATGATGGCAGAATTAGCCAAAGCCTTTTATCACAATAAGAGAATTTTAAACAATACTCAATTAATTGATAACCAGTGAACCAACAAGTTTGTTCCACAGCTATAATTTGACAAATGTCTTCACTGCTGAAGAGTGTATTTTGTTTTCCCCCAGAGAAGACAAGTGCAGAATAACTCACTGCAGGGCAACTCTAAAGGGATCCCTGTGTTTCCCAGTGTACAGACTATTAGTATACGATGCATGCAAACAGAGAGGTGCTTTATCGAAGCGGGACAAGACCTCTATTCATAGTAAAGTCAAACAAACCACACATGTGAAAACCTCCACTTATAGCGGCTGCATAAGCTTAACTGCACAGAGCTATACTGCTTTTTGAAATACTAACTTGCAAGTTCAGCAACAGCTAAGAAAACAATCCTAGACTTGGAAATTGAAAGACTGGAAGAGAATTGGAGGGATTCCTTTGGAACCCCTTTATGTACGTATGTGTAAGGAATTGTAGGTAAGTGGGAGGGTCTCTCTCGAGCAGTATTTTGCTGTGATCACTAGTGGGCACAGGGTCTAAATCACTAGTGGGCACAGAGTCTAAAATGTTCCTTCATTATGGAGAAGATGGAGAAAGGATATGGAGAAGGAAGAGCCTCCACTAACTGGGATTTCTATGTGGATTTCAGAGCAGAGCCTACTTGAAGGATTTGCTTCAGGGAGGCTGCAATGCAAAAAAAATGCTGTCTTTTTGTGGGATTTTAATTTAGAGCTTGCAATGTGTTATACTTATGAGATACAATCCTTGGTGAGGCAAAATAAAAATAATTGTTTTCTCTCAGTGTGTAGTATCTCATGGGTACTGTATCAAAAGTCTTTAGCCTCTAAAAATTTAAAGTTATAAATGCAGAGAGTAAAAAACAACTTTGAAAGGAAAAAACATGGAGAATAAAATTCCCTTTATTCTAAAGCAATTACCCATAGTTTTTTTTAAATTTTAATTCTTCTAGAAAAATTGTGAGTATATAACTTAAATGTGTGTTCACAAATGGGATCATAGTGTATAAGTATTTTTGTAGTGTGACTTTTTCTTGGCTAATATATCTTAGACATCTTTTCATGCCAAGACATGAAAGATTAACCAAGGTTCAGCTTATTCTTCAGTCATATAGCTGTATTATTTATTCAGCTTTTCTTCTATTGATGGGTATGTAAGTAGATTTTCAGTTTTTGCTGTTGTGAAGATTGCTTCCAGGGCTTTTTGTTTTTGTTTTTGTTTTGTTTTGTTTTAACATACACATGAAATTTTTTTTTTGCCAATGTATCTCTAGAGTAAATACTTAGGGCAGCACATGTGGGTCAGAGTTACGTGTGTTTTATGTTTTGATCTGTTTCCAAGTCATTTTCCAAAATGGCATCTATTGTTGTTCTGCTAAAAAATGGATGAAATCTCCTCCTTCTCCACATTCAACAGTATTGGGTTTTTATTCAACAGTATCGAGGTTTTTCATCATTGCTGATCTGACAAGTGAAATATGGTATCTTTTTACTTCACATCTTTAATTAGGAGTAAGTTTCAGCGTCTTTTCAAATGTTTATCAGCCACCAGTATTTCTCTTTCTGTGAACCTGTTCACATTCTTTACCTGCTTTTCTATTGCAGTGTTTTCTATTGATATTTTTCTTTATAAATTAGAAGTATTAATTCTTCATTACATGTAATGAGAATAATTATTCCCAGTTTTGTTACTTACTTTTTACTTGTCTTATGTTATTTTTTCCAAATAGAAGTATTATTTTTATGTAGTTAGAACTTTACCACTTCCTTATTTCTGAGGTTTGCTTTAAAAGCCTTTCTCCCCGCTGGGTTATACATATTTTAGTTATTTTTTTCCTCTGGTAAAATTGTAGTTTTACTTTTAGCATTGTTAGGGAACCAGCCTAATCTTTTTTTCCAGCCTATTTTTTTCCCCATCTATAGCTGTTTATCTGAAAACTGTTTAGTGAATAATCCATCTTTCTTCTATTGTTCTGAGACACTACTTAGAAGTATTTAAAGATATCTGCATAGAAGACTCTGTGGAGTCCTGGATAAGAGCAGGAGCTCTGCAGCTGGACGTGGATTGCCACTGACCAGTTATGTGACCTGGGCAAGGATTTTAACCTGTTTCTTCTTTTGTAAGATGCAGCTCTTTTTCAGTAGCTGTGCTTTTGCCAATATTGTGCATATCACCGCCAAGTTCAGTGACTGTCACATGGTCATCACTCAAAAAAAAAAAAGAAAAAAAACCACATGGTCAAGGTGGAGTGGATGCTGTCTGTGCTTCTCATTGCTACTTCCAGGCCATTGCACCTTCTTCCTCCCTAAAAATCCCCCGCTCCCTTGAGACATGTGCCATCAAGCTTTACCATCCCTCTTCCTTCTTCTCTGAGCCTTCTACAGATAACCCCTCCTTTTGTCCTCCTCTGCATTCACAGACGAGTTCATCAACTAATTCACCGTCTTCATCTTCCTTCCTGTTACTACTTTAGCCGTTTCAACATCTGCATAGCAGGCCATTTCAAAACTAGATCCCTCACTTTCTTCTTTGGCCTCCTCCTTTTGGTCATCCTCTTTGGTCTTACATTAACTACCCTTTCCTGCAGTAACACCCAGTTCTTCTAAAATCGGGACATCCAGCATCCCATTCTGAGGTCACCACCCTCTCTGTGCAGCTCCCCGTTCCTCCTCCCTCATTGGTCGCTCTTCATCCCTGAGCTGCGTCTCTGTGTTTGGACATCCGAGGGCCCCACGGCTCCATCCTCAGGCCTCTTTTGCTGTCTTTCTCGTCTACATCCCTGCCCAGGTGAGCTCATTTAGCCTCCAGTGGTAATGTTAACAGCATGTAGATGGGATGGCCTCTCACTTTGTGTCACCAGACCACCCCCACGAGCCCATGCTTGTTGTCGGCACGGCAATCTGCACACCTACCCTAGGGCTTCTGAGGGACACCCGTGTCATGGACAGTGCCGCTCACACAACTGTTCAGGACAAAAGTCTGGAAGCATCTTTGACTTCTTTCTTTCCCTCCCTCCTTCCCTGTCTCCCTTCCTTTCTCCCATCAGATGCTTTGGGAGGTACCTTCAGTATCTGTCAGGTTTCTGTTTCTCACTGCTTTCACTGTTCCTTTAGGGAACTTGGGCGGCTTGGCCTACGGGAACAGTAAAGGCGGGGGGTGGGCTTCACTGTTATTGCCTGTGCGGAGCAGTGAGCATGTTTGTGGAGCATGTACTTTCTCCGTACATTCTCATGTCCTGCTTGCTCATTTCATCCGGGACTCACTTAAAATACCACGTCTTCAGAGAGGCCTTAAAGACTAAGAAAATAGTACATCTTTTCTTTACCTGGTTGTATTTTATTGTAGCTCTTATCGCTAACTGATGGCATATATATACACACACCCACACACATATAGATACATATGTACACACGTGTGCATACATAGATGCATATATACATATGTATACACATACATGCATCTATAGATGCATGTGTGTGTGCGTATAGATAAATACTCAGGCTGCAAAGTTCTAAAGGTTTTGAGTGGTTGTCACTGACTTTTTTTTCTCATAAGCCTTTTTATTGTAGTGATTTCAGCTGCTGCTATTTTAGAGCCTTTATTTAACAAGGAGTCATCCTATATAATCTTTAAAAATCACCAACAGCATCCTTTTCTATGTTGATATACACACACTTGGTGAAAGAAAGAAATGAATAAAATAATGTCTTTAATATATGTTTTTGCATCAGGTTGACTTTCTCAGGTTATTCTGAACCATTGAGTCTTTTGTTCATAATCTGAAGTAGCATCTGTGTTTCGAGAAAGGTGTAAATTAATTAATTGTATTGGAATTACCAGACAAGCACACTGTTAGGAAACGAGAAGCCTCATCCTATCCTTCAGTAGATCAGATTTTTTTCAAGTCACACACAGTAATTTGTGTGTGTGTGTGTGTGTGTGTGTCACTGAGGGCCTCAGTATGCTGTCACTGAGGGCCAGGTGCTGTCTTACAGGTCCCTAGATAGTCTGAGCTCCTTGAGAGCAGAGACCACATCTTCTTCACCTTGTTATCACTCCTATGTGCTGTCTCAGCACATGGTCGGGGTGCAAGAAAAGGTGGAGGAGTGCATGAACGTTTACTACAGATGTTTCTGCTAAAACCCAGTACATGCATCCCTGGTGTTCTATAAAAACAGGTACTAAAAATATGAGGGCTTCTTGAGTATTGAGGGACTGACCACTCAATACTGGTGTGGCTTTGTTAGCAGAGTAGTATGAAGAACAATTCTTGATACCTGGGTATACATGCAGCTTGGCTGGAGGCTGTTGAAAATATGGATGGCAAACAACCAAGTGAAATGCTGTGGCACTTCATTAGTGCCCATTTGCTGGTGCTGAGAAAATACGGATGCCAGTCAGCTGTGTGACCACGGGCCACTGTCCAGATGGGGACAGGAGGCTTTGCAACCTGCCAACAGCCCAGGAGCCACACTGGGCTCCCAACACACCCCTCTGGGCAGAAAGCTCTGTGGCCAGGCTCTCTTTATAAATCTTTTTATAATGCAGCTGGGAAAGGCTTCATTTGCCAGTGCACCAGCTGAGCAGAGAGCTTTTCTTCCTGCTGGAGGTTATAATTCTGTTTACAGGCTCTTCTTACCTGGGAAAAACGGCAGAAGCTGTAGTAAAAGACACTATATTGTCTTTTGTTTGAAGACTCAGAATTTATTGCCAAGCAAAGGCAGAGAATAGATTTGCAACAAAGTGGATACCATTTTCTGGAATGGGTATCTGGATGCTGCTCAGGACTGAGGAAGAACAGCTTTGTGGAGGTGAGAGGCTTGCTCTGCACCGCCAGGTGGTGTTTGGAGGCTGGGTCAGGGCTCTCGGCTGGCAGAGATGTTGGCATGAAAGGCTTTAGCTTGAGCAGCCTGGTCCTGAGTGTTGCAAATAATTAGCATCCTCTGGTTGCATGTGGGCAATGCTTGCTATTTTAGTAAAGGAGCAGTAATGAGGGAATATCTACCAAAAAGATATATGGGCCTGTCCACCAGGCCGTGTCTTCTGTCTGGTCAGATGGAAACACTGCTCCTCTGATTCTTTGCTTTGAGAATACTAGTATGGCCCTGCAGAGGCAGAGGGGGAAAGAGAAAGAGGCAGTTGAATTTGTTCTTTGCTTTTCGAACAGAAATGCCTAAAGTTAAGCAGAGTTTACATATAGTGTTGCAGTCCTGATGAACAAAAGCTATACTGAGAAAGAGAACATTTGGGAAAACCTGAAGTAATCTAGACTTCGTCTTTTAAAATTTTTTCCACTTGGCATGTTTCTCTTCACCTCCCCTCCCCTCCCCTCCCCTCCCTTTTCTTTCCTTCCTTTCTTTCTTTCTTTCTTTTTTTGGTGGAGTTTCTCTCTCCACGCCCGGCCTCTTTCTTTCTTTTTAAATAGTAGTTTTATTAAAATAGAATTCACACAGCATAAAAGTCATTGTTTTAAAGTACACCGTTCTGTGGTTTTTAGTATAGTCACAGAGTTTTGTTACCAACATCACTATCTAATTCCGGGGTCTTTTCAGTACCCTCCAAAAATCTCTGCATCCCTTAGCACTCACTCCTTATTCTCTCACTTTCCAAGCTTCTGGAAACCTGTGATCCACTTTCTGTCTCTACGGATTTCTGTTCTCGACCTTGCATATGAGTAGTTTCATATAATGTATGTCCTTTTGTGTCTGGCTTCTCTCTCTCATCTGGCACAATGTTTTCAAGATTTACCCATGTTGTAGCATGAATCAGTACTGCATTCCTTTATGTGGCCAAATCCATTGCATGGATTTGCCTCAGTCTTTTTTTTTAATACATTCACTAGTTGATGGACATATGGGTCATTTCTACTTTTTGGCTATTATGAATAATGCAGCTGTGAACATTCCTGTATAGGTTTTTGTGTGGAGGTATATTGTCATTTATTTTGTGTGTTTACGTAGGTGTGGAAATGCTGGGCCATATGACAACTCTATGTTCAACACTTTGAGGAGCTGCCAAACTATTTCCTAAAGCGGCTGCACCACTTTACATTCTCCCCAGCAATGTGTAAGAGTTCACATTTCTCCACATTCTTGTCTACACTTGTTATTATCTGTCCTTTGATTCTAGCCATCCTAGTGGGTGTGAAGTGGCATCTCATTGGAGTTTCGATTTGCGTTTCCCTAATTGGTTAGTCATGTAGAGCAGTTTTTCTTGTGCTTATTGGCTATTTGAATATCTTCTTTGGAGAAATGTCTATTTAAATCCTTTGCCCATATTTACATTTGGGTTGTCTTTGGATTGTTAAGTATTCTTCATATATTCTGAATCCGAGGCCTTTACCAGATATATGATTTGCAGATGCTCTTTTGCATTCTGTGGGTTGTCTTTTTACTCTCTTGATGGCATTTTTGACATGCAAACATTTTTAACTGTGATGAATTACAATATATCTATTTTTTCTTGTTTGAGCTTTTAGCGCCATATTTAAGAAACCATTTCTTCATCTGTGATTGTAAAAATTTACTTTTATGTTTTATTCTTTAGAGTTTTATAAATTTCGCTGTTATATTTAGGTCTATGATTCGTTTGCTGTTAATTTTTGTGAAAGGTTTAAGGTCTATGTTTAGATTCAGTTTTTCAGCACTATTTGTTAAAAAAACAAACAAACAAACAAAAAAACTATCATTTACCCATTGAAATGTCATGATACTCTTGTTAAGAAACAATGAACCAGAAATGTAGATACTTACTCTTGGACTGTCACTTCTAATCCATTAATCCACATGTCTGTCCTTATGTCACTATTATACTATCTTGATTAATATAGCTTTATAGTAAATTTTGACATTAAGAAGTGTAACTCCCCAAAGTTTTTTTTCTTTTCTAGGTTCTTTTAGCTACTAAGAGTCTCTTGGATTTCTTTGTGAATTTTAGGATCAGCTTGTCAATTTTTATTAAAAAAAAAAAAGGCAACTGATTTTAATAGTGATTACATGTAATCTATTCACCAATTAATCAATCTGTTAATATATTAGTTTGGAAGGTGTTGCTATCTTAGCAACATGTTTTCCATCCACAAACATGGGATGTCTATTTTTTTAGGGCTTCTTTAATTTCTTTTAATGATGTTTTGGTAGTTATTAATATACAGATCTTACACATCTTTTGTTAATTTGTTTCTAAGTATTCTTTCTGGTGCTATTCTAAATTATGTTTCTTGTAATAACATATAGTTGTTACTCATTCAACCAATTCCCGCCCTTGAATGGAGTGTTTAAACCATTTAGCGTAATTACTGATAATGCTGAATTTATGTCTGCCATTGTACTATTCGTTTTCCATGGATCTTAATGTTATTTGTGTCCTTCTGTTCTTCCATTTTGCCTTCTTTTTCATTAGTTTATTTTTTATCCTCTTTTAATTCTATTTTTATTGTATTATATACTTTTGAGTTATTTTTCTCATGGTTGCCCTGAGAAGCAAGTGTTTCTGTTGACTTGCACCTCTCTGTATAGGAGACGCACTGGGCAAAGCCGAATGGCTGTGATTGAAAAGGAGGGGACAGAATGAAGATCGAGGGACAGTTTGTTATCTCAGAATTGTCTGTGTTGATGGATTTATTCATTAACTTCTTGGTGGATTTTGTTTAACATAGTAAACCTCAGTTTTTTCTGCAGTATACTATTATGCTTCACACCTGTCTCACTGGATAAGATTTCTAATGTCAGTAGCCTTTCCTCTGGGCTTGAAGAAAGGCTTCGTACCCTGCTCCTCTCCTCCCGGCTCCTCTAACTGCCTGTGTTCTTCTCTTGTTTCTTAGGCATCCAGTACCCTGCTGAGTCTGACATGCCCCCAGCCTCCCCCAGCTCTGCAGGGAGCCCTGGTGCCAGAGACCTTCTCCCACTTCTCCCTGTGGGCGCCTGACCTGAGGGCAGAGCCATCTGAGTGTGCATAAGCACAGCAGGACACCAGGACCTGGCCTGAAGACATTTCCTCTCCTCCCCTCTGGACTTCTCAGAGGTAACTTTGAATTCGGAAAATGAAGGCTTGCCAACCTTCATTGATCTCTTCTTAGTGGAATCTCAGGCCATTGTTGGAAAAGATAGTAGGCCTGCCTGGGTGGATTTTTCTATACCTCTTAAAGCCACACCATAAAGGCAATTTTCTAGTAGGTTTCCCAGGAATGAATTTTAAGATAGTGTTCAACACATTATTTTATGCCATTGTAGTTATTTATACTTTGGAAAGATTTCCAGGTTTATTCATTTGCTGCTTATAACAATCCTTTGAGTCTCCTGTTTTAGATCTCCCTGATTCACTAGAGAACACATGGATTGAGCTCCTGCATGTGCCAGGCACAGTTCTAACTCAGAACACAGTGAGGCAGCACCAGTGCCTGCTCTCACGGAGATTCTGTGTGAGGAATACAGGTGGAGGATGGGGGTAGGGACAGGCAGGAAGAGACACAGAATTTTCATTTGACAGTAGCTGAAGCAAATTATATGCTACGCAACAAGGCCTAGATATTGTAGAGAAAAGAAAAAGTAGACCGTGTCTAGTAGGACGGGGCAGGTTGCAGTTTTAAGTGGAGTGGTCAGGGAGGTCTCTAAGGGTGAAATTGAACATGGACTTTAAGGAGGTGCAGTAACTAGCCACTTAGCATCTGGGCAAGAGCGCTGTAGAGAGAAGGGCTGGTGGCTGCAGCATACGGACAGCTGGAGGAGCACCCAGGCCAGCCTTGCTGGAAGGACTCAGCACAGAGCTGTGAGCTGGGACTGGGCAGGACATAGCGGGACCTGGCTATGCCTGCCATTGCAGGCTGTTGGGGAATTCTAGGTTCATGATGGGAAATCAGTGTAGGGTTTTAAGCAGAGAAGCAGGGTCTATTTCATTTTAATTGGCTTACTCTGGCCTCCACATTGAGAATAAACTGTAGAAGGTGGAGGAAAGGGTAGAATCCGGGAGACCATCTTGGAGGATATTGCAGATGGCAGAGGACAAGGCTAGAGTCCAGGAGACCATCTCAGAGGACATTGGAGAGGGCGGAGGACAAGGGTAGAGTCCAGGAGACCATCTCAGAGGACATTGGAGAATTCTACTTTAGTAATCCAGACAAGAGACAGTGGGGCACACTCTGCAGATAGCAGCAGCAGCAGCAGGGAAAAGTGGCCACATTCTGGATACAGTTTGAAGAGAGAGCCCTTACCATGTCCTTCCAGAGTGGTTGTGAATATGAGGAAAAGGGGAAAGTCTGTAATGACTCCAGGTACTTTAGTTTGAGTAACTAGATGGAATTGTCACCAATGGAGATGGAGTAGGTTGCAGCCAGAGAAAGTTTGGGTGCAAAAAGGGATTCAGAGGCTGGGTGCAGTGGCTTATGTCTGTAATCCCAGCACTTTGGGAGGCCGAGATGGGAGGATCACCTGAGGTCAGGAGTTCGAGACCAGCCTGGCCAACATGGCAAAACCCCATCTCTACTAAAAATATAAAAATCAGCTGAGAGTTGTGGCAGGTGCCTGTAATTCCAGCTACTCGGGAGGCTGAGTCAGGAGAATTGCTTGAACCTGGGAGGCGGAGGTTGCAGTGAGCTGAGATCGCAGCATTGCACTCCAGCCTGGGTGACAAAAGCGAGACTCCATCTCAATTTAAAAAAGAGATTCAAAGTTCAGTTTTGAACTTGCTGAGTGTGAGAAGATTATAAGCCACCCACATGGAGACGCCGAGTGGGTGGTCCTATCCAGATCTGATCATTTAAGAGGGCAGTCTGTGCCGGAGATGTGATAGGAGTCTTTGGCCTCTGGTTGGTATTTCAAGGAATAAGATCAGATGAGATCCCCAGTGAAAGAAGGGAGGAGTTTTAAGGACTGGCCCCTGGGGCATTCCAGCTTCATGAGGAGCAGAAGAGGACAAGCCAGCAAAGGAGAACAAGAGGGAACCACCAGGGAGGAAGCGGGGAAAGCGGGAGCATAGAGAGTGGAGGCTCGGGTCAGTGCCAGGACCAGTGGTCCAGTGGCTGTGGCCACACAAGCTGGATTGGAGAGAAGAATGCAGGGGAGGAAGTGGAGACAGGGATTGTAGACAACTCAGTTGAGCTTTGCTGCAAAAGGGAGCATAGTTTGAGGTGGTATCTGGTGGGATAAATAAGCTTAGGAGAATTATTTTTCAGTTGGAAGCATTATCAGCATGTTTAGATGCTGATGGGAATGATTCAGTAGAGAGTGAGATATTGATTGTGTGGGATGGAGGGCTGCTGAAAACACTTCTTGAGTAGGAGAGAGAGATGGGTTTGTGGACAAGTGGAGTTACTGGTTTTAGGAGGAACGTGGATAGTTAGCAGTGGGGATGGACCAAATGACAGATACATGCGTGGGTGGCGCTCGGAGGAGGAGGCTCTGCAGTTCTCTTCTGATTATCGACCTTTCTTTGTGAAATGGGAGTCAAAGCCAGCATCTGAGCATGCTACATGGAGGAGGGATTAGAAGTTTGCAGAGACCAGGAGGCAGCAGAAAGTCCTCTAAAGAGATGGAGGTACAGAGCGGTCACCTGAAGCATTCACAGCCCACTCGAAGCTCTGGCCACAGACTGAAGGAGCCACTCTGGGTGACTGCATGCTTTTCTAGATAGCCCTGCTGGGGAGTCGAAGCGTGCAGGAGGTCAAGGATTGAGTGATCTTTTGGCCAAGCTGAGAGGGACACAGTGAAGAGTGGCTGGAGCTGGCAGTGTGTGCCAAGGGAGAGAGGATCCTAGTCTCAGAGGGCACTGAGACAGGGAAGTGAGAGAGAGGACAGCGGGGCTGAGGGAGGAAGGAGCAGAGGAGGAGCCATTGGAGATGCAGGAGGAGGCCGGGCACTGTGGGGCCGGGGCGATGGAGAAGGGACCTGCAGTGGCACGGGCAGTGATCTGAGGTGGTGTGAGGAACCCGGAATGTGGGGTGTCTGTGGGTGCTGCAAGTTCCAGTGTTTCTCCCAAAGGCTCGGCTTCTCAGTCATCCTGCCTCACGTTTTCATTGTCCGTACTTTAAAAGGGCTCCTGGAGAGATCTTCCCCTCCACTTACCCGATTGCCTGCTTACCCCTTTGGTGATACTGGGAAGGCATTGCTAAGGTGTCCCTGTTGCATTTCCTGGCTGGGGCACTGTGGCGCAGATGTGGCCACTGTGAAAGTTGCCATTTGAAGTTTCCCCTCCCACTTTCTCTTCCATTCCTTGGAAGATAAGTGCATTCTAATTTTATGTTTATTTTTTAATCTTAACTTTAACATATTAGGATTATTGCATCTTTCCCTGCAGTGCTTTAGCTGGCCCTGAGATAGGGACTCCTCAGGTGTGAGGGAGACATTAAAGAACCCTGGAGAAAACTCATCAAGAGGCCAAGTGGAATTTTGTGTTCTCTCTGTTGGCCACGCCTACCTCCCAGGAAGTTCTGTTTGGGAATCTGTCTCAAACAAATTCCAAGAACTGTGAAATGGCTTCATATTCACAAAAGAGTCATGGTGAAGTGGCCAAAATACTAGAAAATGACATTCCAGCACGAGCAAAGATTTTTTAAATGTTTAGAATTTATAAAGAGAGGTGGTTTTCATGGACTAGAAACCAGCCTCAATCCAGCCTTCTGTGATTGAAGTAGCTAATTTTGAAATACAGGTTTTTGTTCTGTTTTGTTTTGTTTTTCCTAAGTGGGAAATATCAGTAGTTTAAAAAGAAATCGTTGGTTAAAAACTTGACCTTGGCCGTCACTCAGCCTTTGGACCGGCCACGTTTGGGAAACTGCAGCTTTGTGTGGCTGGCTCATTGCTGGTCTGCTTTTGGCTAGCTGGCTTTTAGGGCAAAAGTCATTTTTAAAGCATGAACTAGAAGTGAAAAGATCGATACCTTGCTCTAGTTCCTCCTGGTTTCAGAGTTCCCGATGTGTAGAAATGAGCAGTATTTTTAGAAATGGAAACAGAGATGCTCTTCTGAGATGCAGCGGCTGATGGTATTGTTAAAATCAGTCATAACCACATTTTCCACATTCAGCTCAGTTACAGTTTTCTGGGGTTTGTTTACTTTTGTTTTTCAGACTTTGGGCTATTTGCCTCCATGTTCTGTGCTCTAGGCTGTGATGTTAAGTCAGTCTGTTGCTGGGTCAGTCTGCTCTGAGCCTTCCTGGTGTTTATACATGCCAAGTTGGAGGGGGACAGACAACTACTGGCAAGAGAACAGCAAGTGCCTGTTTTCTAGGGCAGTATAGATTTCTCTAGAAAGATCAAGTTAGCATTTAATGAGCATCCATGATGTGCAAGGTCCCATGCTTGAGGCCCCCAGGATAAATGAGGAGACACAGGCCGACTTCTGTTTATAAGAATGTGGGTTTTTTGTTGATTTTTTTGGGGGGTAATGTTGACAAGCTGAGGAAGTGGACTCCAGTTCCCAAAACTTGGGCACAGGCCAGAGTGAAACTAAGACAATGAGAAATGGATGCTGACTGTTAGAAGAATCCTCACAACCAAGGCAGTTTTGAGCCTGCTGTGAGGAAAGAGACGAGGAGAACCTGGGCCCTGGAACAGCAGGGCTGGGGGGCCCCTTGGAGCCTGGAGTCTGAAGATTTCCCGTTGGGAGGAGGTAGAATCTGTCTCCTGGGCAGGGAGAACCATTCAGATGTGTCAAGGGTAGTGATGTGATTCAAAACAAAAGGGTTCTGGATGGTCGATTGGGTGATATCGTGCTTCTGGGATAAAGGGAAGAAGACCCAGTAGGAAATGTTGGGTCATGAGGCTTAACAAAAACAAATGTATTTTTGTCCTTATTTTAAACATACAGTTTCTTTTGATTATTCCCAAAAGCCTAACAACAGAGCTTCATAGACACATGCATATACATTCATTAAAGAAATATCGTGCCTGCTCTCAGACTTACAGCTTCATCAATAACTTCTAATTTTAGCTCAATTCAACACTGCTTTATTAAATATTAATGAGAACACCATTAGTATCTTGCCTTTATAATTTGTTATAAAATGGGTAACATAATTCAATCACCTCAATCTTGATTTAAACCTGACCTTACTGATTTTAATGATGTGTTTTGTGAGCTGTGTTTCATAATTTATCTCTCAGTGCTTTAAAAATTATTTTTCCTTTTTTCTTTCTCTCTAAATGTATGTGATATAAATAAATATAATACCTATAATTGTATGTACATAAATATATAGTCAATGTAAAAACATTTCTTTGAATTTAAAAATGAGGTGAAACCTCTTCTGGTGGAACATAGGGCTGATCGATTTGACAGTGAGAACCTCCTTTGTCTCTTAGGTTGTTAGAATCAGCTAAATATACAAATAATATTGACAGACATGTAACTGAAGCATTTTTAATAATAAAATCACGTATTAAGTTTTTTTCAAGCTCGTTCTGAGTATATTGACTTAAACAAGGTGCCTCTAAGTGAAAACGTAATGAGTACAATTATTTATAAAGTCTTAGTATAGTCTCTTCCTGTATTTCCCAGAAACTGGACTTGAATGACTAATGTCTTGGTTGTACATTATTTACATATCTGGTGGTTCCCAAAGGTTTACTTTTGTGGGAAGATCTGCTGATTAAGTTGTCAGCTGATCACTCAGAAGTTAGTTTTTTCTTTTATTACTATGTGATTTTTGGCATATATATAGAAGTTCAAGACTTGAGTTTCATTTTTATAATATATCTTCTAGTCCATCTGTGTATGTATGTGAACAAAGTATTGAAGTTATTATGGCTATAAAAGTGAAAAGTTGGAACAAAATTGATCTTCAATTGAGTCTTATTATACATTTAAGTAATATTTATCCATAGATACACAAACTTCAAGAGAAAAAATCCAAATTCTTCTATTTTCAAGTTTGTTTTTTAGATTTAAGGAATATACATTAATTTTATATTTATCTTGTTTTTATTAATTATATAATCATTACAATTGCAGTAATTTTTAATAGTTGAAACCTTATGGTAACAAGCTATTTCAGAAATTAATACTTTTCTTAATTTTTAAAATCGGTAAAATACTTCCACTGATAAAATATAGACAAAGAATCCTATATTACATTACATGAAGTAAAAATTATGTCAGGAGAATAACAATGGTAATATAGGTTCAGAGAGATAAAGGAATGCTATAAAATTTGTGTCCAAGAAGAAAGTTTCTACATATATAAAAATTAGTGATAGGCCAAAAATTAAATCTTTTTCAACTGACATTGACTTATTTTTTAAAAGAAAATATGCCAGAAGTTACATCATTTTCAGTGATTTGTAGTTCTATTGAATTTTTTTGATGGCAACTGGGGGCGTGCAAAGGGCCTGAGTAGTTTTTAAAAATTATTTTAAGCCGTTATTTAAGCCCCAAAAAGAGATAGCCTCTGCTGCAGGCCACACAGTGCCAATGAGAGGGTCTGTGGTAAGAGGTGGAGCTGGAGAGTCGGTGAGGCCTGGCTCTGCCCCATCCTGCCCACGTGATCTGGAGAAGCCACTTCCCTCTTGGATTTGTTCATTGTACAGTGGGAATGGCAGATGCTCTCTAAGGATCAGATGTATTGAAGGATGGGGAAACTGTTCATAACGTGTGATCAACATTCAGATATTAGCTACTCACATGTTAGCTATGGGCTAAGAACTAAAAGCACACGAAATGACCACCTGCAGCCCAACCTAGGTCCCGAGGGAAGAGGGAAGGAGGTCAGTGTGTGTAACTGGTGGAGCCATGCTACAAAGTGGAAACTCAGCAGATACAAACAAGATACCAGCAAGCTCTGTTGCTCCCAGCTGCAAGGAAGACTGGGTGTGGAGATGGTCTGCATGTTTTATTCTCTCAGAGGAGAATACTCTGATGGTGCTGCAGGGCTGTGGGAATTTGGGAGATCCAGATGTGGCTGAGGGATGTCTTCTGTCACAGCACAGAGAGAAGAGACAGCCTTAGAGGAGGTTGATTTTTATTCAGAAGCTCCTGGAGCAATGCAAGTTTGGATCCTGCCCAGAGGTCTAGGGACGCATGAAATACCTCATGGTTGCTGCTGACAGCTATTGTTTGTTTATCACTTTCATGTTTATAAATGAACTTCCATTTGCATGGTTATTTTGCTGGCTTAAACAATGCCCCTGTGAGCTGTGGTGCTTCCCGTCATCCAGCTGAGAAAACTGAGACTGAAGAAGGCTTGCTCAAGATGAGGCAACGGGCCACTGGTGGAGCTGAAACAAGCCCAGGATGCCCCATTTCCAAATCTCACATTACCTTTCTGCCTGATAAAAATTTTGGAGGGACTCTTAGGAGGTGACTCTTAGTACCAGGAAAGCAGGGAAGATTAGAACATCTTGGAAAATATCTTGATTCCAAATGGAAGTGATTTAGGGTTGCAAGACCCTCCAGGATCCAGATGGGCGTGGGCGTGGTGGGAGTGGAGTGGATCATTTCTGGACATTGGTGTTTTGGAGGAGCCATTTTAAGGGCTATCAGCTGGTGTTTTATGTGCTTCGGAAGAGATCTTGAGGACCAGAAATGATGGTGTCCAGCTGTGGGAGGAAGCACATATTGAAATCAGATGAATTATTTTGCAGAGACTAGGAACATGACTGTGAAGTCCATTGGTGGACGAGGTCATTGGGGGCAGAGGAGAGGCACCAGTGGGCTCTGGGGTGTCTGTCCATCCCTGAAAGCATAGGCCATGCGAGGTGACCACGTGGTGCTTTTGATTTCTCTTCTGGGTCCTCTTTGCCCAATTCAAGTTGAAAACTTCGGTGCAGGCTAAAGTCAGCCCCAGAGAGTGTAATATTATCACCAACGCTTCCCAGAAAGAAGGAGTCAAATGCAATTTGAGGTTTTGAAGAATCAGAATGAAGAGCCTGCTGTTAAACATTTCTCCACTATGTGAGTAAGTCAACTGAATGTGAGGATTAACTACAAACAGGAGGTTTGTATATAAATGTTTCCAGGATGGGGAAAAAAAATCACATTTTTTTCGAAGAAGGGGTTAGCCTGGGGAAGGCATTTCACAGTTCCCTTCCCTCCCCTCCCCTTCCTTTCCCTCTTTTTTAAGGAAATCAAGAAACTTCTGGTAGAACAGAGAATAAATTGAAAGTACATCGTCTGAGGAAGGTTCTTACATAGGACAGGAATTAAAGGACATCCTGTGTATTAAAAGGGTCATGTAATCCACAACAGACTTTGAGAGCTGGCCCTGGAGGCAGTCTAGGCCTCTTTAGCACAGAGCTGAGTCTCTGGTCGAAGAGACCATGGAGTGAGGAGGGTGTGGACGTCACCTAAAACTTCCGTTTCAGAGACCTGCACTCAGCCAGGCCGTTTGTGTGTTCTTTCAATTCATTGACAAATCAACATTGGATTTTCGGGATTCATTCAGGATCTGTCTTTGCTCTTAATCTTAACTTTTGTATTTGAGTTCTAAAAGTTCTCTAAGGAATTACTTAAGTAATTATGGATAATTTATTTTAAAAATAAATATATGTACACAGTAAAATTATTAAACTACAGAGAGTGTATTAAGTAAAAATGTAAATTCTGTACCTTCTTTCCCAGAGAAAACCACTATCATCATCACCATTATTATTATTATTATTATTTTTTATTTACCCCTCTAGAAAATTTAGGAGGCATAAAAAGATACCCGCTTTTTAGTCAGAACAGGATTCTGCCATATAACTGTTTTAAGCAGTGCGTTTAAAGAGGTGTATTCAGTAAAATTTGACACATGAGAGACTGCATTATGTCAGTTTTGGAGCATAATTAGCAAATATCCGTGAACCTGCCTTTCAAACTAGAGCACTGATGATGTAAATGGTCCTCCCATATATTGCTGCCCTGGCATCCCACCTTTCCCCTGAGCTACCTACTAATCTTTCCTTGCTATTTTAAGCATTCTTTATTGCTAAACCTTATATCCTTTTACTCATTAACAATGATATTGTGCTATAGGTAGACTTGCTCACTCAGTGGTTACTCAGTCTAAGATTTAACCATGTTGTTTTGTGTAACTGCATTTATTCATTTCATGTTGTGTAATATTTGATAATGTTAGCATCGATTTCTTCATGCATTCTCCTGCCATTGGATGTTTGGGTTATTTTTAATCTTTACTGTCACAAAACAGTCTGCTGTTAGTATTCTTGGTTCCTACACACCTGGTCCATAAGTGCATTTTTTTTCTTGATTATATACCAAGGAAGAGCACAGCTGGGCCTGAAATATAAAAGCTAATTAATGATTAAGTTTGCAAGAAAATGTAATGATTTCTGAAGTGTGATCATACCAATTCGCATTGCCATCAGCAGTGAATAAGAGTTTCCTTTAAGATTTATGCCTTTCTTATCCCAACACTCGGCATTATTAGGTGTCTTAATTTTTGCCAAATTAATGGTAAGATGAATTTAAGGTACTAGTAATGTTGAGCTACTTTTCCCATGTTTAGTCACCATCTGTTTTGTCCACTGTAAAATGACTGCTCGTATTTTTGGTCTAGTTTTTTTTTTTTATTGGATTGTATTTTTCTTATTGGTTTGAACTCATTTTCCTATATTCTGAAGACTATTTTTTGTTTCATGTGTTAAAAATATTACCTCCCAGTTTGTGCCATCCATTTTCACTTTCTGTAAGTTATCTTTTTAATGACTAGAAGTTCTTGATTTTAACATGCTGACTATATCAACCTTGCCCATTTATAGTTAGGGCCTTATATTCTTCTGTATTCTGAGGTCATAAGTCACTCTCTTATATTTAATAGTTTTAAAAGTATTTAGAATTAGCTTTTGTGTGTGATGGAGGAATCCAATATGATTTTTATTCATAAGGAAAAATAATACCTAGTAACATTTATTGAATGGCCCTTTTTCTCTATTTATCTGAAATGCACACTCTGTTATGTGTCATGTTTCCATGTATTCATGGTTTTTTTCTTTTTTTTTTTTCTGTGTCTCCTTTATTAACTTGGTTAGATTGCCCACCTCTATGTCACTGCAGCCTGCTCTTAATGACTGCAGCTCTCTAGTAAGTTTTGGCACTTGGCTTCCAACCTTTTCCCTCTTACTCGGTGGTGTTTGGCTATACCTGGTCCTCTGCCCTCCATAGAGATTTTAGGGTTAGTTTATGAACTAACAGCACCAATAACAACAGCAGCAAACCCTTGTTGGGAAGTTGCTTGGATTGCATTAAATCTGTAGGTCAGTTTAGAAAGAATTGGCATATTCTGGGATATTGACTTTGCTCATCCATGAACGTTGTATCACTATCCATGTTTTTGTGTCTTAAATTTCTGTGTTTTCTACTTTTCTCTAGATATACCTTACTTATCTTTTGTTGAATGTGCTCCTAGTACCTTAGTTTCTTTTATACCCTTGGAAATGGAATCTTTGCTGGAGTGTATAAATGTAATTACCTTTTTAATATTGATCATGCATCTAGTCACTTTACCAAACCTTTGGTATTCTTAATATTTTGTCTATAGATTCTTGTATGTATACTGTATTTTTAAATAATGAAATTACTGTTTATTCATTTTCAATTCTTATAGTTTCTCTTTCTTGTTATTGCTTTCTTTTTTGCATTAGAGCCCAAGGTACAATATTGCATTGAGGTAACAGCAGACATCCTTTCCTCCAGCCTGAGTTTTATAGGGAATGTTCTAATTTAATTAAGAATATGTTTGCCGCCATATTTTTTCTAAATGTCGTTAGGTTAAGGAAATTACCTTGTGTTTCCAATTTGTAGACTTGTATTTTATGTTTTTAATCATAAATACATGTTGAATTTTATCAAAGGCCTGTTCTGCATCTATTAAGGGGACCATATGGTTCTCACTGTTTTTTTATGTTCTGTTACACTTACAGTATATTCCAATGTTAAATTCTCTTATACTTCTAAGATAAATCTAGCTTGTTTAAATACACATCTGACACACATCTGGATTCTATTTGCTCATATTTTGTTTTAAATTTTTGCTTCTTTACTCATGAGAGAGTTTGGCCTGTATTTTTTCTTTCCTTAACTGTTTTTGTCTGATTGAAGAGGGAGGGTTTTTTTTTTCCTGTTTTTCCCAATTTACCAGAAGATTTTGTGTACGATTTATATTATCTGCTCTTGAAATTTTGGTAGTACTCAACTGAAAACGAGACCTAGTGATTTCATTGTAGGAAGATTTCTAATCAATTTTTTTCAAAGTTTGTAAAATTATTTGCATTCATTTCTTCTTGAGTCAGTTTTCTTAAGCTTTATGTGTATATATATGTTATATATAAAAAGTATGTTAACATATATTTATATATATAACTTAAGAAAAATATTTAAAAATGAGCAAATAGAATCCAGATGTGTATTTATATTTTATATATACATATACACACACATATATATGTTTTAGAGCAGGAGTCTTACTATGCTACCCAGGTTAAGTTGTATTCTTTTAGGCACGTGTTCATAATTCCCTGCTTTTCAATTTAATTCGTATAAAATTATTCACAGATTTTAAAATCTCTTCTATTATTTATTACAATACAATTGTTCTTTTTTCTTCCTCAACCAACCTGCCAGATTGTGCGTTTATTACGATTTTCAAAGAAAAACACTCTTGACTTTGTTGACCCTCTGTATTGTAACTTTACTTTGTGTTTTATTTATTTTTGTTTTTGTCTGTTACAGGTCTTCTTTTGCTCTCTTTGAGTTTGGGCTATAGTTGCTTTCCTGACTTGTTCAGCTAAAAACAGCTCAATAATTTTTAGCCCTCTTTTAAAAATATAAGCATTTAAGATTATGAATTTTCTTTTCAGGGCTGGACACAGTGGCTCACACCTGTAATCCCAGCATTTTGGGAGGCTGAAGCCAGTGGATCACCTGAGGTCAGGAGCTTGAGACCAGCCTGGCCAACATGGTGAAACCCCGTCTCTACTAAAAATATACAAAAATTAGCGAGGCATGGTGGCGGGCACCTGTAATCCCAACTACTCGGGAGGCTGAGGCAGGAGAATTGCTTGAACCCAGGAGGTGGAGGTTGCAGTGAGCCAAGGTCGTGCCACTGCACTCCAGCCTGGGAAACAAGAGCAAAACTGTGTCTGAAAAAAAATTTTCTTCTCAGTACTGCTTTAATGGCATCTCATAAGTTTTCTTAAATAATATTCTCATTAATGTTTAGTTCTACATATTTTTAAAGTTACATATTTTTCTATAACCCATGAGTTACTGATAAGTCTTTCAAAATTTTCCAACGTGGGGAATCTTTTTGTTATCAATATTTATCTTAATTGCATTGAGGTCAGAACACATGGTCTGCTTAGTTGTTCTTTATGTCCCAGTATAATGTCAGCTTTTGTGAATGTTCTGTGTCTTTTTGAGAAAACTGTGAATGCCCAGTTTATTGGTTCTGGGTTTTACAATCTATTACATCAAGATTGTTTGCAGTACTTTTCATATTTTCTACATTTTTACTAGTTTTGCATGTTTGCCATTTTAAAGTCATATATAATGAGTTTTCTCAGTGCGTTGGTGTACTTGGCATTTTTCTCAGTAAGTATTATTTTTGCTTTGTATATTTTGAAGTTATTTGTTGTATACAAACTTAAAATTTTATGGCTTCTTAATGAATTAAGCCTTTTATAATATATTACCTTGTTTTTATCTAGTTAGGCTTTATTCTTTAAAGCCTATTTTGTCTGATAGCTTTCTTTTGGTTGGCATTTTTCTTGATCACTTTTCTCCATCCTTTGACTTCTAATTTCTCCAATTTCTTATAGTTTTAGGTATATTTATCTGTTTTTAAAATTTAATTTTACCATTTCTTGGCTATCAAGCTTAATCCATTTATTTTTTCTGACTTTAATATATTTGGATTTTTTTCTTCAAATGCTTTTATGCTGTTCTCTGTTTTTTAAGTGCATATTTGTTTCTTTATATTATTACTTTTTTCTGTTATAATTTGGAAGTTATACATTCTGTTTCTCTTGTCTTAGTAGGCAGCACTGGTATTTTTCTGTGTGCATAGAAAGTTAAAAAAAAGAAAGCCTTAAATTCTCAGTGTCTAAAAACCCTAAGAGCCTTAGAATTCTGTTGTCCACTTACAGATTTAGAAGCTAGGATGCTTATTCATTTTTTAGTTCAATCTGTTTTAACTGGGCTTTAGTTATTTTCTGGTGGGAAGGGTCTTGATAGAATCTAATTCATCATAGTGAGGGAAGTGGATGTCTGCAATTGTTGATTTTTTGTTGCTACTGAAGACACGGGTGGCCCCTTGGCTCAAAACCTGTTTCATCATTTGGATGGAGCATCAAAGAAGATGGGAACTCTTCACTGATAGGTTTTTCTTGACACTTACGTAGATTTTCAATTAAGTAGGCACAACAGATTTTCAGTGTAGAAAAAATATTTTATGATTCATGTGAACTAGACGAAGGACTGAGATCTTACGTGCTTTTAAGTCCAGGGCCATGTGACACACTTTGCGAATGTGGAAAGAACACAGCACTGGTAAACTTAGCTGTTGTCAAGTTGATATTCTAGATTATTTTCATTCTATAATTTTTTTAAACCTTATTTTCTGTAGTAAACATATATCAACATTTATAAGATGACCCACACACTACCGTCTTTAAAAAGATAGTGTTATTTTAAAAATAGACACCTCTTTGTCCTATTTTTTTCTGTGTGACTTGAAATTTGGGGACAAATCAGGATTTCATTATCAAACATGTTTATTAGGGTGTCTGTAGAACAATGACATGGCTTGTTAGGATAAGATACGAAACGTTTTTTCTTTTGATTGTTTTACTGTAAGGTAACACTGTTGTGTGCAAATATGAACGCTTCAAGGAAATCAGAGGGATCATGCAGTACAGAATTTTCAAAATTTGGGGAGTAGTTTTGTGGTGATCCATTTCCAGAGGAAGTCTTATGGAAGCCTAATGTCTTAAAAATAAATTAAAATAAAATTCAGCTCAGGCTCAGATGGGAATAAGTTTAGCCCACCTGTGACCCCCATCAACTAAGGCTTCCCCTCTGTGGTTCCCCTCTGTGGTTCCCCCCCCGTGAAACCCACAAGAGCATCCTTTACATTTAAGGCCTTTATGCTACAGAGGAGGGATCGGAGACCTGCGGGGGTTCCAGGGCTGGCCAGTGGCTAGACCGAGTCAATTCTTCTCAGCCCATTCCAGGCCCTCCTGCCATCCACAGCTCATTTCCACAACCAAATAGAGTTGCTCCTTCATGCAAAGCCAATTAGGAAGTGTCTGGTGCATTTTCTTTCTTAATTATTTCCTTTACAATCATCACTGTGTCTAGATGTTTTGCTTGGATGACCCCTGATTTTCCAGCCAGACTTGCCCTGTCTGTTGCACCCTAGCACCGTGCCTGCTCCTGGCTTTGTTGGTGTCTCCTGGACTGGAAAAGCCTGTCCAGTGTCCCAAACAGGGATTTGGTGACAAGAAGCCCCATTTTAATGGCTGTCTTTTGTTTGCTACAGGCCCTTTGCTGGTCTAGCTGTTGTCACAGAGAGATTGATTCTTTTCAAGCAGACAGACCACATGCTATTTCTGTGCTGTAAATTTCCAAAGCTTCTTCCCTGTCCACCTCTCCAACCACACACTGGAACAAGAAGTGTGTTTGCAGCTATAATCAGCACACTTAAGTACTAGTTAAATTCAGAGTGAGTACAAAATCCGTACAGCTCCTGACTCTGTAAGAGGCTATAAAAATATTATAACATGGCTTCAAGCCCTCTGGGACCTTTAAAAATAAGGTGATCCCTCCTAACCCATTTAAAGCTTATTGGGGGTTCTAAAATAGCCCAGATTACATGTTAAGGGAGTTGTCTGATTCATAGAGGATTGTGTCAGACACCCAGGAGTCCTGGCTGCCGACTAGCAAATTCTTTTCTTGTTTCTGTTTTTCTTTTTGGGGAGCGGGGGATAAGATGCACAGTTATAGCCACTTACTTTCCTGTAAACTCCCTGAGGCTAGTCACCTTCCTCTGTATCCACAGCGTGTACCTGAAATGGTTGTGAAATAACCAAACAAGAGAGTCAGAGGTGCCTCCAGAAGAAGCAGCTTTCAGCTCCCTAATCTCATCCGTACACCACACATCTTTTTGGATGTCATTTCTGTAGGTTGTTGCATAGATCCCCATGATAGCCCTGTGAGTAGCAGGGCATTTCTCACTAACCCAAATCACAGATGATGATACTGAGGCTTTATGGTACCATGGAATGGTCCAAGGTCTCGTGAATTTAATTTGCAGTTGGGTCTTGAATCTGGGTCTGTTGGATCTTAGACCGAGATTTTTGTTTGCTTGGCTTACGGTTAACCTCAGGTCTGGCGTTGGGATACTCTGTTCTACAATCTAGTGGCGTCCTGGGACCCTGCTCAGCTTCAATATGAGAACAACCATGCATGCTTCTGGGAGGCTTGGTGGTGTATAGTCCACTCCCGCATACATTATCGGATAAGCTTTCAGCACATACATATGCTACAAAAAATATGCAGGGCACTCGCAAATTATTACTTACCTGCAGCAAAGTTCTGACTGCTTTCCTTGTCTCAGACTGTAGACAATCATGCGAAAATGACAAGCATATTAAAATGCTCTCTGTTGAAAACTCCATCAGTAGTTCTGAGGGCATCAGGAGCAAAGTTTGGACTCTTCCTGAACGTGTGAGGAAGCTCCTGGCCTGGCTGCAGCCTCATTTACTCTTAGGCCCCCAGCACACTCCAACTGGAATGTGAGGAATAATTGGTGGCCCTGGACAGCCCTTTGGTGGCATGCTTTCTCACTGGCTCTTCCCTCCCCTTGGTCCAGTGTCTGCAGGAGGCTCTTCGTGAGAGCCCTTCTGGTTGAGAAACCCCTTCCCTGTCGCACGTGCTTGCCTCTGTTGAATCCTGTATCCCTCTGCCCTGCATGTAGGGCTTTACCAGCTGCATATGGGCTCTGAGCTCAGCGTAGAAGGCCTGGCATCTGCTCCGGTGTTGAGAGTGCTCAGAGGTCAGAAGGCACTTGGTAAATATTTGCTGAATGAAGGAACTGTATTTTAAAAGAATTCCCTTTTGCATTATATTTGTGCAAAAGTGTGTGCAAATGTGACTGGAAGAATGTGATTGTGTGTAGGTAAGTGCTGGATGTTGTGCTTACTAAGAGGGAAACTGGTCTACCTGATGCCCACCTTGGCATTGACCACATCAGGCTCAGAGAGCTCACTGCATAGAGGCTGCGGTGGGATTGGCAGGGAATGGGTACCCCGCATGGTTTATCTCTGTTTCCTCCAAGCAACTCTGCACACTTTTGCATAGAGCTGGCCCTCAACAAGTGCTTTCGGGATTGAATGACACTGTCATCTCTCTAAATACTTGGACTTTATGAGCCCTCTGGTTCTAGGCCTCTGCTGAGATCCTAGAGGACACCGAAAGGCGTATTCTGAGAGCTACCTCTTAGCAAATGCTTTTATTTTAAGTAAAAGAAAATGTCCTTGTTTCCTCCTACCCCTTTTCCAATCTTAGCACTCTATATTGCCTTGCAGGGACTGTGGGCCATCACTAGCTCCCCGCCTCTCACCACTCAATCTCAACATGTCTGTTTTTTAGCAGCTTGGTGTGAGGCTCTTAGCTTTCCTTCTGGGGGCTGCAGCTGAGACTGCCTAATCTTGGATGTGCCCAGTTAGGCAACGACAGAATGGGGTGGGGGAGTCGGGATGGAGCTCCAGGGAAGCAGATGGATCGCCGGAGGGCTGCTGTCACATTGCATTGGAAGGTGACAGATGGAAGCACACAGTAGTCTGCAGCCAGGCTGTCATGCGCAGCCACCACGGGGCACCGGGCGCGCTCTCTCTTCTTGGAAGGTGGAACTTGATCACCGCTCTGCCTGGCCTCAACAATCCCTTCTGCAGGGCTCTGCTCTGGGCTGGTGAAGGGACAGAAAGCAAAGCAGAGTGATTGAAGGACACAGTCCAGTAACTCAGCAGCCTGCCGTGCCAGAGACGGAACAGATACACGGACAAGGGCAAGCCTTCCTTGCTTTCCTCCCCTACACCCAGGTGACCACCCAGTTTGGGAGAAAAAAAGAATGTTGTATTTTAGGTAGAGCAGCTGATTAAAGTTCTCGAGCCAGATGTCTTAGTGATTCATAGTGCTCTCAGCATAGACCTTGAGCAATAACCTGTGTGGCCCACTTCTATCATTCTTGATGGAGCGCTGGCTCCCTCTGGGAGTTACAAATGTTGGGCTGTGACTAGCACCTTGAGCTAACACAGTAGCCTCTCTCCTATGTCATGGTGGGGAGTGTGTGGGATGTTGAGGTACAAAGCTGAAGAAGGTTCAGTGTCCATGATTCTGGGGGACTATCCACATGACCGTAATCTATTTCCCAGAGGATCCCAGGCTGGCTGCCTTCCCAATCAGACAGTTGCTTCTGTGGGTCCTGCAGGAGGAGGTAGAGGAGGACATGGGTTTGGTGTCTCACCTGCAAGGTGGCAGTGGGGTGGGCTGTGCAGAGATCAAGGTTGAGAGTGGGCCCTGCTGAAAGGATCTTGGACACTATTCCAAAGCTTCTCTTTTACCTAGTCGCTCCCTAAAAGCTTCCATTTTACCCAGTGGCTCCCTAAATGGTGCATTAGATCATCTTGCGGGTACAGCGTGGGGGTCCAGTTACTGCTCTCCAGTGCTTACTCCCCTGATCACTCTGTTACTGCCTTTGGAGCACAGAACACGTGATGCTCCTGGCGAAACACCTCATTGACTCATTCCAAATACATTCCCTCAGTGAGAGGACAGGGCCTCTGCATCCCTGTGGCCAAGTCACAGCACTGGGTGTGAGGCTGGTGATCTGATAACATCAGAAGCGCCCCGGCTTGTCTGCAACTCCAGGGTGTTCCGATCTCAGGGTCTCATGAAGCCTTGTAACTTTCACAACTTGTTCTCTCAGCGGGACATTGGGGTATGGCCAGGAGTCAGAGACTATAAAAAGGAAGCAGAGGGATTGAAAGGCGGGATGGAAGTGAAAGTGGAGCATGGCTCATTTGTGTGATTATTTAATAGATTACTAGGAAAACAGGGATCATGATGTGCAATTGCGTGTGCACATCCAGATAGGAGAGCTGCTGTTGGATGTCTTAGTTCATTTTTTGTTGCTGTAATAGAGTATCTGAGACTGGGCGATATAAAGAAAAGAAGTTTATTTCTCACAGTCCTGGAAGCTGCGAAGTCTGGGATCAGGTGACCTCATGGGGTGGGCTGTTGGTGAGGGGCCACACGCTGCATCATAGCACAGCAGAAGGCATCACAGGACGAGGGGCACACGGAAGAAAACCAAAGTGGCTTCTATAACAGACTCACTCTCAGGATAGCTATTCTACTCCCGTGATAACCCATTAATCTGTTCATCCATAACCTGGGAATGGATTAATCCAGTCATGAGGACAGACACCTTATGACCCAGTCACTTCTTAAAGATCACCACCACCCCCCATACTGTTTCACTGAGAATTAAGTTTCAGCATAAGTTCCAGAGGGAACAAACATAGAAACCATTGCACTGGAGCAGCAAGTGAAGTTCCCAAGGCCCCTGGATTCCCCGGGACTTGTCTACTACCAAATAGGTGTTTTGATCTCAGTCAAGGGGCTACCTGTCCCTGCCCTCATATGGAGATCATACAGTGCTGCTGCATGCTGCTTCCTCTCTGTGGCCTGTATGCCGGAGATCCTCTAGCCCTCCCATTCTGTGATCCTAAGAGTTAGAAATGAATGTCTCGCCCCTAGTATCCAGGAGGATATTTCATGGCCATGGAGACCACTGGAAATCTAAAGGGAAACATGGGTGGAGGAAAAGTAAACTGTTGTTCAGTGAAGCCCTAAAATCCTGTTCTTTTTCCTTATTTTCCCTTGGAGTAGACTAGGGACAATGTACATCATAGACCCTTGTGCCTTTGGCCTTTGGCATGGAATCTTTGCAACAGAGTGAAAACCTTTGAGGTTCCCAGATCAGCTCTTAGAATCTGCCTTACTCTCCTATTTTTTAAAAAATGAACCCAGTTGAAGGTGGCTTCTGACATCTGGAAGGCATACCATGAAGGAACTTTGGCTTGTGTTAGAGAACTTGAGTCGAGGTGAGTCCGCCTGGGCCCCTGGATGATACTCTTTTATAAAGGCAATGAGAGTGGCCAAGATTGTGTTCTGGAAAGTGATGGTCACAACACACAACTGGGGAAATATAACGCCATCTTGAATTGCAGGAGAAATTAATTACGACTCGGGAGTCTTGGTGTGTAGAGAGAGGGATACTCCGGTAGAAGAGCACTGACTTGCTCTGTGTAGATCAGGCATGTATTTCATCTCACTGTGAAGGGAGGAAGTCACCGGGTAAATCTTGAGGTGCTTCCACACCTGAAATGTTCCTGGCAAATACGTGGGTTCCCCGGTGTGGAGGTATGAGAGTTCTTTTCTCCTTCACCGTGGACAGGCAGGTCTGTGGCAGTTTCAGGCTGTCTGCTCCATTCACACTCATAAGTGGTTTGTTTACTTCCTTCAGCATGAAGGAAGAACTGAAGAAAGTGCTGGCATGCGCTTAATTTTGAAATTGGCAGTGAAGTGATTGTATGAAGTCATTGGTCAGCATAATGCCAATTTCAGTTGTGTGTGTGTGTGTGTGTGTGTGTGTGTGTGTTTGGTAGTGAAGAAAGCTTTCAGAAAAATCTGCTTTGCTATTTGAAATACAACGTGGTCCTCTGGATGTCTTTCTTGGACTTACATGTTTTTTTTTTTTCTTTATGGCTTTTAGTGTAATTTCTCTTTAAAACATGTAATAATTTAGCAATTAGAAAAGGAATAATGCGTGCTTTTCTTTTTTTAAGTCTGATGTTAAATCAGTCCATGGGTTTCCAGTTACCTCTTACTGCATCACAGAAGGATCTATTGCTTCATAGGCATTTAACATGTTGCAATTATCTTTATGATAATAAATCTTTATGATGATAATGATTATGTGCTGCAACAATATGACCAGGAAAAAAAAAATTATTTTCTGAGGGGTGGAGGCGTTTTATTTTCCAGATTGAATTCCTATAAAGGTACATTTTTTTTTTTTTCCTCTTAGAATGTGAACTACTCTTTTACAGACCTGCACTTAGTGCCTACTGTGTCCAGGGCACTGTGAGTGGAGTCCCTGCGATCCAGAGTATTTGATACAGATCCAGCCTTAGGAGATAGTAATGTATTTGGAGAGATGAGACATGCATGCATCCTAAGGACGTAATTTATATTTTATTTCAAGAGCAAGAGGACACTAAGAGAGGAAAGCTCCGATGCAAGGATCTTGCTGTGGATGACATCCTTGAGGCCATGCCTTCGTGTCTGGCACATGACTTTGAATACCCATCCCTCTTTTGTCCTTCTGCCTAGAATTTCTTTCACTCACATAACAACATCACTCCAACCTTAAAGCCCAGCATGAATAGCCCTTCTTCCATGAAGTATTCCTGACTTGGCCACCTGGAAATGCTGTGTTTTCTTGGAATTCCTAGGCAGTGTGTGGTATTGTGGAAGTAGTATTAGCTGCAGTGTTTGATTGGCATTTGAAAATCTCTCTCTCATTTACTAAATACATGTGAAATTGAAACAGCCTCGTTGTCTGGGGTAATACCTGAGGTTTGTTGTCTCATGGCCAGGGAGAACAAGGACACGGACATATGAAGAGTGAGGTTGAGAGTGGAAGTTTAATAGGCGAAAAAAAAGAGAACAGCTCTCTGCTACAGAGAGCAGTCCTGGAAAAATGGGTTGTGGGATCCACGGTGAAATGCAGGGGGTTTATAGATAAGCTGGTGGGGAATGATACCTGATCTACATAGGGAGCTAAAGACTGGTTAGACCAGGTGTGCCATTTGCATAGGGCACAAATCTCTGGTAGCCCCCACCCTAATGATTTATCATGCAGGCGGGTTCTCTGCCTGAGCAGCTACACCATGTTGCCCTTTTATTTATTACTGTACACGTGGTAACAGAAAAGGGAAGATGGAGCCTCCGTGTTGGACATGCCCGGCCCCCAGGTAACCGTTTTCTACGGTGCAGCTGCTGGCACCCCCCACACAAGCTTCTGGCTTCCTTATTTATGTTTGCGGCTCCATTTTTCAGGCTGTTCTTTGTTACAAGAGAAATGATTTTGGGGGGCTGCTTTTTGTTAGAAGGGAAGCTCTGCCGAGGACTCTTTTGCCCTCATAATTTCTTTCTACCTCCTGTATCAAAACTTTGTGCTATTTAGCCTTCTGACTGAACACTGGTTTCCTCATCTGTGAAGCCACATATCTCATCAGATTATGGATAAATTCACTGAAATAGGGAAAACTTCTAACACTTAGACGAGAAAATTAATAAAACATTAGTTCTTCCCCATTCTATTTTGCTTGGATATTTATGCACTTGTCTTACTTTATTCACCACAGCATAAACTTCCAGAGGCAGGGCAATGCCTTTTCCATTACTGAGCACAGGCATTCATGCACAGAAGGTCCTCAGTTAATGACGGGCCCAGCCTTGCTGGTCTCCATGGTTTATGCCATCATGATGCCAGTGTTGAATTTGTGGTGGTCTTTGAACTGTGATTGATCATTAAAGGGAGATGACAAGATCATTTTGATAATTTTAAAAGATGGATGAATAAGGAGACTGTGCTCAGCACTGAGAAGCAGAGGTCAAGCATGAAGTTGTACTTGGACTAGAATTAGGCTAAGTTATAAGTGGTGATTTGATGCATGAAATTCACCTTTCTATGTTTGAGATATTGGAGGACATCTTTTCTGAATCGTGCCTTGTTCCACAGAGAGATACTGAGACCTGAACAGACAGGATCATAGGTAACATCAGGAGTCCTCAGGTAACATGAACACTAAATACCTAAAAATGTATGTTTGATTTTTGCCCTTACGGGCCAAGCAAGGAGTCTCTGGGTTGAAATGTGTGTGTGCGTTTAGAGATAAGTGAATCTCCAATGATTTTGGGGGCATGAAAGTTAATATGCAACGCACTCTGATCCGATATACCTTCTGTGTTGGCTCCATCCTGTTCCTTAATGGACTGATGAACCTCTCTCAGTATCATGTCACTTTCTGAGCTCGTAGACATTCCTTGTCACACAATTCAATTCTTCGTGACTTGGTTTTCTAAGTTAAACGACCTTTTCTTGCCTCCTTCTTCTTCTCAGAATGAATCTGTGTAATTGGATGTGTGAGGTATGCTTAGTTGCCATTTACCTGAGTCTGTTTCCAAAAATGACAGAACAATTATAAGAGGCCCAAACAAACCCTGTAGTTTTAACAAATTTCCTTTTCTCCTCCCTTCTTCCCTCTCTCACTCTCTCTTTTCCTCTTTCTTCTTTCCTCTGTTTAATTGATGAGCAAAAGTCTTTAGCTAGTTAATTACATATCTAGAGTTAAAACTCAGGGTTTCTGAGTCATGTGTCCTTGGTGTGCAGTCACTGGGTGAGGAACTGGAGTTGTCAAAAATGAATTTAATATAGTCCCTCCTCTCAGGCAGCGGCAAACTAGAGGCAGGCGTGGGACACCCTGTATGCTCAGGAGTGGCTTTGCATTTGAGAAACATCCTTCTGGCAGCTGTGCGGGGAATGGGTCGGCCTGGTCTTGCATTTTCCCCACTCCCCTCCTGGCCCACTCCAGCAGCTGGTAGGCAGAGCTGTAAAGGAAGTAATGATGTGGCTCAGGAAAGAGGCACGAGGTTAAAGAAAAACTATGGCAAGGGTAGCAGAGATGGAAAAAAACCCAAAAAACCACAACACAGCAAGAGAACACATTGGCTTCCAATGTGAATTTTCATTCTTTGAAAGAGGGAACATGGTTTTGCACTCAACACAGTAGCAAGGAGTTTCGGTATAAAGTAGGATTTCTGCGCACAGAGGAGTTTGGCCTGCGTGTGTGTGCTGGGCGCCCTGTTTGGAATTGTCCACAGACAGTTGTACCCAACAAATTTCAAATGTTTGCTCCACCATAGCTGGCAGGCCTGTTGTGAGGATATTTACAAGAAATGTGAAACGACCCTGCAGACACATGCACTGGGACGAGGCACAGCTTTTCTGGGCCTGGAGGGAAAATAGGAAAATAGGACACGATCTCAGCTCATGAGGAGGGTGTGTTGGAGGCTGTCATAGGAGGCAGTGGCGCCCCGCAAGGTGGGGAGCAGCCCCCACCACACGTGCGAAGGCAGGTGGAAGCTCTTAGGTGAGTGGGCCTATAGCACCAGACCCCTCCCATGTACGGAGAGCAACTTTCTGTCAATTACTCAATTATAGAAACGTCTATATATTCAGGGCCTTTGTGGAGTTTAAGGGACCAGTGCCTTCTAGAGGGAGAAGCTTTTCTAAGCCTGAGGCATAATGCAAAACCTAAGCACAAATAGCGGGAAGGTGGGGCGGTGACTCTGATTCTGTGGCAGATGTGGAGCTGCAGGCCGGTGTGGTGGCGCAGAGCTTGGGGAAATGGGACAGGATTGCATCTTCAGGATGGCATCCGTGAAGCTGTTTCCCCATCCTTTCCAGGTAAATAGGGAAAAAGTCACGAGATTTATAAAAATTGCTTTTGGTAATTAAGTGTAATTATATAATCTTAAAAGGAAATCTCTCTTTTACCTACTAGATTGCTATGCTGCTTGTATTTGGTGAAGAGACAGAAAATTTGCCTGCGTTTATCAGGGTTTTCACTTATTAAGCTTTCAGTTTTTAAACAGGATGTGCATTTTAGGTTTGAAGGAGTTAAATGTTTAGTATCATTAAAAAAGAAAGACAAGGAAAAAAGACCCCTCCTCACCCCTACAACACACACACAAATACCAAAATTGCACACTCAGCATTGGAGAAGTTGTTTACTCAGCCACAATTGTTATTCTCTGACCTTTGCAGGTACTTCAAAGTCTTAGCCCATATATTTCATAGTAAGAAGAAACGGTGGTTTAAATGGACTGTGTGAGTATGATTATGACAATATTGGCCAGAGAAACACTGGAATATTTTAAAGTTTGAGTTATTCTCCAAATGTTGGATCTTTTCTTTACCTTCTAGCTAGGATGCAGAAACAACACTAGCACGAAGACTGAACAGCCGTGGTCAGCATCACCCACTTTGGTCTTCCCAGAACCTGAAAAGTCTGTGCTCTGAGGTTTGTTTGGGGAGAAGGATAAATTGTCCCTGGAGAAATCCCCAGTCACCAAAATGTCTAAAGCAGCCCACTATAAAAAGAATATTTTAAGAGGTTAATAGTAGCCAAGTTCCTTTTCCATGACAACCTCCTGTCGTGCGTTTTGAAGTACAGTAAATGTTGGCATGAGAAGGGGAGTGATTTAGGGGCTATTTTCAGGAGGCCTGAAGCTATTTCAACTTTAATAGAATAATAACTGAGCAGAGTGTTCTGTGAACAGGGTAATTAGGAAGTCCGTAGTTAGGGCAGCAACACAAGCTTGTGCACTGAAGGCGATTCTTGAGCTGGTGTTACTCCTGGTGGGGATTTTCTGTGGCCAGGTCTCTGGTTATATATATATCCCGGCCACTTGCACCCAGAAGCCCTCCTGATCCTTGAAGATTCATGCTTCTCCCCTGTACAGACTTCTTTTCCCAACTGACCTTCCTCTCTTGGCTTTAGCTTTAGTGCATTGGTTCATGGTGTCAGGAGTTTTTACAGCCATCCACGCAAAACATTTTAGAGACAACTTTGTCTCCTCCCCACATACCATCCCCCGTATGCCTGTATGATGTCCTCCCTTTCTGTGACTCTTCCAGGAAGCCTTTGCTTCTCCAGATTCCCATGGTCACCCGCCGAGTCAAGGTTCTTATCAGTTTGTACATGTGTGATAATGAACTTTACCCATCACTATGCATGTAGGTCGTTCTTCCTCCAATGAGAGTTTATTCTGACACATTACTATAAATCAAGCTTTGAAAATGTTATGTGAAACATGTAATTCTTCATCTACAGAAGACATAGTTCATTTGTCGTCTGCTACAGAAAACTTCCCTTGGGGCATGTGAACACCAGTGTTATGAGGGAAGGAGGATGAGGGTGAAGGGAACCGGCCCAAGGTCTTGTTAGTATCCCATTGTGCCCCACCCTTGCCCCTTTTTGCATGGGGACTTTGAGGAGCCCCTCAGCCTCGTCCTGTGGCACCCTGCCCTGGAGCAGCCCCTGGTCTTGGGAGACAGAGTTGGTAGATCTCAGCCCCTGCCCCCTACTTCTGGGTAACTATGAGGCAGGGGTGTGACAGTGACTGTCTGAGTCCTCCATGGGATTAAGCATCCGTTAACAGTAGTGACTGGGGTGGTGAATCCTTCACTTGTACTTCATTCACTTCTTCACATCTACAACTGTTTCCTTGGCTCATGAAACTCACCTATTAAATAAATCACTTGCATAGGAATCATTGTCTCAGGCTCTGCTCTTGGGGAAGCCAAATTAAGATACTTCCATAGACTCCTTTTTTTTTAATGTACAAAATGAGGGAAAACTCAAAAGCTTGCTGGAAATATCAGATGAATTAAAAGTTCATGAACATCCTTGCAAACCCAAAGCACTAAGCTACTTGACTTTGGAACTCCTGTTTCAGTGGACCTTCTGTTAGCATTTTAAGGAACAGTGTTTTTTTCAGAAACGGGTCACTGCGTGTAGTGAGTTGTTGATATCTATGAAGTAGGGGAAGTGGTGTCCTCTTCAGAGGATTCTTAATTCTGTGGGATTTGGCGTCAGTTGCTTTTGAATGGTATGTCTCTTCTGCTCATTACTCCCAGAATGGTATCATGTAAAACAGCCCGGTGTGGGCAGCCACCCTGTCCTTGCTGATCCTTCCTCAAGGACCTTCTCTTCTCTGGGCCACCCTTGAGAAGGCTAGGGGAGGTATGTTCTAAACTCTTCTGGTGTTCCTTATTTGCATTTGAAGGTACAGAAACAGAATATCCTGCAGGATGAGTTGCAAGTTAAAATACGTGGGCACAGTACTTTCTTCTATTATTTTGGTTGAAGGAGGGGAACAGTGAACACTTAGGGCCCAGAGCAGGCAAGGTTAGAACAGACTCCTGGTGGGCGCAGCTGGCTTTGCCAGTGGCTCTTCACCTCCTCAGCTGGGACAAACCACTGATTTATTCTGGGAACACAGAACACGGCTCCAGTAATTGAAATGTGTTCTTGTGGCTGCGGCAGTCCTGGGGGCCTATGCCTGCTGGCCCATCACCTGGTCTTGAAAACAGCTTTGCTCCCCCTGCTGGGATCAGTCTATTCTCATCACAAGAAACAAACACATTTGAGAAAACAAATCCTTTTCTCCTACCCTATAAAATAACACCCAGAATTACCTGTCAATGTGTTTTTTACAAATTTAGCCACAGTGTCTTGAAAAACACGTCAACTCTTCTTCAGGGCAAAGCAGGCACTGTGAACTTGGCGAGGGCATTGCCAGTGTCTCTTGGCATCATCCTCCTCAAGCATGACCGGTGGTCAGAGCCCACGGTGTTCTCAGGTGTTGTGTGTTCGGGCTGTCCCATTGAGTCCCTGCAGTGGCAGTGAGAGGTTGGTGAAATATGGGGGTTCCTACTGGTCAGATGAGGTCTCGGGCTCAGGGACACTGTGATCGTAGCACAGAGCTGCACCTCGAGAGCGCAGCATGTGGTCTCAGGGTGCACCCTGGTATACCGCCTCTTGGTCCAGGGCTGTAGCCAGTAGGTTAGGTAATACCCCATCCTTGGGGCTAAATATCAGTAGTGATGACGATAATTATGGCCATTCCTGTAGTGCTTCAATGCCATTACAGGCCTTGTTAGTAGGGTGCCACATCTGTTAACTTATTTAATCCTCATTATTCTGAATGGTGTTATGGGCTTAACTGTATCCCCTTAAAATTTGTATGTTGGAATCCTAACCCCTAGTACATCAGAGTGTGACCTTATTTGGCGGGAGGGCCTTTACAGTGGTAATCAAGTTTAAATTAGGTCATTGAGGTAGGCTCTAACCTGGGATGACTGGTGTCCACGTAAGAAGGGGAAACTGGGAGACAGAAGAAAGACGATATAAAGAGACACATATAAAGAGAAGATGGTCACCAACAAGCCAGGGAGAGGGGCCTGGAGCAGATGCTTCCTCCCAGCCTCAGAAGGAACCGACCCTGCCCACACCCTGCTCATGCTCCTGCATCTTCCACAAGTGTGAGAAAATACATTTCTGTTATTGGAGCCACTCAGTCTGTGGTGTTTGTCACTGCAGCCCCAGGAAACTAATAAAAGTACAGGCTGAGCATTCCTAATTCAAAAATTCCACTGAAATGCTGCAGTGTATGAAACGTTGAGTGCTGACAATGCCACAGGTGAAAACGTTCATATTTGACCTCAAGTGACAGATTGCAGGCAAAATGCAGTCAGTCTTCCTTTCATGCACAAAATTGTTACAATTCTTTTATAAAATTATACCTTCAGGCTATATGTGTATAAGGTGTATATGGAGCAAAGGTGAATTTCATGTTTAAACTTGGGTCCTGATATGGTTTGGCTTTGTGTCCTCACCCAAATCTCATCTTGTAGCTCCCATAATTCCCGTGTGTTGTGGGAAAGACCTGGTGGGAGATGATTGAATCATGGGGGCGAGTCTTTCCCATGCTGTTATCTTGATAGTCAATGGGTCTCATGGGATCTGATGGTTTTAAAAACAGAAGTTTCCCTGCACAAGCCCTCTCTCTCTTTGCCTGCTGCCATCCATGTACAATGTTCCTCCTTGCCTTTCACCATGATTGTGAAGCCTCCCCAGCCATGTGGAACTGTAAATCCAATAAACCTCTTCCTTTTGTAAATTGCCCAGTCTCGGGTATGTCTTTATCAGCAGCGTGAAAACAGACAAATACACATCCCATCCCCAAGATATCTCATCAGGTATATGCAAATATTTCAAAATCCAAAACACTTCTGTCCCAAGCATTTTGGATGAGGGATATTCAACTGGTACCATTTTCCTCATTGTATACAGGAGAAAACTGAGGCTTGGAGAGGGAGGAACTTGCCCAGGTCCCTTCAGAGAGCAGAGGCTGCGGCGGACAGTGAGCCCAGGGTCTGTCCCAGTGTCCACACCCTCAGCCACCAGCTTCACCAGGAAGTGACTTGCACCTGCTCTCTGCACAAGCCACAGGAGTGCGTTATTCTCACCATCTGATGGCTTCTCCAGTGGCCTAGTCCTTCCTCCTGCAGCCCTCATTGCTGTTTGAAGTTTTGAACCAAATTTGTTGCCCCCAAAGCATGGCCTGCACCAAATTTAGTGCACAAAGTCTTGTGCAAAACTAAACTTTGAGAATATGAATTTTTCACACTAAAATCAATCGTCTTTACCTTGTTTTCCTTATTTGACACATTTTTCTTACTTATTTTTTTGCGAAGTATAACATACACTTTGTATGGCAAGTATAGAAAAACAGGAATACTCAGTGATCTTGTCATTTTACTTTGTGGTGTGTGGTCACTGGGTTTCCTATTGTTCTTTGGCCTTGTCCTTGTTGCAGGAGCTCCAGCTGGTTGGACAGTAGCCTCTGGCTGGGGAGTCATGCCCAGGCCTCTCAGGGTGTGCTGCCGGCTTTGATATTCCTTCAGTTGTCTGGTTCCTCGAGTGGGCCTGCCTTCTTTTGACTGGAAGCCCCAGTAGGGGTGGTAGGGATGGTCAGGGTGTGGGGTCCCAGTGATCAGGCTGTCTAGTATACATGGTGATTCCAGTCTTCTTCAGCATGTCTGCCAGAAGGATCGTAAATGTTGCAAAACTAAAATATGGAGCTAATCAGGTCATGGGTGAGTTGAGACTGAATAACATTGCATTCTGAGGTGGGATCTGGTAGACAGCATGCTGCAGTTTCAGGATCAATGAGAGATTTTTCCTTAACCCTTCTCTTTTGCAGTCTTCAGCTGTATGGAACTTGCTAACATGGGGCAATCAGTTATTCTAGACACAGATAGCTCTGGCACCTGTGTGGGGAGCGGCAGCACTGCTTACTTGGGCCTTGGAATCCTGTCCTCTGACGTGCCATGTATCTGAGTGACATCAGATGAAGTCTTGGACAAAGGGACTCCGTGGGCTCTCACTAGTTCTGACCATTTTGTTTTTGGCATGGATTCAACTCCCAGTTTCCAGTTCCCTAAGCCTGCTTCTCTACTTTTCACTGGGACCTGGTATATTTCTCTACTGTGGGATAAGAGAGTATACAATGTTTATTTGTAGATTCCTGATTTTGTTCTTTTGAACCTAATGCAGTTTCCTTTCTAGTCTTTTCTCAATGGTTTGCAAAAAGCGGGGATTGCAGATTGGTTCGTGAATGGAGATCCTTGGAAAGGGAGTCTCATTTCTTCTCACATGGTCCCCTGGGGAGGAATTACTGTCTCCCCCCAGGGTTCCGATCCAGCCCACAACCTTATACAAGTAACTTCAAATCAAGCTGAAGCCACCTAAGCCCACCCATTTCCCTGGAAGCCAGAGCAACAACAAACAGCAGAGTGGATTCTAAGCTTAACTGGTCTGCCTCCTCTTCTTTCCCTGCTCCTCATTCCAGGCCTGAATTGTGGGCACACGCTCAGTCATTTGCCAGGCAGGTCTGCAGCAAGATTGAGTGACAGTCTGAGATGCTGCTGTACTTCTTTGTTCAACTGTCAAACTTTGGGAGATAACTTTTCTCCTAGCTACAAAAGGGAGATTATATAACTTCTTATGCTAACCCCCACTTACCCTCTTTAACTGCACGTGGCTTCAAGTGTTTATCACTAATTTTTTCCTTTATAGAATAATTTTTCAGGTGGATTGGGTGGAACAGAAATAGCCCCGGGGGGTTTGTTCCTCAGGCTAACTGCTGTTTCTTGGAGTGGGGCTGTGGGATTGGAAGATTCCCCTTGACAATCCTTTTCCTTTTCTGGTTCCCTCCCTTCCTGGCCTCTCTGGCACATAAACCATCTTACCTTAGAGATTTACTGTTTGGTGCACATGTTTCGCAGGACCATAGCTAACAAGGCAGGCAGCTGTGTCTCAGGGTTATGTTCCACCCCGGGGGTGCAGTGCATCCCAAGGAGGCCAAGGACTACGGTTCTGTTCCTGAGCCACATCCAGTCCCAAACTCGCAGAGAAAAGGACCTACAGAGGCTTGCACGTGGCAAAGCAGTGGCTACAGAGGCTTGCATGTGGCAAAGCAGAAGCTCCGCAGTAAAGAGTTCAGTTCTTTACTACAAAGGTGCACGCCCTCTAACAGTGGGGGATGATAGTTACAATAATGGTAGACACCAGCACCAGTGAAGCCCAAGAGACGGTCACGTTTATGGTTTGAAGAGTAGGATTCTGGAGCCAGATTGCCTGATTGAAGCTAGGCTCTTGGCATTTACTAATTTTGTGACATTGGACAAGTTGGGGAACTTTAAAGCCTCTATTTTCTTATCTGTGAAATGGGGATGAACATGCCTACTTCACAGTTTACTGAAAGGATTAAATGAGGCAATATACAACTAATGCAGGTTCAGATGGTGCCTTAGTAACTGGAGCTGGTGTTAAGTGTAGGCGATTTGCCACAGCCACGTGGTTGGGTGTCTGAGCTGGGGTTCAAACTCAGTGGCTTCTGATCCCAGAAGATGCACACTTTTCAGTGTAGGATGTTGTGTCTAATATTAGGCTCACGTGGCATCTTAGGATCTTTGGATAAAGAGACTTAGGTGCTTATCCTAAAATTGTCATTAACTGTTTAACCACAGATAGTTGGGTTAATTTCATTGCACTGCCTCCATTTCTCCTGTGTATTTCGGCATGTAAGGCCCTCGTATTGCCATCAAACACGCAGATTAAATGCTGATGGAAGGTGGCCCGGGTAGAACGTCCTCCTGGTCACTTCACAGTGCAGGGTGGGCCTCTCTGCAGAAGGCCAGCCTGGCAGCACAGTGCACACTGGCTGCAGGAAGATAGGCCAGTGAGGATGAGGGTAGGAAACGGCTTCACATCAGGACTAAGTCTTTGGAGTGGAAATGGAATTTTAGGAAAATTAACTTTGTTCCAATATTTACTAGAGAAAGGAGAAGATTGGAATGGTGAGACGGATTTTCACCACCCCTAGAAAATCGTCAGTACCCGCCGTAGGGGTCGGCATATGGTCCATGGGCCAAATCCTACTGCCTGTTTTCATAAATAAGGCTTCACAGGCACACAGCCATGCCCGTTAGCTTACGTGCCGTCTCTGGCTGCTTCGTGCCCCAGCGTCAGAGTGGTCTTTTCTACAGAGACCCCATGACCCACAAAACCTGAAATATTTTCCATCTTGCTCTTAGCCGGAAGACTTTACCAATCTCTGGTCCACACTGTTACTGGACTTCAGGATAGCACATTGTTCACCACAGAAGGAAAGATGTGGAAATTAAGAGTAGGTGAGAATTCTGGAGGATCTAGATTTTTAGGCTATGGCTCATGCTCATTAATTCATCTTAGATTCGTCATTTACCAGCCCCACCTAATTCGCAGCCTGTAAAGTGGGAGGGTAGAAGTTACAGACATACCTGCTCTCCAGGGGTGCTGAATAGTATAGATTTCTCAAGAAGGGAGAATGGCAGTTGTAGCGTAATCCTGCACATTGTCAAGATTATGGCTGCCTTATGACCATCAGCGCCGCATGCATTCTAATTTTCAGAAAATAATTAAATACAGCATTGTGGTTCAGAGCATGGGGCTGGTTGCAGACTGCCGAATCCATATGCTGTTTCCGTGTCCATGGTGATGTCATATTCAACAAGCTTCTTAACCTTGCTGTGCCCCGCTCTCCTTGTACCAAATGGGAGATAATAATACTACCTCACTAAGCTATTGTAAGATTAAGCAGCTTATGAGTTGGTGCACCTAGTAAGATCTTAATACATGTTAGCTATTATTAGTGCATAATTCTTGTTTGAATTAACACTGCTTTTTTTTTTTTCTGATGGGAAAAAGACAAGCCTCCCTGAAAGGCTGGCACTGTGAAAGTAAGTCAGACTTTACTTACTTATTGTGAAAGTAAGTCTTAACATTCACATTGCCGTGAGCTGACCAACCTTGTCTAACTCTTAGCTCTTGACAGGCAGATGCATCAAGGATGTTGCACCTTTTGACAGTAAAATACATTTCAGATTTTATATTAAGAAGAGACATGTAGGGGAGCCTACATATGCTGACATTTTTGGAACTCCGAGTTAGCTCAGAGACAAAAAATTAATTAAAATATTATTTGGAATTTTTTTGGTAATTTATACAATACTAAAATACATTTCCTAACTTTCTTTGAGTAGCCAAATAGATGTATAGAATGAGTAGGCATGATTGCTTGGTTATGACCGGAAAAGAAGTTAGAGACCATCTGTTTATTCTGAATGATTATAATGGCATTTATTTTTTTTAAAATCTTTGTGATTTTTAAATATTCACGTGTATTAGTCCATTTTCATGCTGCTAATAAAGACATACCCAAGACTGAGAAACTTACAAAAGAAAGGTTTAATTGGACTGACATTTCCATGTGGCTGGGGAGGCCTCACAATCATGACAGAAGACGAAAGGCACATCTCACATGGGCAGACAAGAGAAGAGAACTTGTGCAGGGAAACTCCCATTTGTAAAACCATGAGGTGTCGTGAGACCCATTCACTATCACAAGAAGAGCACGGGAGAGACCCACCCCTGTGCTTCCCACTGGGTCCTTCCCACAGCGTGTGGGAATTACGGAAGCTACAAGATGAGATTTGGGTGAGGGACACAGAGCCAAACCCTTTCAGCATGTGATTCACACTCAAACTTCTTTAAAGGTATATATTGAGAATCCAACTGGCACCTGTGCCTGTTCATTTGCTCCACTGTCCAGCCCTCCTCGCCATGTTAAGTAACTTCTTTAATGAAAATCTTGGATATTCGGCAAGATGCAGTGGCTGACGCCTGTAATCCCAGGACTTTGGGAGGCTGAGGCAGGCACATTGCTTGAGATCAGGAGTTTAAGACCAGCCTGGGCAACAAGTTGAAAGCCCATCTCTGCAAAAAATACAAAAATTAGTCAGGTGTGGTTGTGGCACAGGCCTGTGGTCCCAGCTACTTGGGAGGCTGAGGTGGGAGGATCCCCTGAGCCCAGGAGGACAGTGCTGCAGTGAGCCAAGATTGCACCACAGCACTCTAGCCTCAGTGACAGAGTGAGACCCTGTCTCAAAAAATAAAAGAATCTCCGATATCCATGCAGTGTTTATTGATGTGAATACAAATAAGTACACGAAGTTTATCATAGGATATGTGCTGTTCTATGCTTTGCTGTTTTCACGTAACACATTTTGCAGATCTTTCCTTTGAATGCATAGAAGGCATTTTCATCCTTTCTTCAGCGGCACAGTATTCCATTGTGCAAGCCTTCCGTGGTTTAGTCCACAGCCTGTTACTTGGGTTGTTCTTACTCTTCTGGTATGACAAGACCCCAGTGACTAACTTCCTCCACCGGGCACATGCCTGGAAGTGGGATTACTAAGGTACATGTACTAAACCTTTGGTAGATATATTGACATATTCCCCATTTCATGTGTTATATCATTTTGAACTCCAACCAGTAAGGTGTGTGAGTAATGGTTGACCTACAGCCTCCCCAACAGAGTTTGCCAAATATTTGAATTTTTGCCAACTTGATGGTTGGGGAATGGCATCTTGATATAGTAAGAGTGAATTTCTCTTCTTGTAAGTGTGTTTGTTTGAGGGCCATTTTTCTTTTCCTGTGAATTTTATCTTGTTCCTTGATCATTTTTTATTCAACTGTTGCTCTTTTACTTCTCAATTTATTAAGTTATGTATGTATTAAGGAGAATAACTCTTTGGGTACATTTTGCAATGTTTTTCATTTTGTTATTTATTTTAACTTTCCTTGGTTTCCAGAAGCTTTTGAAATTTATATATATATAAGTTTCATATATATAAAACTATATAAATTTCATATATAACTATATGTCATATACATTTCATATATATAAATTTATTATATATACATTTCATATATAAACTTTATATATAATATGAATATTGCACAAAGAAAAACAGTTGCTCCTCACTCTCATAAGAAATGATTTTGTGTGACTATGTACTACCCTTTTCTTTGTCTATGGTACCATCATAATGAACAGATGGGTTTTATGCTTACTTTTCACCTACCAAAATTATACCAAAAGGCCATTGGTTAATCCTGCAAAATGTGATTCTATAATACATATTCTTCCTTTTTTAAAAAAAACTGGTCTCATATGCCTTTGAAAATATTATATTCATGCACTTACAGCTTTTTAATATTACAGACAATGCTGTAATCCACATTTTCCTGCCTGCAATTATTTGTTGAATGGATGAAATTCCCAGAAATTGGGCTTCTTGATCAAGGGGTTAAAAAAATTTAAGTTCCTTGATAAATATTACGCATTCCCTCTCAAAAGTGTTATTTCATTGTATGTTACCATTAGCCATGTTTATTGCTTTCTCTAAGACTATAACCAAGTTATTACAATTTTTTAAATGTTCAGTTGATTTTATAGGTAGAAAATAAGCCCTATCATTCTCCACATGAGTAAAGCAGGATGCAGAGAGCTTAGGAGATGTGCCAGGATCCCAGGGCTGGCAGGAGGCAGGCCCAGGGCTGGAAGCCAGGCCTCCTTGTTCCCAGGGAGGGAAAGCTGCATATGCCTTTTGAGTTAACGACAGGAAAGCACAGACAACTGGACATGGTTCTTTTGAACATTGTAACATCAATTCATTGGGACCAAATCAACACTGAGCATCAGTATTCAGTGTTTAATGCACATTTTAATTTCACTGCAGAGAGGATCACACCTCATTACTAGCAGTTATTGAGTCCACTCAGTAAATATTTACTTTCTACATGTAGTACATTATACCAAATAGTTGATATCGTATGGGCATAAAATGATCCCTGTTACTGGGAAACTTCTGGTGCAGGAGAAGCAGTAAACCTTTTATTGCTGTTACAGGAGCTTTCTCCCAGGCAGCGAGCTTTAGAGTGTCCATTAAACTTTACTGACCAATTTTTTATGGAACGCTTCCTCTATGCTTGCACTGTTATAAATTCTTGGGATAGAATAGTGAACCAAGCAAATAAAAACTACTGCCCTCATGGGGTGTCTATTCTGGAAAGACAAAAAGAATATAAACAAGAGAAATAAGTTATACAGCAGACAGTACTAAGCCTATTGTTTTAAAGAGAAAATGAAAGCATAGATGGTAGTGAGTGTTGGGGGGAGCTTTTGGGGAGTTTGCATTTAAGATATATCACCCTGGAGTCATTGGAAGTTTCCATCTGGGAGACGTCTTGTGAAATAGTGTCCTTGGTGGGTATGTGGTCAGCTTGGGGAACCCATAGAACTGCATCACAGCCCCACTCCTCATCCTCAACAGGGGCGAGTAGACCAGGAGAGGAGAGGAGGTGTAGGCATCCTTGTGAGGTAAAGGTGCCTGTGGTCCTGCATAGCCCTGGAGGACGTGGACTTACTTCTTTCTGGAATGACAGGAAGCTCCTAACAGGACTTTATGTGTCAGAGGCCTACGATGGCCTGCGAATGTGGAAAACATGGTTGGATATGGTGGGTTCTATTGTTTTTGGTGCTGTAATTCTATATTAATGATGCCCAAGTGACCAAGGACTTGTACTCTCTTAAGAGCACATAATCCCATTAGGCCCATTATCAGTTCAACAAGATCCTTCCTGGGAACAGACTTCTAGACAGCCCATGTCTGTTCTTTGTGACTGGTGCCTCCAAGATCAGGGACACCTTGTAAAGGTTCCAGGGGTAAAAACCCAAGTTCGAACGTGGGGCTGGAAATAATTACTCCATACAGATTTGTGTTATTGTGGGTATTCCCAGCAGGAATGTTTCCTGCCTTGAAGACTGTTCCCAGGTTGCTGGGGTTTTCTTGGAAATAATTTGAAGTTGACATCTCTGTTTCCCTCCAGGAAAGGTTGCATCAGTTTATGTGATCACATTCAAGTCCCTTGAGGCTGGACTCAGAACCAAGCTGAATGCTCAGGAAACAAGTAGGCTGGTTCTGCAGTCTGAGCCTGGACCCTGTCTGTTCGGAGGCTTTCCTTCTCTCTTTGTGAATATTCTCTTTAGAAGAAAGCTCTCTTTCTGCACCTGTGGGGATCATCACCACCATGTCAGAACTAATTCTGAGTAAGTTCTGTGGTTTGTTTTTATAGCTAACAGAGTTTCCCATTGTTGTCCAGCAAAGGGATGGAACACTGGATGCGTGAGGATTGGCGTCCAGGAGAAAGGGTGGCATGAAGGGTCCACAGTCCTGCAGTGACCACGTATCTCTGCCCAACTTCTGGGCTGCCTCTCTGTCTCATGAGCTCATCTGCACTTGGTGGTCTCTGCAGCCAGGGTCAGAAAGTAGAGAGATAGGGGCATCCTTGTGTGTTTCCTGAGTGTCTATTGGAGTCTGAGTTCTAGAATAGTGGGTGAGGGGCTGGGGCAGGGGCTGAGCCTTGTGGATCTGAGGGATGTTGGACAGAGATGTCTCTTCTGAATGAGTGGGAGGCGCTGCTGTGGGTTGACCCTGAGCCTATGGTCTTCAGTCTTGGCCAAGGCTGTAGGGATCATGTGGACTTCCTCACAGGGAGGGTGGGAGATGCAGATGAGATGAGATATTTTTTTCCTGGTTATTAGGACAGGCAGTCTCCAGCATTGGCTGTGAGGGAGGCAGAGGTGCTTTCTGTGTGATTATGACTGGGGAAGTTGAGCACTGGATTTATCTCTGCATCCTAGCCAACTAAATGGTCTCTCATTGCCATTGTTAAACCAAAGCCTTGTTTAATACCTAGAAGACTCTGTGATGAAACAGACATTCTTCTCAGGCGTGAAAAGCTAAAAGAAATCATTGGCTTTTTTTTCCTGAGGGTGGCCTCTTTAGTATTTCTAAAGGTGAAACAATCAGATTAGCAATTACATCTTTGGTGGGGGACCAGAAGTTATTGTTTATGAATGAGCCTTCCGGGCTCCACAGAAGCCTCCAGGGTGATGTGTACATGAAAAGAATGTGGGGTTCATAAGTTGAGAGACTTAGGTTTAAGTTCTGAATTTGCCACTTATTACCCAGGGACTTTGGGCAAATTGTGCATCCCTCTTAAACCTCAGTTCTTAATCTGTTGCATGAAGATAATTGAGTTAATGTATTCGTTCATTTTCACACTGCTATAATGATACTACCTGAAACTGAGTAATTTATCAACAAAAGAGGTTTAATTGAATCAGTTCTGCATGGCTGGGGAGGCCTCAGGAAACTCACAATTACGGCTGAAGGTGAAGGGGAAGCAGGCACCTTCTTCACAAGGCAGCAGGAGAGAGAGCACTTGCAAGGGAAACTGCCACTTTTAAACCATTAGATCTCATGAGAATATCTCACTATCCTGAGAACAGCCTGGGGGAAACTGCCTCCATGATCCAGTCACCTCCCACCAGGTCCGTTGTCCTTCAACACACAAAGATTACAATTTGACATGAGGATTTGGGTGGGGACACAGAGCTAACCCATGTAATTCCACCCCAGCCTCTCCCAAATATCAAGTCCTTTCCACATTTCAAAACCAATCATGCTCTCCAACAGCCCCCCAGAGTCTTAACTCATTCCAGCATTAACCCAAAAGTCCAAGTCCAAAGTCTCTTCTGAGACAAGGCAAGTCCCTTCCACCTAAGAGCCTGTAAAATCACAAGCCAGTTAGTTACTTCTAAGATATACTGGGGGTACAGGCATTGAGTAAATGTTCCCATTCCAAATGGGAGAACTTGGCCAAAACAAGGGGGCTAGAGGCCCCATGCCAGTCTGAAACCTGGCCAGGCAGTCATTACATCTTAAAGCTCCAAAATCACTTTTGATTCCATGTCTCAAATCCTGGGCATGGTGATGCAAGGGGTAGGCTCTCTCAGCCTTGGGCAGCTCTGCCCCTGTGGCTCTACAGGGTATAGCCCCTGCAGCTGCTTTCACAGGCTGGCATTGAGTGCCTGCAGCTTTTCCAGGTGCCCAGTGCAAGCTGTTGGTGGATCTACCTTTCTGTGATCTGGAGGACAGTGGCCCTCTTTTCACAGCTCCACTAGGCAGTGCCCCAGTGGAGACTCTGTGTGGGGGCTTCAATCCCACCTTTCCCTTCCACACTGCCCATGGGGGTTCTCCATGAAGGCTCTGGCCTGCAGCAGACTTCTGCCTGGACATCCAAGCAATTCCATACATCCTCTGAAATCGAGGTGGAGGCTTCCTAAGCGTACTCTTGCCTTATGCGCACCCACAGGCCCAACATCACATGGAAGCTGCCAAGGCTTAGGGCTTGCACCCTCTGAAGCAATGGCCTGAGCTGTACCTTGGCCTCTTTTAGCCACAGCTGTAGCAGCTGGAACCTTGGGTGCCATGTCCCAAGGCTACACAGAGCAGTTGAGGCCTGGGCCTGGCCCACAAAACCATTTTTTCCTTCTACACCTCCAGGGCTGTGATGGGAGGCGTTGCCTTGAAGATCTCTGAAATGTCCTGGAGACATTTTCCCCCCATTGTCTTAGTGATTAACATTCGGCTCCTTGTTATTTATGCAAATTTCTGCAGCTGGCTTGAATTTCTCCCCAGAAAATGTTTTTTTTTCTTTTTTACTGCATGGTCAGGCTGCAAATTTTCTAAACTTTTATCTCTGCTTTTTTTTTTTTTTTTTTTTTAAAAAACATGTTTCAATTCCATATCATCTCTTTGTGAATGCATATAACTGTGTGCTTTCAGGAAAAGCCAGGTCGCATCTTGATGCTTTGCTGCTTAGAAATTTCCTCTGCCAGATACCTTAAATTATCTCTCTCAATTTCAATTTCAAAGTTCCACAGATCTCTAGGGCAGGGGGAAAATGCCACCAGTCTCTTTACTAAAGCATAGCAAGAGTGACCTTTGCTCCAGTTCCCATTAAGTTCCTCATCTCCATCTGAGACCACCTCAGCCTGAACTTCATTGTCCATATCACTGTCAGCATGTTGGTCAAAACCATTCAACAAGTCTCTAGGAAGTTCCAAACTTTCCCACATCTTCCTGTCCTATTCTGAGCCCTCCAAACTGTCCCAACTCTGCCTGTTACCCAGTTCTAAAGTTGTTTCCACATTTCCAGGTTATCTTCATAGCAGTATGCCACTCCTGGTACCAATTTTCTATATTAGTCTGTTTTCACACTGCTATAAAGATACTACCTGGCCCACAGGTAGTAATTTATGAAGAAAAAAGGTTTAATTGATACACAGTTCCCCATGAGGCTGGGGAGGTCTCAGGAAACTTACAATCATGGCGGAAGGCAAAAGGGAAGCAGACACCTTCTTCACAAGGCGGCAGGAGAGAGAGCGCACAGGGGAAACTGCCACTTTTAAAACCATTAGATCTCGTGAGATCTCCCTCACTATCACTGGAACAGCATGGGGGAAACTGCCCCCATGATCCAGTCACCTCCCACCAGGTCTGTTCGTGGACAGATGAACTGGGGATTACAATTCGAGATAAGATTTGGGTGGGGACACAGAGCCAAATCTTATCATTGACTTCACATGAGTGGCAAAATATAAAGTAGAATACAGAATAGAGATATTAGTAAACCTTGCAGCTACTCGTAAGTGTGTTGCAATGTGCTGTGTGTCATTATTTGATCAGAAGATGGGTGCATTAGGTACACGGGGACTTCTTTATTTTATCAATGGAGGGAGAGTGCCCATCACATTTACTTGGCTCCATGGTTGTTGAAGAGGAATTGCCCTCTTCACACCAAGGAAGGAGGCATTGCCTGATTCACGCTAGTGTTTTTTTCTTCCTAGATAACTAGGCAATACAGAAAATAACAACCTATAGCAATTATTCGTATTCGAATAGACTTTTTAAACAGTTGGATGATAAGACTGACTCCCTGATGCAGCTTAACATTTTTCCTTCGGGGAAAAAACAACAAATACATAAGCCGATGTCAAGTATGTCAGAGAACGGCTGTGAGGTAAAAGGAAGAGGGACAAGGGAGAGAGAGGTGAGAGCCCTGGCCGTGTCTGCAGCAATCAGATGATTGAGAAAGTGGCAACTTCATGGATCCTGGGCCAGTGTGCTTTGGAGAACATCAAGCTTGGTGACATTATTATCACAGTCATCTTCCTGCTGCAGTAGCATTGGGATTCTTCGGGTTTCTGTGCTTGTTTTCTAAAAAGAGGGATCTTTTAATCATTCTCACACCTTTAGTACATTGGAAAATAGCTGAGGCCCCGTGAAATGGAATGCCACAGCTTCTGCCTAGTGGCTTATGATTTGCTTGTCATTCCCGGTGAGCTCTGGCTGTACCTAAATGTAGAAATAAGAATCTGCAGAGAGCCTAGGAAAGGCTTTTGTCCTAGAGGTGCTACAGTTTCCAGGTCCGTGAATACCACATGTTCTTCGATCATATTTGCTGGCCTCTCCCGTGCTTGTGCTGCTGGCTGTCAGATGTTACTGCTTCCTTTGCTAAAGATACCGTCTCCATTACCAGGAGGACACAGTGTTTGCAAGTCTCCTTTCCTTGCGTGAGCTGTTTGGCATGCTTTAAGTGGTAGAAGGGGAATTTAAAGGCTTCAGTTTTCTTTTCTATAAGAAGTCTTCTGGAAGCTGTGTGTGTGCCCTGGGCCCTCTCCCTGGCTCCATGCTGTTGTCTTTCTAGAACAATCCCTGGGGGACTGTGGATCTCTATGAGCTCAGTTTCTAAGAGGAGACAGTGCTGACTTGCCCTACAGCCTTTTTATCTGGTAGTGAGGTTTACAGTCAGCATCACGCCTCTGGCCATCCTGTCACTGGATGGAGCCCAAATCGCTAGTCCTGTCTCTTCTTCCTTTTCTGATGGCAGAGGATGCTAGAGGGCTACTTATTCTTATGCAGATCTTAAGTGACATTTTCAGGATACAGGAGACTACAGTCCATTGCTTTGGGCCTGACCTCTCACCCACTCTCCTGGAGGATTTCTGGCAGGAGTTTCCTGACTGTTTGTGAGCCTTGTACTGGAATCCTCCTGTGTGGGCCCCCACTGTGTCTGTCTACCTTATAGCAAAGGAGAGGCTGAGGCTCAGGGGGACTCGGTGTTCCCACAGTCATGCAAGCAGATGATGGTGACCCTCCTGACATCACCACAGACGTGCTCCTCCCTAGACGTCTCAGATGGCAGCTCCGTCCTGCTGCCTACGTAGGGCAGAAGCCTTGGAGACACCCTTGACCCCTCTCTTTCTCCCGCACCAATCTTGAAACCGCACATTCTGAGCAGCTTCTTTTTCAAAGTGTATCCAGAATGTGACTAGTTGCCATCAGCCCTGTTTGTCATTGGGCCATGTTGGACAATCCCCATCTTGTCCGTGGATGGTTGCAGTCACCTCCCAATGGGCCACTGTGCTCTGCATTTTTCCAGTGCATCGGGGTGCTCAATGCACAGTCTCAGCCCCAGCTCCCTCTCCCTGCCTCATTTTTCCACTGAGCCTGCATAGTTCACAAGCTGTGTATCTTACTGATTCATCTATTTATTTTCTGTCTCCCGGCTAGAGTGTAAGTTTCTCGAGGGTGGGAATATCTGCCTATTCTGTTCACTGTTCACATTTCCAGCAAGGAGAGCACTGCCTGGAAGCAAGTTTCTTTTTTCTTTTCTTTTTTTTTTTTTTTCCCAAGACGGAGTCTTGCTCTGCCATTCAGGCTGGAGTGTAGTAGTGCAATCTCAGCTCACTGCAACCTCCGCCTCCTGGGTTCAAGCAATTCTTCTGCCTCAGCCTCTCGAGTAGCTGGAATTACAGGCCCCCACCACCACATCTGGCTAATTTTTGTATTTTTAGTAGAGATGGGGTTTCACCATGTTGGCCAGGCTGATCTCGAACTCCTGACCTCATGATCTGCCCGCCTCGGCCTCCCAAAGTGCTGGGATTACAGGCGTGAGCCACCGTGTCCAGCCCCAAGTTTCTTGAATGATTGGAAGGATGTCTCTGTCTTTTGTTGTAGCATGTGGGAATAACTATTTACTTTTAACTCGTGTTTTATTCATCTTAACGGCATTGCTATACATTGGGAAAATAGGAGTGCATAAGTGTATTTATGTTTTCCTGATGGTGCAGATCCTGAATATTCCCAACCTTTAGGACTTGATGTGGTCCTGACATGCAGGGGTGCCTCTAGCACCCAAGGCCAGGATCATTTTCCTCTGTTATTTCAGACCATGCGTGGGGTCCACTCGCGCAGCCCACTGGGTTTTGTCTCCAGAGTCTGCAGATATGTTTGCCTCCCTCACTGGAAGTGTAAAGCAGCTGTTATCACCCCATAGAGTTCATTGTATTAGTTTATTCCTCTCTTTCAGTGTTTCCTGTGCTCTCTTCTATTCACTGACCAGTTACTAGAAAGCAAAGACAAAATCAGAATAAACTTCACGTAAGAAATACAGGACTTGGTGGAACAGGAAATCTTCTCTATGTATTTGAAATACGTAATTTTCTGGGCAGATGGTCAAATAAAGCTGTGGCTTAATACTGATAAATGAAAGGTGATTCCGCGGGACTTCCCCAGGTTTCTTTGAACAGATTTAGTGTCATTTTGCATGTTTTAATTCATCTCCCTCCCCCCCCACTTTTTTTTTTTAACAATGGGAAGATTGTCAAAGGCAGCTGCTTTAGAGAAAAAGGGCTTTGATTATTATTATTAGACAGTGCTCCCTTGGTGGCCATTCTGCTCTGGTTGGCTTTTGTAATCCCTTGTCTAGAACAGTATTTAGAACTTTCTAGGCACCTAATTCTGGTTTGCTCAATAACTGATTATGAGTCAGTGGAAGGATTAGGGGCTTGTAAATGTTGGAATAAGGGATGGAGGAACCTCTGGAGTAGGAATTGCAGGTGAGTTCTTCGGAAGGTGGATGTGGAAGGTTTAGATGATTTAATAGACGGGACACACCTCGAGCCACAGGTGTAGCATGCGCCCTGAAATTGGTATCTGTCAATGGCGTTTTCAAATCGGAAAGCATGTTTTATCTTTATCACTCTCTTACTTTGAGATCAGTTCTCCTACCTGTGTGGAAGAGGCCTCTCACTGAGAGCAGAGTCACAGGTTTTCATGTGTGCAGAAGGAGTGAAGGCTGCACAGGTTTAGAGAAAGGACGGCTTAGAGGACTCCGGGAAGCCAGCTGTCCCAGCGAGCATCCTCGGGTTGCAGATGAGGCCACTGTTCCATGAAGGTACAGTGACAGTCTCAGGGTCACATGGTCAGTCATTCCCAAAGCTTGCAATAAAATCCAGTTTTGTTTTTTTTTTTTTTTAAAGCTTATGGAGGCCCATTTCCACCCGATTTCCTCCTCCTTACTGCGTTACCTCCATTATGTCTTCTTCCATTAACTCAAGGGATTGACAAGTTCCAAACACAGAAATTTCCCAGGCTTGTTGCTTAGCAACAAGGTTTCTGTTTGGGGCCTTGAAGGAGACAGCCATTGTGCCCGGCCAGCCCCCTTGTTGAGCTGGCCAGAGGCCTGTTCCTAAGCCACCCTCAAGATCAGCAAGTACTGACCTGAAGGAACTGAAGAAACTGCAGATGACCAAATAGACGAGTCTCCCACACCCCACAGTGGCTCTTTGTTTAACAGAGTGTGATTAAGATCACTTCAGGGCAGGAACCCCGTGGCCCACTGCTATTCAAGGTTTATCCTAGATGTTCATATATATATATCTCCTGCTGCTTTTTCTTTGTGTTGTGTCTGACAGAGAGAGACACAGAGAGAATGACTATGTCCCTAGCAAAAGTTTTGCAATAAAACATTAAGGGTAGTTCATTATCTGATAGAAGGAAGTGGGGTTGGGGTGAGGGGCGGGTTGCTGTGACTTCTCAGCAAATCCCTAAACAGCTCAGAATGAGGGAATTATCTCTAAAAAGAAAGAGGGATGATCCAAACATCCCCCTTCAACTCTAAATTTAATGAGTTGATGTTTGATTTTGACAGCACTGCTCTCTGGTAGCCAAAGTGTAATGTTTATCTGGGCAAATACATTAGTGTTGAAATAATAGGCCCTTTGTGTCTTCCTCTGCATCTCATTCCCGGATGGGGGTCAGAACGCGTGGCTGTGTCTGGGCCCTCTGTGGGAAACCGGCCATGATGTTGAAGCCACCGAGAAACGTTCAAGTTTGTGTGTGGAGTGTGTTATCAGCACTCTGGGGAATGGCTGCATCAACCGTTTTGGTCTTAGAAATAAAGAATGAGTTTCCTGCCATGAATAGCAATTGTTTTCCAAGCCAGGTGGCCTGCAAGAGAGGCTGCCTCCAGAAGCTGGTCTGCAGATCTGCGGGGGCCAGGAAGGAGGCGTCTCGGGGCCACACCCGGGGCAGTGTTGGATGCTTCTCTAAGGTCATTTTCAGCAGGATTTCTGGGGTGTGTGTGCGTGTGTGTGTCCCTGTCAGATCACAATTCTGTCCTCTCTGTGGCCCTGCTGTGGGACGTACAGACTTAAGAATGCTCTGATGGGGTGGAGGGAGAAGCACAGGGCTTTGCGTGGAGGTCGCCTGGTCTATGAAAGAAAACAGTTCCATGTAAGTAGACTTTCTGCTCACTTACCCTGTATATTGTAGTGTCCAATTATGGATGCTGTCCTCTGCAGTTGAGGTGCTCCCAATGGCTGACCCTTCACCCTCACCTGCAGGTGTAGGTGAAGATAGAAAGTAGAAAGCAGCCAAGACCTCCACTTGGTGCCAGTCTGTGGCTGTTTCTCTAGTGAACCTGTCTCTATCTGGCCCTGTGCGCAGAAGGTGGGCGCCCTTCCTCTGGCCCCTGGGTTCTTCCTTGTTGATTGTGTATGTTCTTCTCCGTACTCCTGCAAAATCTTAATTTAGGGAAATCTGTTATATTGAAATGACTAAGAGCAGCTTTCTTTCTTTTTTTGTATTTCGTATGAAGCTTTAATGCTATGCAGTAGTGCTTGAGAAAGTGTTTCATGGGCTCCTTGGGCCCTTCTGTGTACCTTTCTTGGACTGTGACGGTATTCATTAGCATACCAAAAGCCACAAGAAGTTTAAAATGCTGAAAAATAAGCGAACTAATCTGTTTAACTATATTTAATTTAGTGTTTCTCAGATTTTTAGTGTCAAAGTGTTTTGTTTAAAAATAAACTTTTATTTTAGGGCAGTTTAGATTTAGATTTACAGATTTAGTTTTAGATTCAGATTTAGATGGACCGATATAGATTTAGATTTAGAAAATGACGCAGGTAGTACAGAGAGTTCCCATAAACCTCATGCCCAGCTTCTCCTGTTAACATCTTGCATTAGTTTAGTACATTTGTCACAATATTAAACCAGTACTGTTATGTGCTTGTCAATTCAAGTACCCTGTTCATTCCAGTTTCTTGAGTTTTTACCCAGTGTCCTTCTTCCGTTCCAAGTTCTCTCATTGCATTTAGCGGTCTTGTCTCCTTAGATTCCTCTGCACTGGGACAGTTTCTCAGGCTTCCATTGAAGACTTTGACAGTTTTTGATTAGGAATTTTGTAGAATATTCTTGAATTGGGATTTATTTGATGCTCTTCTCATAAGAAGACAGGGGTTATTGGTTTTGAGAGGAAGACCCTAGAAGTGAAACCTCATCACATCCTGGTGGGGTGTGGTCACCATCAACACCATCCGTGTGCACAGTCACCCCTGATGCTGTTGGGGTCACCTCACTGAGGCAGTGTTTGTCCTTTGCACATGTGTGAGCTCCTTTTCCACCCTTTTCTAAACTACACTCTTTGGAAGGAATTCTACAGCCCACTTCAGAATGAGGAGTTAGGCTCCACCTCCTTGAGGGTGTAGCATCTACGAAAATTACGTGGAATTTTTCTGCATGAGAGATGTGTCTTTTCCCTCATTTATTTATGTGAGTATGGGCTCATGGGTATATATTTTCTGTTCTGGGCGATAATTCATGCTACTCTGTTGCTCTGTTTTTTTCAGCTACAGCCACTGGGAGCTTTTTCAGTTGTCTCCTATACTGTTTGGACATCCTCCAGCTCAACTTGAATGTCCTGCCCCAGTCCTAGAATCAGCTGTTTGTCCAGTGAACCCTAGTTTCGGTAACTGGAACACTGTGTTAGAATCAAGATCTGGGCACTAGATGTGCTTGTTGCAAACTGGGATGTCATTCCTTCTGTGCCCTGTCAGCTGCTAGAACAAGGCAACATATGTATATACACTAACTAGTGTGTGCACGCAAATCTGTACATATTTCTTTATGTAGCCACCTGAATCTGTATTAAGCTAAACATGAGTTCCTACTGATGAGGCCAACTCTATTCCATGAGCACCCTTGCTTATCTGAGACCTTCCACTCCAACAGTGAGAAACCTGGATCCCACTCTCTGCCATCCCTTTACTTACTTGTTCCTTTCCAGTGTAAAGGGACAGTGGCTTCAGAATTGTTAACTCATGCCCTACAGCAGGCAGCTCCGTCACCTGGAGAGCAGTGCTTATGAACTTGGCCATTGTTATTACAGGTTCGGCTCATTCCCGAAATTATTCCGGTCAGCACCTTTCCCCCACCCGCTTTTCATACAGATAGAACCTTTGTTACAGTCTGCATTCCATCCTGCCATGCCCCTGACCTCCTCAACGATTTTTTTTTAAATTGCATGCATTAAGGATCACCCTTTGTAAAGTTCTGTTTTATGGGTTTTGATAAGTGCAGAATGTCACATATCTATTATTACAGTATCATACAGAATAGTTTTATTGCCCTGAAAATGCCCTGTACTCACCCATTCAAGCCTCCTCTGCTCTCCCAGCCCTCCCCAAGACACCAGTAACCACTGATGTGTTTGCTGACTAGGGTTTTGCCTTTTATGGAATGTCATATAATTAGAATCATACAGTAGGTCCCCTTTTCTTAAAAAAAAAAAAAGAAGAAAAAAGACCTTTTTTTTTATAACACTTTTAGGTTCAAACCAAACTGAACAGATAATACAGAGTTTCCATACACCCATCCCGACATACACACAATTAGCTATTAACATCCCATACCACAGTGGCACATTTGTTACCATGAATGAATATACATTGATCAGCATTCTCTCCCAAGGTTCATAATTTCCTATGGTAGTCAGTTGGGGTTGCTGTAACAGAATACCATTGACCACAGGGCTGAAACGACAGAAATTTACTTTTTTGCAGTTCTGGAGGCTGGAAGTCTGAGAGGAGGGTGCCAGCGTGCTTGAGTTCTGGTGAGGACATCCCCCTGGCTTACAGAGGCTACCTTCTTGCCGTGTCCTCACGTGGCCAAGAAAAAGCATGGGAGCTCTCTCATCCTCTTCCTGTAACTCCAGTCCTGTTGGATTACGGTCCCACTTTTATGAGCTCATTTAACCTTAATTCCTTCCTAAAGACTGTATATATTTATACACATACACACACACACACACACACACACGTATATATATATATATATATATAAAATATATATATAATATAACATATATATTATATAATATATATTATAACATATATAATACAAAATATATATTATGTAATATATATAATATAACATAGCATATATATTATAATATATATGATATAACAGCATATATATTATATAATATATATAACATATATATATTGCTATATATATAGAGAGAGAGAGGGAGAGATTGCTACACACATACACACACATACACATACATACACATAGATGTAGATATATAGACTTCTAGATGTGCTAAATCTCCAAATATAGTCCCAATGGGGGTTTGGGCTTCTACATACAAATTTGCCAGGGGGGTAAAATTTGGTCCATAGTTTACGCTAGGTTTCACTCACCCTTAGTGTTGCACATTCTGTGGGCTTTGACAGGTGGATAATGGCATGTAGTCACCATTACGCTTCACACTGAATAGTTGCTCTCCCCTAAATACTCTCTGTGCTCTACCTGATCATCCCTTCCTCTCCATGATCCCTGGCAACCACTGATCTTTTTATTGTCCTTATAGTTTTGTCTTTTCCAGAATGTCCTAGAGTTGGGATCATATGTGTGTAGCCTTTTCAGATTGACTTCTTGCATGTAGTAATAAGCCTTTAAATTTCTTCCATGTCTTTTCTTGGCTTGATGGCTTATTTTTTCAGTGCCGAATAATATTCCACTGCCTGGATATACCATAGTTTACCCATTCACCTACTGAAAGACAGCTCGATTGTTTCCAAGTTTTGGCAGTTACGGCTGAGCTGCTATAAGCATGCATGTGCAGGTTTTCATGTGAACATAAGTTTTCACATTAGCTGGGAAACTAGGAGTGTGATTGCTGGAAATAGTTGAGTTTTTATCATTGAGTGGGCATCATCTGCTTGGGAGGAGACAGCATCCAAGACAACTTTCCTAAAGCATCATGAAGCCGTACACTTGAACAAGCCAACTCTTTTACAGCCAACTTTCTACTCAGCCACAATTCTCCAATTTCTGCTGCTGCTGACAGCTGCATATTATGAAGATGTAGCTTTTCCCAGCCACTGCCAAGCTGTATGTGCTCAAGTTAAGCCCAGGAAGCTCAGAAGCAAAACTGCAGTTGGTTTGTCTTGTATCTCTACAAATCCAAAAGGCTCCATCTCATTCAGCTGATGAGGATATACAGAGGAGGTGTAGCACAGTAAATGGCTGTGTCTTAGGGCCACACAGACTGTGACTAAATAGCCCTGTATGTTTGTGCAGGTTACCCTAATCCTCTCCGAACCTTGTTTTACTCATTGGTAAAATTTGAATAATAGCAAACTATCAAAGTCTCAGAGTCAATTGTGCAGAGAAATGAAGTAGTATATGCAAATGGTGAACACAGTGTCTGATGAACATTTAACAGTCTCTCTCTCTCATACATACACACACACACACACACACACACACACACACACATATATATATAAAATTGTTGTTATAATTATGGAATAGCTGCTGTGACCACTGTCCAGAAGGCTAGAACATAGTTCCTCCCCTTGAATAATATATCATCAAGTTGGGGAGATAAATTCACACATATGTCAGACTTTGAAAGCCACACTTACCCAGAAAGACTGGGGACCTGGTAGACTTCCAAAGCCACACTTACCCAGAAGAAATGGGAGTTACTATGAGAGTCTAGCCCAGGGCCTTGTAGACACGACAGCTGAGTTTTGGTATTGTTGGAGAACAGTGCACTTGGTGGGCTTCAACCCACACAGACTTGAGTCAGATGGACATGGGTGGAAATGCCATTGAGTGGAGTGATAGGGACCAGTGGTTCTTCGGCTTCACTGTGCATCACAGTCCCTGCCAGGCTCACGGAAACAGGTTACTGTGCCGCCCCACCCACCTCCCCAGAGTTTCTGTTTTAATGAGTCTAGGTTGGAGCCCAACCAGTTACATTCCAGCAAGTTCTCAGGTGATGCTGACACTGCTGTTCAGAGAGCACTGCTCGAGAAGCCTGGTGGACCACACACAGCAGAGACCCAGAGACAGGGAGAAACGTGAGAAATCAGAGGAGACGTCACACAGCACCAGGGCTGATGCTGGGTGTGAAGGGTTTGTAGGATGTGGAGAAGGGATAAGGAAGGAAAAGAGAGTTAGGCTGCGGAGGAAACATGAGAGGGTCCCAGGCAACTGGAGGAGGGCAGGGACTTGCTGGAGGAAGGCATGAAAGTAAGAGGTGGGTGACGACTGGCTGGCAGCTGCCTACCTTTCCCAGGTTTGCTTTGAAGGAGTAAAGGTGGGAAGAATAGGGGCCTACAGAGGTCCATAGCCCTGGGGCTCAGAGATGGGATAGTTTTGGCCAAATAACCACCTTGGACCTTACACGAATCTTCCGAATCTCTCCACAATGGACTATTTTCTCTTCCAGCTCTCTCTTCCTTGTGTCCACACCTCTTTCATCACAAGGCACAATCCTTCGCACAGTCTCAGTCATGCTTAATAAGTAAATTGCCTTATGCACATTTTGAATTGCTTAAATTGAATAATACTTATAATTGACCAGATGTTCCTAAAACAGTTTGCCATTTCACATGACTTGACGTTCACATTAGGAAAACCAAGACTGTGCTTTCCTTTATTGTGCATTGTGATTCTCTTAGTATAATCTGATTGCAGGTTCGCAGCTGTTCACTGTTCGCAAAATCATATTAAGGCCATCCTGTGTGTAGGGAAGGTCCATGATGGGTTTAGACAATATAGACCCTTTTTTTTTTTCTGTAAAATATATCCTGTTGTTGTCACCATTTGAATCAAGATTTTGAGCACAACTCAGAGACTGTTTATTCTGTTGGGGAAAGAATAGTGATGTGATTCCTGGAAATGGTGATGTGACCTGCTTCAAATCCAGCTCACGGGGCTGGCGGGGGAAGTGGGAGGTGAGGGCCATGGGCTGACCTGTGCCCAGGGCAGGGGAAGCCACTGGGGGCCAAATAGAAATCATGGTCCAGGCAGAAAGGAAGTCAGACAGATGGAACCCTGTACGCTGTGCCAGGGGGTCACAACAGAGAGGCAGTAAACAGGAAAAGGAGCCCAGATCTGAAGCTGGAAGGAGAGAGAATTGTCTTGGGAACAAGCACGATGGGGCAGGGCAGAGGTCCAGGACAGAGGCTGTAACTGGCTTGTGGGGCAGGGAACTGTTCAAGTGGGGTGGAGGCGGGGATTCCAGGGCCCTCTGTGGAGTGGTTAAGCTCTGCCCTTGGGTAATGCGTTCTCGGGTGACGTCCAGGCTGGGAGCATAGTGCATGGCTGATGATAAGGGAGGAGGCTTTAGGAGGTTTTCATGTTTGATTCTTCTACAAATTTTCTCCATTGGATTGAACTTCCTAAATGACTCATTTTACCATATGATATCTCTTCCCAACAGCTTGTTTTATCCATTTCGTCTATGTAGGTAAAAGTCTAAGCTTGTTAACCTGACATATCATAATGACTTCCACTTACCAAGCTCCTAGTATCTATATATTAGATATATTATTCTAATATATTACTTCTTACTTGTCACTCACTCTTCCCAAGGCTACATGGGTGGTGATGGTTATACAGGCTTTACAGAGGGATAAAACAAAACAAAAACAAAAATTAAGTTCACAGAAGTTAAGTTTAAGTTATATAATTTCTTCAACATCACATAACCAAGTGGCCAAAAAAAAGGAATTTGAAGCCAGGTCTGCTTGACTGCAAAGCGTGAACTCTTTACCCTACAACTTCCCCAACAGCTGGACAGAACTTGTACCCTGTGCTTTTTCAACATTGTCAAAAACAAGCTCTCCCCAGATCTCCAGGCCAGAGGAGCCAGTTGCTAGCCACTGCCCCCTTGAAACTTTTCCAGCCCTGACTGATTTCTGCAGCCTGCCCCAAGCCTCAGTGCCTGGGGTGAAGGTTTGTGATCCGATTTAGGGCCAGCTAACATTTTAAAATATAATTATCACATTGTCCAGTGAACTTTAAGAGATGCTACTTAAAAAAATTATTAAGTATTAAAGCAGAAAAAAGATACAGAGAAATCAAAAGAAAAAAGTCACGGCCCATCAACCTAGGACCCAGAAAAACCCACGTAGAGATTGAAAATGATGACAATCATAAGCATAAGCATAAAATTCAAGGTGTAGAGAAATGATCCAAATGAAAGTGACCTTGGGGAGGCCGCCTTGATGTCTGTACCCCCTGCAGCACCAGAGAGCTGTGTGACGCCTCCAATTATCTCACTCCTCAGGACCCACCAGCTTGAGGTCAAATCGTGATGCTTGTCTAAACTATCTTGAAAGTGCTAGCCAGTCCAGCGGAATTTGTGTCAAAGAGTCCTTTTGTAACAAGGAAGACACATGTATTTTAGACTGAGTGACTTGCAGGCATCAGCTGCCCTTGGAGGAGGCCCCTCCGACTGTGGTCCACTCATGCCCCAGACGCTAAAGGCCTGCGCGGATTCCCGGTGCAGATCCTGGGCGGCCTTCAGTCACCCCCTCAGTTGCTTGAGCTCTAATAGTCAGGGTCTCCTCCCCGAATCTGGCTATTTCCACCTCTCATGTCCTTCGTCACCTGTCACTGGGCCCCATCTGCTGGGTGAGCTTTCAGGATCCTGCAGGCGCTTCCTTCTGGGCCAGATGCGTCTTCTCCCTCCTGGTAGAATTCTCCCTCCGTGTAGAATTCACCAGGTGGGTGAATTCTCCCTTCTCCCTCCGTGTAGAATTCACCAGGTGGGTTTTCCTAAGTATTAACTCAGTGACACCCAGTGAGGAGTGAGTCATAAAACTTGAGAAAGGGATGATGTATTTTTTTTTTTTTTTTTAAGTTAGGACAGCTCCTTGACCCTGGGAATAAGCTACTCAAATGACAGTAAGTCCCACACCTACCTGGGGCGCACAGCGGCATCGTCAAATTCTCTTTTAAGCTGTGGCTGAAGGAGCCATCACAGGGGAAGGGGAATGTATTTGTTAGGGTCCTCTAGAGGGACAGAACTAATGAGATAGATATTTATTTAAAGGGGAGTTTATTAGGTAGTATTGACTCACACGATCACAACGTGAGGTCCCACAACAGGCCCTCTGCAAGCTGAGAGGCAAGGAAGCCAGTCCAAGTCCCAAAATCTCAGAAGTAGGGAACTGACAGTGCAGCCCTCAGTCTGTGGTCGAAGGTCCAGGAGTCCCAAAGCTGAAGAACTTGGAGTCCGATGTTCGAGGGCAGAAAGCCCAGCACAGGAGAGCGACAGAGGCCAGAAGATTCAGCTGGTCTAGTCTTTCCACGTTTTTCTGCCTGCTTTTTATTCTGGCTGTGCTGGCAGCTGATTAGATGGTGCCTACCCTGGCTGAGGGCGGGTCTTCCTCTCCCAGTCCACTGACTCAAATGTTAATCTCCTTTGGCAGTACCCTCACAGTCACACCAGGAACAATACTTTGCATCCTTCAATCCAGTCAAGTTGGCACTCAGTATTAACCGTCACAGGGAGGAAGGGATTTTCCTGAACACTTGCTGTGTGCGGCCAACCCTTTATGTGATTTGCTTCATCCTCAGAACACCTCTGTGAGAGGGGGTTATCAGCCCCCTCATGTGGATGAGCCAGCCGAGGCTGAGAGTGGCCAGGGAACTGTCTGGGGCAGTTCTGTGTGATCACAAAGCATAGCAGTGGTTCTGCGCCTCCATGTGGCCCTTGTGCACTGTCTTCTGGTGAGAGATGCTATGACATTTCTTCCTTCTGTTGGATGTCTACCTTCGTTCCAGCTGCCCTGAAAACTCAAGCCTCACAACCCCCACCAAGCCCTTCTGCTCTGACCCTTCCACCCAGGCTTGTCCTCAGATTCGCCACGTCTTTAACACTGGAGAACAGTTAAATCCAAGCAATATGTATTTCAGCAAAGGCTTCTCTTCTAAGATGGCTAAGGTTTTGCCCCTCTGGGTTAGGAGCCTGGTTGGCAGGTGTCTTATTAAAATGCACATCAGTGGGAGGGAGGGAAGGATGGGTGTGAGGGTGAGTTTGCCATTTTGAGGGCAGACGTGAAAGTTACTATCAGAATGGTAAGGGAGCCACTCACAGACCCAAGGCAGGCACCCCTGGTTAAAATTTCTCAGAGCTTGGCAGGCCGAGGTGGGCGGATCATGAGGTCAGGAGATCGAGGCCATCCTGGCTAACATGGTGAAACCCCATTTCTACTAAAAATACAAAAAATTAGCCTAGGGTGGTGGCACTTGCCTGTAGTCCCAGCTACTCAGGAGGCTGAGGCAGGAGAATCGCTTGAACCCATGAGGCGGAGGTTGCAGTGAGCTGAGATCGCACCACTGTACTCCAACCTGGATGACAGAGTGAGACTCCATCTCAAAAAAAAAAAAAAATTCTCAGAACATCCAAATGCCCTAGGCCCCATCAGCAGTCAGTTGGCCACCGCCCTGGGTCCCAGCTACAGCCAGGAGACCCTTGCCACGGAGCAGGTGGATGCCAGGGGTGGGGAGGTCTGACCTTCCGTGCTTCTCTCGTTTCAGACTGTTCTGCGATGACCACAGCAAGGTACCGGCCCACCTGGGACCTGGCCCTCGACCCGCTGGTGTCTTGCAAGCTCTGTCTTGGGGAGTACCCAGTGGAGCAGATGACAACCATAGCCCAGTGCCAATGCATCTTCTGTACTCTGGTTGGTCTTTTTGGATAAAATATATGTTACAGTGATTTCAGGATGAGCTTTTTGCTTTCAGAGACACTAGGCAAACCTTTGGACTACATTTTGCCTGACAGTGGAGTCTTCTTGTTGAGGCCTTCACACAGTTCTTGGAAGAATTATTCTGTTAGTCAGGCAGGCTCCCAGAGTGGAAGATTTCCATTACAGTTGCTTGTGGTGCAAAAGCAATTGGTTAAACAGAATTTTAGAAGCTTGTGATAACAATTCACAAAACTTACCATAGCGTATGTTCTCCTTGCTACACAGCAAAAGCTTCCACACCTTATATCAAATGTATTTTAATAGTCACATGTCTGAGGTTACGGCAGTGCTAACCTAGTGATTGTGTGTAGCTAGAATATTCAGTCCTCAGTGTCATCTTTCACTGGCTTAGTGCTAAACTAGAATATAGATATTTTAAAATCACATTTAATATTTGTTATGATATAGCCAACATTCTTTTGGGGCCAGATGATCCTTCGGGGCTTACTGAATATGGGGACTTCTAAGTCAAGCATTTGGGGTTTGGGTCAAACTCAAACCCCAAATTTTATCTATCGGAAAAGATAAATGAGTGTGTGAGGTTTACTTTTAGTTAATCTCATTGAATTTTACTTGTTTTTTCTGTCCATTCAGAGGATGAAAAAAGAAAATGAGTGCATAGAAGCTGGAAGTAGGACGGTAGCTGCCCAGGGTCTGCAGGGAATGGGGAGATGTAGGTCAAAGGGTATGAAGTTGCAGTTATACAGGTTGAATAAGTTCTAGAGACCTAATGTACAGCATGATAATTATAGTTAATCGTACTGTTTTGTATACTTGAAATTTTCTGTGAGGATAGATCTTAAGTATTCTCACTACACACACACAAATTGGTAACTCTGTGAGATGATGGATATTTAATTAGCTTGATGGATTTATGATGTATACACGTATACAAAAAATGAATATCAAAACTTCACATTGTTCACTTGAAGTATAAAATGGACAGTCTTTATCAATTATAACTGAAAAAAGCTGAAAAATAAAACACAATGTTTATCATTTTAAAAAGTACAAAAAGCAAAAATGAAAAACTGTCTTCAAAAAAAAAAAATTGCTTCTGAATTTAACTGCTGTTGTATGTGGATGGTGTAGACGGCTTCCCTGTGTGTTTTTCAAATGCCTGGATTATAATCTGTCACTCGGACAGTCTCTCCCACCCTGTACACTGATGCGTTCATCTTTCTTGCATAGCTTTCAGACTTTATTTAATCTGCACCTCATGATGTCCTTGGTATGTAGGCACAGCAAATATTTTTATCTTTGTTTTATAGATAAGGAGAGGGAGCTTTACAAACATTTATGTCTATGTCTTCTGTTTCTTGTTTATGCTAGATTCAGCCTTTCTTAAGGGCAGAAGGATTTCTGGCCCATTCTGTATCCACCTAGCACCTAGTTTAGTGCAGGACCCAGAAGAGCTAATCAATAAAAGCTCACGGATTGAAATGAAGTGTATTGATCTCAGTACTGTAGTTGCCATCCAAGAAATGTGCCTCATTAAAGCACCGGGAAGATAGCTCCAACCTGGAGGAAAGGAAGTTGCTTTTGACATTTTTCTGAGATGGAGAAGGATAGGAGGGAGATTGATCTCCATCCTGTTAACACCATGAATGGGGCTCATTGTCATCTCTAGATGAGTTAGGACGGTAGAACCCATCAAGATGGATTCAATAACTAGCTTTACGCAAAATCGCCTCCTCTTGCTTGAAAGGACATCTTCCCAACTGATCGAATAGCTCCCCCTCTGCCAAAAATGCCTTGTGGGGGGTGGGGGCAGGGGGCATTTGCGGTCTCTGCAGTCGCCTGCCTGCTGTCAGAGGCCATAGCTTGTGTTCTTACCCTTGAAATAGTTCATTCTCCCTGGCTTTTTTGCTGAGGCCTTCATTTTTGTTATTGTTGTCTTAGTTTTCTATTTCTAGAGAATTGTAGTAAAAACAAATAAGCCACTTGAATTGAGACCAAAAGCCTAACCGAAGTCAGTGGATGTGAAGGAAGAAGCTAGCACTGTGTTCTCCGAAAGAGGCTGCTGGGAACACCAAAAAAACAGTGACACTGCAGTGATTTTTTTTCACAACTATTTACCAAAATTTAAAATGTTGAAATAGTTCCATCTCTGTCCCTAGCTCGCTGTAGCATGAAGAGAAGGAAGCACCTGTGTGTTGAAGATTGAGAAGGGAGGAGGTGTCGGGGTGCCCTGGTCGCTTTGGTGGCGCCTTCCCCTCTGTGTAGGCTACAGGTCACCCCAAGCTGGGGGCAGGCCGTGGGGAGGAGCCCCGAGTCTGTGGCCAGAGGAGTTGCAACTGTCCTTTTCTGGGGGGTGCAGACATGGGAAGGAAGAAAATTGTGTAAGACTGAAAGGAGGCACTCTTAAAAAAACAGTTACTACAGAATTACAGTTGAGTGCTGAAGTAACTTTATCTCAAGGAGTCCGGGGCTGGAGGGAAAAGCATGACATTTGGAGTCAGGTGTCCTGGAGCTGAAATGCCAGCTCTATTTCTTCCCTGAGCAGGCCCGATTTACCCCATCTGTATAATGGAGATAAAAATAGTTTACCTCAAAGTTCAAGTGGAAGAACATGTGTGAAGTCATGTGGTAGGCAGTCAGCAGGCCTAGTTCTTTCTCATTTTGCTTCTAAGTTTGGGTTTAGAACTGCAGGAATAAAAACAGAGTTTGGGCAGCTCTCCCTAAATGTCTTCTGAAGAACATTTATCTCAAGAGATGCACTCAGAAATGATTTGTGTGGTTCAGTGGGTTTGCTAATGACAGACACTGCATCCTTGTCCACATCCCCCACCACCAAGGCATCCCGGATGCCCAAGAGCAGGAGGAATGTACCGAGACATCCACAGCCAGAGACATACTGTCTACTTACCTGTGTTCCTTTAACGTATTTCAGCGTGAAAGGGACTTGCCTAGCAATTGCTAATATGGCACTCCCCTGAAGCAGGTTCTCCGGGGCTTTCCTTGGTTGCAGGGTGCCTGATGGCTTCTTTGTGATTCTCTGGAGGTCACAAGAGCCTGTGCACACGTTCCAGGTGCTGTGCTAGGCCTTGGGAGCTTGGGGGTGATGAGAGCTACCAGATATCTTAAATTGTTCCATTGGGATTAGTGTGAAGTCTAACTTTAGAAGGCCAAATGTAAAGCTGAACATTTGTGTGCAAAATAGTGACATGTAAGTATAACCAACAAATTCTGTGCTGGGGCACTGGCCGGAGAGAAAGGATTGTGGACACATATTTTGAAATCAGGCTGCCGTTACCCACCATGAGGGCCAGTCCCATGTTCATTGTGTCAATCAGAGATGCAACCTGTGTGTAGAGTGACCTGGGAAATTCCTTATGGGCTGAAATCTAAAATGTAGAAGATGTTTTAACTTAAAATGGGACGTATTAGAGCTGTTTAGGTCTGTCTTATACGTGTGGCGTTTGACAGTTACACTGAGAATGTTAATGTGGTGTTATTGCTGGCAGAGTTATTTGCATTCAGACAGCTGCTAGAACTAGAGATGATACTCTCATCCCAAAGGTGGGAACACGTGAAGCTCAAAGGGAGGGGCTGTGGTCCCATCCCAAGACACAGGTCCCTCGTTATCTGGGAAGGTAGAAATGGCTACATTTCTATTAGTTCTTAAAAAAAAAGTCTAGTGAAAGTTATTTTTTAATCATGACAAGATAGAATAAGCCAAATAAAACATATATATACACATATATTTTATATATATATTATGTTTACATATATAATTATATATATATAATTTTTTTTTGCTTTGAGCTAGAATTAAATCTATTCTTATACCAGCTATTTATTGGCAATTAGGAATTTTGCCATTAGAACTCAGATGACAGGATTTTGATATATAACCATGGAAAGTTGTTACTTAAAAATGTAACTTTTGGCCAGGCACAGTGGCTCATGTCTGTAATCCCAGCACTTTGGGAGGCTGAGGCAGGTGGATTACCTGAGGTCAGGAGTTCGAGACCAGCCTAGCCAACATGTTGAAACCCCATCTCTACTAAAAATACAAAAATTAGCTGGGTGTGGTGGCCTGTGCCTGTAATCCCAGCTACTCAGGAGGCTGAGGCAGGAGAATCACTTGAACCTGGAAGGCGGAGGTTGCAGTGAGCCGAGATCACCTCACTGCACTCCAGCCTGGGCAACGAAAGTGAAACTCCATCTCAAATAAATAAATAAATAAACTCCATCTCAAATAAATAAATAAATAAATAAATAAAAAATAAATAAATAAAACTGTAAATAAATAAATAAATAAATTAAATAAAAATAAATAAATAAATAAAACTGTAACTTTTTGCCCAGGCACAGTGGCTCCTGCCTGTAATCCCAGCATTTTGGAGGCCGAGGTGGGAGGATTGTTTGAGCTCAGGAGTTTGAGACCATCCTGAGCAACATAGTGAGACCTCGTCTCTACAAAAAATAAAAAAATTAGCTGGGCGTGGTGGCAGACACCTGTGGCCCCAGCTACGCAGGGAGCTGAGGCAGGAAGATTGCTTGAACCCAGGAGGTCGAGGCTGCAGTGAGCCATGATCACATCACTGCACTCCAGCCTGGGCAGCAGAGCAAGACCCTGTCTCAAAAACAAAACAAAACGAAACAAAGTAACATTTAGTAGACAGAATCTTTCCCATGCAATGCATAACAATAATAAAAGTGACTCTTAGTGGTTTAAATAAAAAGTTGGGACCAGATGGTTGGTTGAGTTGTGTGGTTGAACATTGCTGTGGGATATAGGTTCAGATCTCTGTTCTGCCTCTGCTACCTGCTAACTGTGTGATTTTCAACAAGCATCCTAACGTCTCTGTGCCTTGGTTTATTCATCTCTAAAATATGATCAACCTCATGAACAAATTAAATGGGACAATGGGTATGAGGTATTGAGCAGTAGCATGCCTGGTGATAAATAAGACAATATTATTTCCTTTTTTTCTATATATTTGCAAGGTCATTCACCTGGTATACTGCAGGAAAGCTACGTGTAAACCCTAAGCTTCTGATTATGTAACATATTAGGAAATAAGTGGCATTTCCTCACCTAGAAATTAAGCTGATTTGGGGGATGGTCTTCCTTTGAACGTCTTTATGTCCCTGTTAGCTTTGCATTATGTGTACTGCACATAGTGGGTGCTTTTTCGTGCACATAGTGGATATTTATTTAGTTTTTCAAACATTTTTGAACGCCTGGCTTGTGCCAGGTGCCCTGGATACGTAGGTAAGACATAATCCCTGCCCCCTCTGATCCCTTACTTAGCGGAGATGCAGGTGTGAGCTGCAATCATTTGGGGCTTGAAGGGCTGTATTTGCAGTGTGGATAGTGGGTTACAGCACAGAGAGAACAGTGAATTCTGCCAGAAGTACCCAGGATGGCTTCAGGGACATTTGAACTATCTCCTTGAGAAAGCATGAACGGATAGAGCCACCATGGTGGGACCAGCGAAGGAAAGAGGGTATTGGGGCATGATGGGTCCAGATTGAGAGGACTTTGCTAAGGTTTCTACTAGTCTAAAGCTCAGCAGAGACATACAGTCATGTGCCACATCACCATGTTTTGCTTAATGATAGACCACATATATAATGGTGGTCCCATAAGATTACAGTGGAGCTGAAAAATGCATTCTGCCTAGTATTTACTATTCTGTACTTTTTTTTATCATTATTTTAGAGTGTACTACTACTTATGAAAAAATAAGTGAGGTGTAGAACAGCCTGAGGCAGGTCCTTTAGGAGGCATCCAGAAGAAGGCATTGTTGTTAATCTCTTATGAGATGACAGCTCCGTGGTGTTACTGCCCCTGAAGAACTTCTAGTGGGAGAAGATGTGGAGGTGGAAGCCAGTGACATGGATGGTCCTGACACTGTGTAGGTCTAGGCTAATGTGTTTGTGTCTTAGTTTTTAACAAAAAAAGTTTAAAAAAATAAAAAAATTTACAAATAGAATGAAGCTTACAGAATAAGTATATTAAATACATATACACACACATATATATTTGTACATATATATATTTGTATGTATATATACACATATATATTTGTACAGCTGTGTTCATATTTTAGGCTAAATGTTATTATGAGAATTAAAAAGTTGAAAAAATGAAAAAGTTTACAAAGTAAAAAAAGTTACAGGAAGCTAAGGTTAACTTATCGAAGAATGGAGTTTTTATGTGAATTGAGTGTAGCCGAAGTGTAGAGTGTTTATAAAGTCTGTAGCAGCAGTAATGGCTGGGCCTTCACATTCACCCACCACTCACTCACTCACCCGGAGTAGCTCCCAGTCCTGCGAACTCTATTCATGGTAAGTGCCCTATATAAAGTATATGATTTTTTTACATCTTTTATAGCATATTTTAAACCTCTTCTGTGTTTAGAAATTTAGATGTGCAAATACTTAGCATAGTAGTTTAGATGTGCAAATACTTATAATTGCCTACAGTATTCAGTACAGTAGCCCAGCACCCTGTACAGGTTTGTAGCCCAGAGCAAACGGCTGTGCCAGCTAGCCTAGGTGTGTAGTAGGCTATGCCACCTAGGTATATGTTACTACACTCTATAATGTTTGCACAGTGACAGAATCGTCTAAGGATACATTGCTCAGAATGTATTCTCTTCTTGGACAACTCATGACTGTAGCTGGCAAGGACTAGAGGGCTCCAGACTAGCTGTATGTGAGCAAAGCCTGCAAGAGGGCAGCATGCTTTGTCACCTGCCATGTGGCCACTCTGAGCCTTCCTCGGGTCATCAAGGTTGGATCTAAAGGGGGCATGCATTTTCTCATGATCCCCATTTTTCTGCACGCTTTGTTTCCATCAGTAGCCATTGTTTGGCTATTGTGTGGGCACCGTATGTTACAGTAGAGCAGGCAATCAACTGGAAAACCGTGAGTGTCGCTGGTTCTCAGATTGGCTCCAAAGCTGACGAATGGGGGAACCTTGGGCAAATCCTTTAACCTCCCTCTCTCCTCTTGCTTTCTCATCTCGGAAAGAAAGGTGGGACTCTTTGGTCTCTAAACTGTGAGTTACATGGACTTTGTCACTTGCTGTCCCACTGCCACTTTCTTTGCGTGTGCACTCAGATTCTTCCTGCGGCCTGTGTGGACCCCACAACTCTATGCAGCTCAAACCAAGCAGAGGCCTCTTTTGCTTTCATCCTCATCCAGGGTCTCCTCACTGTGGTAGCAAAATGGTGGTGGCTGCAGATGTCACTTACTCCCCTGTCCATAGGTGGGGAAAGAGAAGGTCCCTTTCAGTAACTCCCGTAGATAAAACAGAGACTTCCTTTCCCAGCAAATAACCTTCTAGCTCTATAGGCTGCACCACCCTATCTGATCCTACTTCTGGGTCCTTAAGATGGGATCTAGTAACTGGCTTGGAGTCTGGCCCGACTCTAGGGTCCAGTCCACCAGACCACATGGCCAAGATGGGCAGAGGAATTTCCTGAAAGAAGTTCAGGGTGTCCCTTCCAAGAGGGCAAAACTGCGACTCCACTCTTGATTTGAAAGTTGTCCTCTATGGGAAGGGCCTCCCTGAGTGAAAATGCCTGACATCATCTGGTCCCTGCCTCTTCTTTTGCCTTTTTCTGCCTTTTTCCCCAGCTTCCTAGCTCCATTGCGGATGCTCCTCCCCCTTTCTCAATTTCCCACACTAAGCCATCCTAAACTACAGGGCTTCGATGTTTCTCAGCTCTTCAAACATCTGGGGCTTCAACTTACAATAGCATTTCACATACTGTGTGGTGGTTGTGTTCACTGATCTATAACTTCCACTAAAGGAGCTTTTTAAGAGAAGGGATTTTCTTGTGTTCTGCTTTTTCATAAATGTTGGCACATAGTGGCCCTCCAAAAAAATGTTGATGCTCACACATTACATACTTGAGTTTCAAGTGGCTTAAGGCAGGTAAGAGTGAGGTGGTTCTCTTTCTTTTTTTTTTTTTTTGAGATGGAGTCTCGCTTTTTCACCCAGGCTGGAATGCAGTGGCTCAATCTCGGCTCACTGCAAGCTCCGCCTCCTGGGTTCACGCCATTCTCCTGCCTCAGTCTCTCCGAGTAGCTACGACTACAGGCGCCCGCCACCATGCCCGGCTAATTTTTTGTATTTTTAGTAGGGACGGGGTTTCACCGTGGTCTCGATCTCCTGACCTCGTGATCCGCCCGCTTCGGCCTCCCAAAGTGCTGGGATTACAAGCGTGAGCCACCGCGCCCGGCCGAGGTGGTTCTCTTTCTAGTCTTACTTTTACGATTACAACTGCTGTTGCTATGGTTTTATCTCTGCATTTTCTGTGAGATGTATCTAAGAAATCATAGGGTCGTCAGATTAAGAAGAAACTAAATATCTTACACTGTGATATTGGCCTGCCCTGGTAAGAGTGAATGGTGGGAAATAGTTTTCAAAGTGTCCTTCAGCTCAAGGTCCCTCTGTTCAAATGAAAGTCTACACGAAAGCCTAGTATATGTAGAATGGTTGAAACCAAGCTTGCTCTTTCAGTATGGAGTTTAGGCACCAGGAGGCTGACTGATCATGTCTGCTCTGCAGGCTGGCTCCTAGGGGTTCGAAGGACCATGGATGGGCTTCCCAGGCATCTCTTCTGGGGTCTGAGAAGTTCAGAGATGCGTGAATCCAGCCATCAGAGTTGCCTCTCCTAAGCAGAGGGCCTCCTTTTAGTCTTGGTTTTTCAGATGGGGAGAAGGCTGACTTGGAGGGTGGGGTGACTTTAGGGTGCAAAGGATGAGTTCCAGGGCTGTTGAAAGAGCTGAAGCTTCCAACTGCCAAGCTGGCAGTTTCCAGCTGCCAAGATGCCTGCAAAGTAAAGAGCTGCCTCTGCAAGTCTATTCCATGTTCCCAGAACACAGAACGGCTTCCCGACCTCCTTTATCTTAAGACTAGCACCCGTACCCCTCAGATTCCCTGCTGACAACTCACAGGCTACAACCAGACTTGTCTTCATTTTTATCCATGGCTCTTAGAGTCCTTCTAAAACTTTAGCTTATTGCTTCATCTCACTTCTCATAAAAACCTGTGATCATCCTGATACCAAAGCCTGGCAGAGACACAACCAAAAAAGAGAATTTTAGACCAATATCCTTGATGAACATTGATGCAAAAATCCTCAATAAAATACTGGCAAACCGAATCCAGCAGCACATCAAAAAGCTTATCCACCATGCTTTGGATGATAAGCTTATCCAAAAAGCTTATCATCCCTGGGATGCAAGGCTGGTTCAACATACGCAAATCAATAAATGTAATCCAGCATATAAACAGAACCAAAGACAAAAACCACATGATTATCTCAATAGATGCAGAAAAGGCCTTTGACAAAATTCAACAACCCTTCATGCTAAAAACTCTCAATAAGTTAGGTATTAATGGGACGTATCTCAAAATAATAAGAGCTATCTATGACAAACCCACAGCCAATATCATACTGAATGGGCAAAAACTGGAAGCATTCCCTTTGAAAACTGGCACAAGACAGGGATTCCCTCTCTCACCACTCCTATTCAACATAGTGTTGGAAGTTCTGGCCAGGGCAATTAGGCAGGAGAAGGAAATAAAGGGTATTCAATTAGGAAAAGAGGAAGTCAAATTGTCCTTGTTTGCAGATGACATGATTGTATATCTAGAAAACCCCATCGTCTCAGCCCAAAATCTCCTTAAGCTGATAGGCAACTTCAGCAAAGTCTCAGGATACAAAATCAATGTACAAAAATCACAAGCATTCTTGTACACCAATCACAGACAAACAGAGAGCCAAATCATGAGTGAACTCCCATTCACAATTGCTTCAAAGAGAATAAAATACCTAGGAATCCAACTTACAAGGGATGTGAAGGACCTCTTCAAGGAGAACTACAAACCACTGCTCAATGAAATAAAAGAGGATACAAACAAATGGAAGAACATTCCATGCTCATGGGTTGGAAGAATCAATATCGTGAAAATGGCCATACTGCCCAAAGTAATTTATAGATTCAATGCCATCCCCATCAAGCTACCAATGACTTTCTTCACAGAATTGGAAAAAACTACTTTAAAGTTGATATGGAACCAAAAAAGAGCCCGCATTGCCAAGTCAGTCCTAAGCCAAAAGAACAAAGCCGGAGGCATTACACTACCTGACTTCAAACTATACTACAAGGCTACAGTAACCAAAACAGCATGGTACTGGTACCAAAACAGAGATATAGATCAATGGAACAGAACAGAGCCCTCAGAAATAATGCCACATATCTACAACCATCTGATCTTTGACAAACCTGACAAAAACAAGCAATGGGGAAAGGATTCTCTATTTAATAAATGGTGCTGGGAAAACTGGCTAGCCATATGTAGAAAGCTGAAACTGGATCCCTTCCTTACACCTTATACAAAAATTAATTCAAGATGGATTAAAGACTTACATGTTAGACCTAAAACCATAAAAACCTTAGAAGAAAACCTAGGCAATACCATTCAGGACATAGGCATGGGCAAGGACTTCATGTCTAAAACACCAAAAGCAATGGCAACAAAAGCCAAAATTAACAAATGGGATCTAGTTAACCTAAAGAGCTTCTGCACCGCAAAAGAAACTACCATCAGAGTGAACAGGCAACCTACAAAACGGGAGAAAATTTTTACAACCTACTCATCTGACAAAGGGCTAATATCCAGAATCTACAATGAACTCCAACAAATTTATAAGAAAAAAACAACCCCATCAAAAAGTGGGCGAAGGACATGAACAGACACTTCTCAAAAGAAGACATTTATACAGCCAAAAAACACATGAAAAAATGCTCATCATCACTGGCCATCAGAGAAATGCAAATCAAAACCACAACGAGATACCATCTCACACCAGTTAGAATGGCCATCATTAAAAGTCAGGAAACAACAGGTGCTGGAGAGGATGTGGAGAAACAGGAACACTTTTACACTGTTGGTGGGAGTGTAAACTAGTTCAACCATTGTGGAAGTCAGTGTGGCGATTCCTCAGGGATCTAGAACTAGAAATACCATTTGACCCAGCCATCCCATTACTGGGTATATAGCCAAAGGATTATAAATCATGCTGCTATAAAGACACATGCACATGTATGTTTATTGCGGCACAACTCACAATAGCAAAGAGTTGGAACCAACCCAAATGTCCAACAACAATAGACTGTATTAAGAAAATGTGGCACATATACACCATGGAATACTATGCAGCCATAAAAAATGATGAGTTCATGTCCTTTGTAGGGACATGGATGAAACTGGAAACCATCATTCTCAGCAAACTATCACAAGGACAAAAAACCAAACACCGCATGTCCTCACTCATAGGTGGGAATTGAACAACGAGAACACATGGACACAGGAAGGGGAACATCACACTCCAGGGACTGTTGTGGGGTGAGGGGAGGGGGGAGGGATAGCATTTGGAGATATGCCTAATGCTAAATGACGAGTTAATGGGCACAGCACACCGACATGGCACATGTATACATATGTAACAAACCTGCACATTGTGCACATGTACCCTAAAACCCTAAAGTATAATAGTAATAATAATAATAATAATAATAAACCTGTGAAATAGGCAGGATTCTCCATCTCATGAGAGGACTCTGCAGCTCATAGACATGAAGGGGCCTGCCCTGGAGTGAGGTGCTTGCCGGAAAGCCTGACTCAGGTGTACCTGCTCCTTGCATATCTGCCACTCTTTTTTTTTTTTTTTAACTTGTGGTATTGATGAACTGAAGTGCTGTTAGAGAATTGCACATACCCTAATTTACACACATACACACATACAAAGTGCTTTTCTCGGTGGCATCATTCCTTTAATGAAAAGCATTTTCTCCTCGTGTTGCCTCTGAAATCATGACAGCTATGTTCTGTCCCAGTCTGAAGCCCGGATCCCAACAATCTCTGTTACCCAGAATGTAGCCCAGAACCTCCATGAAGCAGAACAGCTTGACGAGGGTCTGAAGTTGTCGTAGTTCCTGCACATTAATCTTGGCAGAGGACTTCACTCAGAGCCCAGGGATGCTGTAGTTATAACTTTTTCTAACTTGATGTGTATTTTTCCTAAGCAAGAGTATGAAAAACCAAAATGCTGAGGATGAACAATTCTCTACACAATTAACAAGAAATGACAGTTTGTAACCTGATGACCAGGATAAGTGGCAAGCCAGGAGATCGCAGCCTGTGCTGCAAAATGCTCCTGGGACACTGACACGCGTGTCACCAGGACCTGTGTTTTGGGAAGGGACACCCGCCTCCTCAATGTCAGAGGGCAGAAGAGGGTAAAGGCCCTGTGACTCCTGCCTCCGATACCTGTACTGGCCTCAGAGGAGAGTTGTGGCCCCGCTACCCCTACCCTTGCTGGTCTTCACAGGTGGGTCCTGGTACCCCAACCCCTAGCCCCTTCACTGTCTCCCTCCCTCACTGGGACCACTGGGACCTCTGGGACCAGGCTGGCAGCCACTGTCCTCTCTCCATGGCCACCTCCCCAAAGCCTCCCATCCTCCCTTCCCTGTCCATGGCCTGCCATTCCAACAGTATTCTCTGAAATAGACACTCAGTCTATTTAAGTGGGGCTCCTAACCTTCTCCCACCCTCTGACATTGAGGAGGTGGGTGTCCCTTCCCAAAACACAGGTCCTGGTGACAACCATGGGCCTATACCTTGAAGTAGGCTGTCTCTGCACTAGAAATTTGATGTCTATTAAGGGTCCATGAGAAAATGCCGATTCCTGATACTGGCTTTGCTCAGAAAGTGAGCCAAGGGATGAAGGGCCACTCTGGAAGCCTTTGCACACCCTGCCCTAGTTAAGGTCAGAGAGTGCCTTCCCACCCCCTCAGAACTCTGCCCCTTCCTACCTGGCAAGGATCCTTGGGATCTGCTTTCTCTCCCCATTTTGTGGATTTGACTCTTCACCCCAAAACCCTCCTCAGTGCTTTCTTCCAGGAGGCCTGTCTAGGACCGACAGCAGGTAGCACCCTCAACCCTGCCCCAATATCGGCAGGACCCCTATCAATCTCCCCAGCCCTTTCTTATACAGTGGGTAAAGAGCAAACAAATAAAACTTTCGGTTTCATGATGGGATGGAATGATCCTCAGTTGTCTGGAAAATTCAGATCTTCCCAACAGAGGCCGAATTAAGAAAGTGTCACAGGATTACAACTTAACCCTCTGCTGTTACACATTCTGAGCAGTTGCACGCCTACTCACATTGTGTCACACTCGGCCTCTCAAGCGCGTCTGTGCACGTGTCCCCTTCTGTCCAGGTCTTAAATTCGCACACGATTTCACAGACACACTCATTTCACCTCCAGTAAGAGTCTGACCCGGGGATCATCCGTCCTTAACTTTTAACCACCCTCAACATAGTACACTTGCCAAGCCACAAAATGCCTTTCACCCAATGTGACAGCCTTGGTGTGGAGTACATATATATTTGTTGAAGTGACAGGCTGAGTCCCTGCCTGTTCCTGCCTCTGATGTTGGTGCTGTTTGTGTGCACACCCTGCTACCACACTGCCTCTGTTCTGTTCCACTGGTCTTCGTGATGAAGCCGTGGCTGGGTGAAATATGCATTGTTGCTCCTCTGTGAATCCGGGTTGTCATATTGAACAGATAGAACAAACGGGCCGCGCTTCTCTTGCAGCTTGTTTGGAAGCTGAGGCTGCAGGAGCGAGCTCCTTGCTAAGGGGGGAACATGCATTCTCTCGGAGGTCTTCCCTCTCCGCCAGCCTAGCACTGCCTCCAGAGGTGAGGGGAAGGCAGCTGGACAGTTCACTAGTCCCTGTGAGATAGTGGAAAGCACAGCCTCCACGTCAGTGTCTTCCCCTTGTGGTTGACGAGGGGAAGGAGAAGCCCAGTGGTGTCCCTAGAGAGCCAGATCTTCCTGGCTGTCACCCCCGTCTCACCCTGCCTCTGGCTCCCCGGGCTCAGTCTTCAGATCCTATCACTGCCTCTTTGGCTGCCGCCCAGACCTCAGGACACGCAACCGTGAGAACAAAGAGCGGCCTTCCTTCTTTTTGGCAGCGAGTGCGTGGTCACATGCGCAGGCCTCCTCGGGAACATCCAGCTTCTGGTGGCTTTTGTAGACCACGGCGTAGCTGCAGGCCCGGCTGCAGGTTGTGCCCAGTCCCTTACCCTCCAGCTGTCCCCTCACAAACACTTTCCCGAAGCCCTGCTGACACAGTGCCCTGATTGAGAACCGCAGGCCTGACCTGTCACACTGGCTTCCCTGCCCCGAGTGGGTTCTTAAAAAGCAGCTGTGGATGACACAGGCCCCCTCCCGACACGGTGCGCTCTCCACTGCCCGCAGGAGTGAGCCCTGCCGCTCCGCTCAGCACTGCTGCTGCCTCCCGGCCCACCGCACCCCATGCTTCCCTGCCCCCTAGGACCAGATGCCGTTCCCGAGCACACCCCTTCTGGTGGAGCCTGCTTCCCTTTCTCCTGACTGCTGTTTGTCTTGGACAAACTCAACACTAGAAGGGGCGGTTTCTTCCCTGTATAAGGAGATGGAATAAACAGCCTCTGCATCCAGCCCTGCGGCCGTGCCTTGCTCCTGAGACCTCTGAATGGCCAGGGAGCCAGGGCTCTGGGCATCCTCCTGGCCTCCACCCCAGGTCCCTGCATGCCTTCCCACAAAAGCAGGTGCTCAGTGCTAGCTGCTGAATGGACTTGAGAATCCCAGATAAGTGACAGCCTTGCTACTGCTAACTTCCCACCTGGAGTTCTTGAAAGAGAGCATTTCACATAAAATCATTCCGTCCACATCTTCACTGAGCATCTATAGTCACCAGCCACCGTGTGAGGGCCACACAGGGCCCAGAGGCATTACCCCTGGCCTTATCTACACTGCAGATGAGGTGTGCACTCACCCTCCACATGGGCGACAGGGGGCCCATACACAGCATGTGGGCTGGAAGGCTCTTTGATGATGGAAACAGCGAATGGGTAGAATGAGGTTAAGTAGGTGGAGGATACTGAAGGGGTAAGAACTAGTATTTGCCAGGGCCTTCCTTTATATAGGGCAAAATCCACCCTTCCAGCAAGGATGCCACCTGCAAAGCAGGATCATCTTCTTGTTCTGTAGCTGAAGGGACTTAGATACCTTAGGAAAAAGGTAACACAGGAGCAGCACGCCGATTGCGACCTGAAGCAGCTGATTGTGAGCCTGCCTGCCTCCTGCGCACCACCCAAGGCTGTGGTGAGAGCACAGGAGACGGCGGGTCTAAAGGCTCCACAGAAACAAGAACTCATATAGATGGGAGCATTTATTTTACGCATAAAGTCTGGGGCTTTTTTTTTTTCAAGAACTTTATAAAAGCAAACTTTATAAGTTGAACTCTTCAGCTTGTGAGCGAAGTCACCGTCCTACATCCTTGAGGAAAGCGATCCTTGCCAGAACACGTACTGTGCAGCTCGCTGGGCAGTTTGCTCCAGGTTCCCAGGGTCACCCAGTGAGAGTTGCCAGGGGGATTCCCGTGAGGCTGTCCTCAGAAGGGAAGGCTGTGCAGGGGGTCGTGCCTTCAGCCTCCTTAACCACAGCCCTCTAGCCTGTGCTGAGGACCTGGTTTGTATGGCCCTGCGGTGGTGGTGTGTAGCTAGCACACCTCTGTTTCAGGGCTCCAGCCCTCCTGCTGGGGCTCAGAGGAATGCCTGTTGCCAGGTGTCTGGCTACTCTGTGTGTGTTCTACTCATCTTTGTGTCCTTCCATTCACCCTCTGTCTGCATGGCTTTGATTCATCGCTTGCTATTTGCCAGCACTCTGTTAGGTGTGGGGAATAGCAAGATAAATAATTAATAGTTCTTGCTTTCAAAGAATTCACCATCTACTGGAGGAGAAACATAAACAGACCATGGATTATTGATGGCTCTAGAAAGGCTGAGAGAAACCCTTGCGGAGTGTGTGAGCAATATCCCGGAGCACCACTGTCTCCGGGGCACTGGAGCTGTGGACTGATTGTCCTTCTATCTGCCAAGCTTATCCCACAGTATTAGGAAGTGGAGGCACTGGGAGACAAAGGTCCATGCTAGAGCCACATGTCTGCTAAGTGGGTGAGCTACAATTTCAAGGCAGCCTTGTGTGTGATTCCAGGGTCTTTGCTCCCAACCACTGTTCATGGGGCTCTTGCTGCTTCAATTTGGACCTGCCTACATGTAATGCTTGTGTTAATAAATCATGGATCCCAGATAAGCACCTTTGAGCACAGTTTCTGGTCATTTTCTCCTGCTTTTAGGGTCATCAGTAGCCAGCAGGCCTTTGTGTGAAAAAGCAGACAAAAATCAGACTTGCTGTAGTTTTAGGCGGGGCAGATATTTCTCTGTGGCCGCTTCTCCTTGGCAGGAAACTTCTGACGCACTGGAGGTATATTAGCAAATCAGCAGTGCTGTCTCCTCATCAGGTTTCAAAGAGTTGGAAACCAAAGTGGAAAATGAAATTCCTGGAACATTCTGTGGCTTACCCCCCTTTCTTCTCTCTGTGTGGCTGATGCCTTTTTTCCTGCAATGCCTTTGACCCTCTGGCCACCTTTTCATCTCTGGGAAGCCTTCCCTGTTCCCACCCAGGTGGGACCCCTCCTCTCTACCCCTGTAGTGGCCCGTTAGAGCCTCCCTGCCTCCTTGAAGTGGCCCCACGAGAGCACGGAGCACAGTGCATTGTGATGATGATCTGTGCACGCCTCTTTCCCCTACACTGGGCTGTGTGGGTCTTGATAGCATTTGCAGCATTGCAAATGGATCATTGCATTTGCAGCAGCGTGAACATGAACATACAAAGGAGAGGTTCTCGGGGTTGACTGACACTATGCCCCTTTAAAGTACATACAATTCCTTGTTCTACAAAAAAAAGTTTATGAGGTAAACAGAAAATACGTATTGAATGATTGCTTTTGGAAGAGTTCTTTTTAAAAAAAAAATAAATGGTATATATTTGAGGTTTACAACATAGTATTATGGGATACATATAGATAATAAAATGGTCATATAGTGAAGCAGCTCGGCATATTCATCATCTCACATAGTTGCTTTTTACAGTGATGAGCACCTAAAGTCTACTCACTTAACAATCCCTGATATGATACAGTCATATTAAAGTTAGTCCTCATGTTGTATGTTAGATCTTTAAACTGGCTCATGTAAAAGTTTTCAATTAAGGAGTAAGTATGCAAAAAATTTAAAACAGACAAACATAAAACCTCACCAGCCTTGGAATCAGCCACATGTGGGTTTGAGCCCTAGTGCTTCTATTGAGCTGTTGTCAATCTCTCTGAGCCTTGGTTTTCTCATCTGTCATGGGAGCGTGGTAACACGCCATATTACTTTTGTGCATGTTTAGTGAGCTAACATAGGTAATGCGATTACATAGAATCTAGGACTTAGAAAGCATTTGACTACTGATACCTATAATGAGTGCAATAGTAGGAAAATGTGTCAGTATCTGCTTTTAGGCTATGTATTTTACAGCAGTTTCTCTGTTTACCTATTTTTGTGCTCATTTCAAGACATCTTTTTGCAATTAGAATGAAAACCATAGCTTGTGAGTCATGACCCACTTTATATCTGGAAGAAAGCTGGGCTTGTTTTTGATGGATGCAAGGTCAGGCGCTTGGAACCTCATCTCTCTTTATATAGTGAACAAATTGATATTCCCAGAACATAATCCTTTTGCAGATTGTACAGATAACTGCATCCTGATGACACATGATGTTCACTCTTGGGTAGCTTTGAAACCCAGACATGACTCACTACTTGTTGCATGTGGGTGTACGCTTCATGCCAGTTTTAACTGTTGTATTTTGCTTCTTAGGAAGCGTCATGTTCTATCATTATATACTGATCTGTACAATATTCTGAGAGTCTTCAGCATTGTGTGTTGGTTTAAGGCATTCCAGTATCCTCCAGAGACCCAATTTAGACAAACTTCATAATAGAAAGTAAAATCATGATCTTGTTGCTAAGGCTTTGGGATTTTTAAATACCTATAACTGTAAGAGACAAATCACATAAGTAGACAAAAAAGAGCCAACAGCCACTATTTACTTAGCTGGTGCTGTCCACCAGGAATTATGCCAGGTGCTTTCATAGATTACTGTCACAGAAGTGCAGGAAGATGGGCATTCTGGTTTTATTGCCAAGTGCAGGGAGATGGGCATTCTGATTTTATTGTCAAGGGAGCTGTAGCTCAAACTCTGACTTGAGGGACAAGGATTGGTTGAGCCTGTCTGGCTCTGAAGCCTACAATCTTTCTCCCTTGTCATGTGGCACCCAATCATAAACAGAAAGTTCCACTCATCTGCCAACTGTTCAGCTCATTGTTACAATGGTTCACCACTCTAGTAGTCCACAGCGCCACTGCCACTTAACACGTCAGCGGATGCTTCCTAGAACCAGGCTGCAGCCCTCCTGAAGGCTGGGTGTGACTCCTCTCTTGCTCATCGTCTGCCTCTCCCTTGTTCTGAAAGAAGTCTTTGCATTGGTTTTAATGAATTTATCTCTGAAAATTCTGCCAATTGGAGTCTCACGTAGAACTCCAAGCCTGGGCTCGTCCATACTGACTACTCTGGGAACTGTCTTCATAAACCTTAGGTTGGCAAAATGTAGGTTATCTGTGAAAACCTAAGTTCAGGGCCACTGCAATCATCAGAGCCCAGGCAGATCAAAAGAACACAGGCTGGAACACGGGGTTCAGTGTGGAGCCACCAACATTGTAATTTGCACTTGAAGTTATAGCTCTTGAGAAAAGCTTTGGGAAGTGGCTCTTTCTGAGGACCGCCTTGATTTTTATTTTTTAAAGAAATTGCAGTCTGGAGTCTTCAATGAATGAAATATTCTATTTTGCTAGGATGGGGAGAATTACCAGTTTAGATCAAATTACTCCTTATATATCAAGCATATACTCTTTTCTGTGTATTCTAAACTTTTTCCCTTGCCTAAGATTCTTAACACTCCACTGTGAGGTAGGTTAAACCAATCTAAATTGCAGATCAGGAAAATAAGGATGGTAGAGAGAGAGATTAACAGGCTCGTTCTAAACATGGAGGTAGAAGGAATTGCAGTTGAATTTCCGTTTAGACCCATTTATTAGTAATAATCATGCATTCTTGTAATAAAACGGATTATACATTTTAGCGGAGAGGTATCAGCTTAGCAAACATAGCTTATGAATTTTCCTTGATTAATTGCTATTATATTTTAATAATGGTATTGTAATATTATATATTATTACTAATATGAACTTTAAATATACTGGGACTGTGATTGAAGTTGATTTGGGGATGCCATTGTGGGATTTTACATCATTTTCTATGCTCTTTGAGTTCTTATATAAGCTCTACATCTAGTTTCTCTTGGTAGTGAGCCTAGCTGGCAAAGCCATATTGTTTCTTCTCATTGCTGTTTATAATATGCTTTTCAGGGAAACACTGGATTTCTAAGACTAGTAGACTTTGTAAAGCAGGAGTGAAGACCACAGAATATTTTATATTAACTCTACCTCATGTCCTTCACTTCCTCTTGTTTTACTTACTTCAGGCTTTAAGCAGTGCCCCCAAGTAGGTAAGGTAGGTAGTGAGTAATTGCCAGATAAGTGAGGCACCCTGAGTGAGGAATGCCAAATACAGTTGAGTTCTCAGCAGGGAGATCATGGGCATTTTCTCTGAGCAAGCTTGGGTTCACATCAAGGCTCTGGGTACTATCTGTGTAAGTTGGCAACTTCCTCCTTTGCTGACTCAGTTTTCACATATGAAAAATGGAACAGTCATACCTTTCTTGTAAAGATGCTCTAAGGTTTCAGTGAAAGACTGGGAGATAAAATATTTAATGCAGTGCCTGCATCTCATAGGCATTTGAGAAATATTACCTCCCAGCCTCCCTTGCTGCCTTTCATCTTGCTTTTAGAATTCTTGGCTCTTGTGTTTGCTGAGGTTTTGTGCCGGGATCTAACCCATAGCCTTAGCTTTGTGATTGAGCATACAGTCCCTGGCACAGAATGGGTACCCCATAAATAGTTGTTGAATGAATAAAACCTCGAAACCTCAAATGTGTTGGTTGCTGTGGGCTACACAGCGAAAATATTAAACTGTAATGGAACGATGTGCCTGGTCCTTTTTTTAATGCATCATGGTTTCTTCAGCATTAAGGAGGTAAAGATGTTTATAGACACTTCTCTGTTTTTCTTTCAGTGCCTGAAACAGTATGTTGAGCTCTTGATCAAAGAAGGATTAGAAACCGCAATTAGCTGCCCAGATGCTGCCTGCCCTAAACAGGGCCACCTACAGGAGAACGAGGCATGTGCAATTGAACAGACTGGGCTGTTTCATGTGCACTGGCATGCACTGCTGAACTTGTCAGAATAACGTGGGTTTTGTTTGGGTGTGCGTTGCATTATATTCTAGCCCTCAGCTTGTTATCATTCCTGTTTGCATTTTTTTTTCCTTAGATTGAGTGCATGGTTGCAGCTGAAATTATGCAAAGATATAAAAAGCTACAATTTGAAAGAGGTAGGTACCTGGTATATCTGCCGGTTATGATTCCTGTAATGTATGAATGTGGATAATTTTGTGGGGAGTTCTTTTGGTAGATACGGTTATACAGCATTTGATAGGAGTGAAAAAGTTGATGTAAACTAAACTTCTGAAATTAAACTGACATTCTGGGTTCTCTGAACAGCTCACAGTTTGAAGACCTTGTCTAGTGATCTATTTGGTAGCAGGAAGAATTTATGGAACACAATTTGTTTATAAGGATTGAGGCTCCTGGGGGAGGCTTAAAGATGATGGCTGTCATGAGGTATTATATTTCAGCCAGCTTAAGGCTGAGTTTGAGGGCTATACTCTTGGACTGGCCCAGAATTTAAAAGATGCAAAGTCATGGAGGGGAGTTGTGAGGGTAGGCATAGCAGAAATTACAGTAACCCCCGTCCTAACAACAGTCCGAGGGTAGGTGTCTTGCCTGCACTTACCCACCACTGGACACAGGCCTAGATAGTAGGTGCTGGATGAATAATCAAGTCCCTTATCCCAGTAAGTGTCACAACAACTCTGCAAAGCTAATTTGTCATTATCTAATAAACGGATCCCCAGAGAGGCTAACTGACTTGCTCTGATGTCTAAATATAGTGGGTGCTTTGGGACCACATCCCATGACCCTTTGTCGTGAGCCCTCCACTGGGCCCTGAATAGTCTTCCTGGCTGGAGCAGGCCTGATACAGACCCAGGGGTCCTCTGGGAGAGCAGTGTGGCAGGTGCACACAGAGCAGAACATGATTCTCAGGATAATACTTCAAAGCATTAAGCCTTGTGGAATGTCCAGGAGAGGTCTTTAGCTCTGCTCTCTGAAATACTCAGGGTCATACAACGAAACTGTAAAGAGTCTGTGGACTCTCTTTGGCTTTGTTTTCATATCTATTCTGGGCCCCAGGCTCGTCTGCTAAAGAGCAGAGTGACAGATGTGTGCAGGCGACACTCCATATGCAGAACATCGTTGTGAGGACCCTGCAGGCGGATTCTGAGTTTGGATTGCTGGCGTCTGCTCTCCCTCTCCCTGCACTGATTCTCGGGTTCTTGACCTGAGCAGGGTCTCACCACTGAGACACAGCCCTGGAGGATGGGCTTACATGAAAACATGGCCAGATGGAGACCAGAGGACAATATCCAGAGACTCCCACTTTAGCTGCATGCAGAGACCTGTTGTTTGTATATTTTTGCTTTTTAAAAGAAATGCTAGAGATAGCTGGGCCCAGTGGCATGTACCTATAGTCTGAACTACTCAGGAGTTCAAGTACAGCCTGGGCAACATATTGAGACCCTGTCTCTAAAAAAAAAAAAAAGAAAGAAAGAAAATATGTAGCCCGCTTGAAAAAAAAAACTCAAACAGGATTTTTCATGGCATTGACATTTGTTTTCAACAGTGTGTTTATTAAAGTGTCGCATATCATTTGCTTTGGGGCAGTTTATAGCTTTAATATAATGCCATTTGGTACAAAAGTCAGCATGTAGAGCAATAAAATTGATTAATTTGGATTTCTGAGACTTTCAGGCTCTTCTGAGAATATTTTCCAGAGAGAATCCTGACAGAAACTGGCTGTTGTTTGCGTTACGAGAATATGAACTTTCTATGACATTGAATTTAATTTAAAAATGCAGCTGGGTACATTTTTCAACCTAATAATTTTAACTGTTATTTCTTTAGTACTTTGGCTTAGTCAAAATCTTTTTTCCTTTTGCATAAACATGAAGCCAACTTGGCTTCTGTTAAAAAAAAAAATCTCTCAAACCTCTCCCTTTAAAGCATTTTACTAACGTTATGTTAAGTTTTTTTTTTTAAGTATTCAGACTTCATACTATAAAAGACCTGTCTAGATAAAACGTTAGAATGTCAGAGCTAAAATATAGTTATGGATTCTAGCCAGCACCTTGAAAGAGTTTGGAGACAAGATCAGAAAGCAAATTTTGACTTTCTCTATGGCTCTAAAATCTAGTCAAGTAGAGGACGCCCTGGAAGAAAACTGAGACAGTTCAATGATTTTCTGAAAACACTGAGTTACCGGAAAGTTCTATGGTTAGGTCATGTTGTGCACACTGTCTGCACTTAGTCTTACAATGTCTCCTCTGATATAACAGCCTTGGTTTTAGTGTCAGTGTCTCCCCTTCTGGAGCTCTGGGGCAAGCAGGAAGCCGGGGAAGGGGGCCAGGAAGCTGAGTTTTCATTCTGAACACCTCCTCACAACTGGCTCACTCCAGAGTCTGGGTAGGGACAGATTCTTGAGCGAGGGGGTGTGGATGCCTCTTGCTGCGTGGACCCCTCTCTCCATGCTACACTCGACGCCCGTGCCCCTCTGAGACCCAGCGGTGCTGTGCTAAGGGTGTCCCTGCGCATGTGCCTCTATCTGGAGGCTCAGCCATCCCAGAGACAGGACTGTGGGTCCTCATGCCTTCGTCCCACTGCCAGCCCAGTGCCTGGCCTAGTGAATGCTGACGTGAAATCTCAACCGTGTATTGTTTTTTTTTTTTTTTTTTTAAGAAAGTAAAGCTCAGAGAGATTAAATAATACGATGGGTTATCCACCTGTAATCAGGCCTGACTAGAGCTGACTCCTGAAAATGTTGCCATCTCACAGCAGGATCAAGCCCACCACCCCAGCCCCGCACCAGGCACCCGCCCGCCGGGCAGGGTGGTAAGTGCAGGGATGAGAGGGGATGCTGGATGCATTGATCTCTGTCATGTACTTCTGAAAGGAAACTGTTTTAAAAGGAAAGCCACCTTTTTAAAAAGTTTTATGCATTTTTAAGCAGGGAGTTCTTAGAGACCTGCTTCATTAATCTGCCATGAATACACCTCTGGGAGAGAAGAGTTAACGTTAGTTTCCTCTAGTGCGCCAAAAAGTATATTATTTGCTTTGTTTGAAAATGTGTCTCATACACACACGTATGTAGATTGGGGAGGATAATGCAGAATGTTAATAGACATCTATGCCTGAGCCCGGGGCCATGTTCCCAGGGTGTGACGTGCCCCAGCAGCACAGGAAGGACGTTTGCAGTCGGCAGTCTGAGTAGCCATTTGTCCCTGACCTTTTCCATAGGGAATGTCTCCACGTGAGGACAGGCAGTGCCGTGTCACAGCTATGTGAGGACAAAACTAATAAGATTTAAATCGTTCCCATGGAAACCTTAGCCAGATCTCCCCTGCGTGCTATCCTGGGGGGCCTTTCGTGATGGGGGCACGTAATAGCACCCCCAACTGTTGAGCCAGGAGGGTGGGCAGGAGGCGTGCATGACAGTCACGTGCATGAAGAGACTGAGACCCAGCTTTGGGACATCTGCTCCTTGCTGATGTCAGAAGCTCCTCTCTGCACGGGAGGGGTGGGGACAGCAGTGGCTTGGAAGGGTCCCTAGCAGGCAGCGCTGCCCTTCTGGATCTAGCCCCAGAGCTACACCGGGAGGAGAGCAAAGAGCGGGTGAGGATTTCTCTTCCCATGCAGCGTGTTGTTTAGTGCACAGAGCACTTGCACCCTCCCGCAGGGCTGGGCAGACGCGGGTCTCCTATCTCATCAGGGACATAGCTGGGCTCACCCCACAGCACTCACAGACGGCAGGCAGAGAGTTGTTGGAGGCATCGCAGGGACGGGATGGGAGCGTGACCCAGGCCAGCTGCCTTTAGCCTTTGGCATTTCCTCCTCACTGCTCAGTGTGGCGCTCAGTGCCCCAGGCCGGCATGTGCACCCCCTCCTTGCTTTGCTGTGACTGTCAGCTCAGGGGAGCCCCAGGCATCTGCCCCCACACATGTGAACCACAGACAACAACTGCTTTTTCTCAAAAAGCCATCTTGTCAGACCTGACAGCTAGGAACATTCTTAGAAAAGCAAACGCGGAAACTATCAACAAATAAGAGAAGAGCTAATTTTGTCCATTCATTCAGTATGAGGAGCGTCCTGGGGATTTGAGATTATTATAATGAAGATAATTAGAGTACAGCACCTGTTCCTGACCTCCAGCATTCCTTGTTATTATCAAGTTCTTCTTAATCTTCTACCACCCCTAACATTCTGACAGTTTTGTGCTGTTGATTAATTCATGCTTAAAAACAAAGGCAGGGGGCAGCCAGATGAGATCAAGGGTCAGCCAGCCATGGCCAGTGGGCCAAATCCAGTCCTGCCGGTGGCCTGCTGCTGTCAAGTTTTGCTAGAACATTCATTTCCAGGTCACTGTGTCTGCTTTTATGCAACAGCAAAGCCCAGTAGTTGCGACAGAAACCCAGAAACAACATGGTCCTCAGACTTAGATGATGACTCTCTGACCCTCTACAGAGGAAGTTTGCCAGCCCCTGGATTAGATGACTCGATCGTTTCAAAGCTAGACCCTACACAAGATGTTTTGTAGAGAGCTGAATCTGGCTTCCCCGTGTATTTGGGGAACATGGTAAACACACAGAGCCTTGCACATACCTATGCGTGTGCACCGTCAGGACACCCAGCAGGTGATTTGTCATTAACTTACTGCTGGTCCCATGGCAATGCGTGTAGGTGAAGTCCCGGTCCACGCATGGCGCCAGCCTGTTGTGGATTCCAGTGAGTAGGAATCCCATGTGTGACGCAGGTGAGCGGGAGCTGCCAGGCTGCCAGTCACAGGGCCCAGACATTTGCAAGGACTTGTCATTGCCTTTCAAGTCGTCTCTGAAACTCAGTTGCCCCAACTACTTCCCAAGAAGAACCCCTCTGAAAACTTAGAAACCAGTGGCCTACCAGAACGCCTTTGGAAATAGCCCACATTGCACTGGCCTCGGAGAGATTTCTGGCAGAGCCTTGCTGCTCCCTGGGGTGGCCCTTCATCGAGAATTCAGCATCATGCTGGACAAGAGGGAAGATGAAATGAACAACCAGTCTCCCTACAAAGGGCAGCCAATAATTTAAATAAATGCAATTTTTGGACAAGGATGTGAAGAAATAGATGTGTCAAGGTGTCCTGTTTTTAGAAATCAACTTCATGGCTAATTCCATTAAATTGGGCTTCTTAGAAATGTGCACTGTGATTCGGAGAGAAAATCTGGCCCTTGAAGGGTTGGTTTCACTCCATAGTTAACTCATGGCTTGGATTTGAGAAGGGGAGGCCATCTTAGGCAGGTGAACCATTTGGTTAGAAGAATAATCCAGCCATCTCCCTTCCCTCTTCCTTTCGGTCTTCTAACAGCATTTTCCTGGTGCTGGCTGTGTGCCCAACACAGGGCCATCAGGGGCCCAACTTCAGAAAGCTGTCCCCTGGGGGAGGCAGATGAGCAAGCACCATGTGCATTGCTCAGAGAAACCCAACAGGCAGGTGGGCCAAGCTTTCCAGAATGTGGAGGCCTTTGAGCTGTGAGCTGAGTCTCAGAGGCAAGCAGGGCTGACCCAGGGCTCCAAGGGCATTCCAGGGGCAGGAGCACCATTCCTGAGGGAAGCCTGGGTGTCTGGAGTTCTGTTGCATGAAGGGAGAAGCTGGGAAGAGCTATAGCGGAGGTGGAGGTGGAAGGGCGACTTCGGCAGTGCTTTGGTTGGGGCTGGTGGTGCTGGCTGTATTACCTGGACGTGTTCCTCCCTCTCTGTGCACTGAGGGGCTCCTTCCTCTGAAGCCCACATGACTTTCTGGCTTGTTTGATTTGCCCATTTTGTCTCACTGTACCAGAGGTGCTGTTTGATCCCTGTCGGACTTGGTGCCCAGCGTCCACCTGCCAGGCTGTGTGTCAGCTCCAGGACGTGGGGCTGCAGACCCCCCAGCCAGTGCAGTGCAAAGCGTGCCATATGGAATTCTGCTCCACCTGCAAAGCCAGCTGGCACCCTGGCCAGGGCTGCCCGGAGACCATGCCAATCACCTTCCTCCCCGGGGAGACCAGGTACCCTTTGTACACAAGCTGCCACCAAAGGCGTGGGCTGTGGGCCAGGAGAAGCAGGCGTGCTTTCTTCCTAAAAGTGCTGTTACAGTGTAAGTGGTTGTGGCTCAGTCGACCCTAACACACACTGTACCTCTTGAGCCTCACTCAAGCCTGTCATTATTTGTATGTCTATTTATTTTTGAGAACTGGCTGTGTACCAGGCACTGTGCGAGGCTCTGGAAATAGAAAGGTGTGTGAGAACCACACTTAACACGGCTTGGCTGGAATGACAAATGCATGCGTGGTTTGTTGCTTTTCAGGGTTGCAAGTCCTGCAGTACCTAAGTTTCTGCAAGACTTCACTGTGTTGAAGGTGATCTGAAATGGGGATACAGGAACAAGAACAGGAGTAGGGTGCACTGGTCATAAATACTGTCCGGAGGGGATGGGAAGACACTCCCTGGTGGCGGCCTACCCTGCAGCCATAGTCGGGCTGTTTGCCCAGGAGAATGCTGCTGCCCCGTGCTCTGTACTTTGACATTTCGTAGGTTGATGCATAGGAAGTTGATCATATCCAGGTCTTTTTGTCCTACAAAATCCACAAGGTCACGTGGTTCCGCTGGACACTTAACCCTGTTCCTATTGATTCCAGGCTCCTCACAGAGGAGCTGCCACTCTGCCCACCACCCTCCCCAGGGTGTGCTCACCAGCTGCTTCCTGTGCGCCCTCTTCCCATTCCACTGTCCCCAGCTCCCATTCCTTTCCATGTGACCCCTGTGCCCTGTTCTAGCCCCAGACCCTCTCAGGGTCCCTGCCACACACCCCGGTCTCCTTCCGGGCGAACCTCCCTTCCTGTGTCTGGAGCGCCCTGCTCCACCCTCCTGCTTTCCCTGGGGGCTCCTGCCGCACTTCAGGTGGGGATCACATCCCTTTGTCAAGCTTCCCAGTTCCCAGGACAGGGTTGGGGCCTCCACCCTCTGTGTTCCCCCTGAGATTGTCTGCATTGATTACAACCCTGGACGTATTGGATTTGAGTTCTTCCATTGACAAGGCCGATTCTGCCATCAGGGCGAGCTCCTGACACACAGGGCCTGTGCTTTTCTGAACAGCCTACATCAGGCAGGCAGCTGCAAGCACGAACCACTTGTACTTACACTTCACTTGTACTTGGCATCTTAGAGCTTTCAAAACTTTAGATGGAGGCTGGTGAGTGTTTGGAGGCTGATGACTTAGTTTTCTTTATCTGTGACATTCTAGTCTCATTTAAATTATTCTCCAAAGACAATCTAAATCAAAATTCAGAAATCTCATTTTGTGGAAATTTTTAAATCAGAAGGTGTCACATAAAAACCGGAATTTCTGGCTTATCTGGGAAATCCGAACCCTGAACCTCTCCGAGGCTGCCTCCCCGTGCTGGCAGCCAGTGCAGCAGAGCCCCAGCCCTTGCTGGAGGTGCCACTGGGGCAAAGCCCCACAGTCCTCACCACTCCTTCTTGTCCCCTGGAACTGAGGCTGCCTGTCAGCCCTTGCTGGAGGCGCCTCCTGGGCCAAAGCCCCACAGTCCTCACCACTCCTTCTGTCCCCCGTAATTGAGGCTGCCTGTCAGCTGCCATTTATAACTGAGAAGACACTCAGCTATTTTTTGTATTGGAGGGTTTTTTTTTTTTTTTTCGTTAAATCTTCTCCTCAACCATGTTTTTATCCAGCCCCTGACCACTTCTCTCATTAACATCACCTGCCCACCCCTTCAAGATGCTGGGCCACATGTAGATTGTGATTAAACTGTCCAAACTCTTGTCTGCTTTTATAATTTGAGTTTACAGTAAATGTTATTAGTAATAATTTTAAATCCAATTCAGATACTAGGAAATATTTGAAAACCATTGTCTGTTCCATGCAAAATTTTATGCGTAGCACAGTACTCCAGAACTGGCATATTTTAACTGTTTTCATTTTGAAATGTCTCCCCATGAGACACTGTACACGCTGTTCCTGCCGCTTCTTTCAAAATCAGCTTGTGAGTGACATGAGAAAATTGGTTTCTTAGCTTTAAGGTCACACCTGGCTTTCAAATCAAAACAATGTTATCTAACCTGAAAACCAACCTTGATCACCAGATTCGGTGTCTCATGACTTCCAGCTCTTTGCAAAATCAAAGTCATTCTCAGAAGGAGGCCAGGGCTAAGGTTTGCTCGGAGCTGGCTCTGTGCTGGATCCCTCTGGAGACATTTGCACATATGCTATCTCATTTGCTCCTTGGAACAGCCTTAGTTCATTCTTTATCACATTATGCGTGACCAGGTTGGTCTGTAGTTTGCTTTTAAATTGGAAGCATTTGAGCTACTGACAGTTGTGTTATCTTTCAGTAACAGTTATTAATAATAACTACTGTTTATCGAGTGCCTGGTACTTATGTGCTGGCTTCTGTGCTTAACATGTGCAACCTCTGTAATCCTCACAACAGTCTGTAGAGATCGACGCTATTAGCCTTATTCATCTGTTTTGCAGATGAGACACATAACACATAAATCGCACAGCTAGGATCTGTCTGTCTCAAGACTCTGTGCTCCTTATGAGGAGAACATACTGCTTCTCTCATTATTTCTTACTCTGTTGCCTTCTACTAATGGACCAAACAGTCACGTTCAGTTGGAATGTGCACCCCAAGTGGAGGATTGTTCACTGCCAATCATCAGACAGCTCATACCAAAGTGAAACTACATTTAATGCTCATATCGACTAGAAGCTTGTGAGAGATCCTTCAGCCAGAATGCACTCAAAATGCCAGAATTTGCTCAACTGCAGTGAATATATACCCATAAATGTGTTAAATTCTGAAAAAGCTACTCCAAGAAGGAGGGATGCATTTTCTCCTGCTGATATGGGTTTGATTTAGTGAGTTCAAACAGTATAGCAAATGGACCCCCATAATCAGTGATAACTCCTCTTAACAGTTTATCATTTATTCCTTCAGATGCTTTTATGAATATTCTTACCCATCTTTTAAAAATTAACAGCATGAGGTGAGTCATACCTAGTGTCTGTGTTATCTTTCTTTAGCAACATTGAACTACTGCTACCCTTTATCAAGCACTTCATAAAAGCTGCACCCTGCACTGTGCTCTTGTCACGCGGAATCTTTTCTCACGGTCACACTGATGAGAAAACTAGGGCTTGGAGGGTTGCTCCACAGCTAGTTTGTAGCAGAGCCAGCCCTGACCTCAGCTTAAAGCCCTTCTTGCTAACCCTGCAGACCTAGCCAACTTCTGAGGAAAACAATTTCGTAAGAAGAGCCAGGTGGATGTATCCCCAGTAAACAGTGTGTGTTTATGTGTGTGTATTTGCAACATTTATTTATTTTTCTTATAACTGCAAAGTACATAAAATTTATATCAACTCTTTGGAAAGTAGACAGCTCTGTGAATAAGGACACAATATTTGACCTTAACACTATTATTCAGATACCTCCGTTATAATAAGCCTTTCGCTGTATTTTCTTTTGTTTGTATACATATATCTCTAAATTTAGATATGTGTTGATGTTGCTGTAATTTTTTTTTAATTTTTTCTAACTCAAAGTGGCTGATTCACAGTGTTTTGGTTAATTTTTTTTTTTCTGGAGTTTCTGTTTCTTTGTTTTTTGGTTTTTGTTTTGTTTTTTCATTTAATACCAAGAAAACTCAGTCTGTGAAGTGGAGCCGATGCTTCCAGCATAGCCAGTGCTCCTGGGTCTCCCGTGGGATCCGTCTGTGCAGAGTCCTGACGGCGTTTCTCCCACAGTGCTGCTTTCAAAATGGAAGAGGACGACGCGCCCATCAAGCGCTGCCCCAAGTGCAAAGTCTACATCGAGCGAGACGAAGGCTGCGCTCAGATGATGTGCAAGAACTGCAAGCATGCCTTCTGCTGGTACTGCCTGGAGTCTCTGGACGTGAGTGTGGCCTTCATCTTCACCTTGCGGCATTTAGCTTTGAGGTTTAGATTTGGAATGAGAAAAATAGACCAGCTGTTTCCTAAAGAGCTTGGTGCCTACTCCTGTGTAACAGTGAAGGAACACCGTTTGGTGTTTCTCCTGGGTTTGTGAAAACATTAACTCATGAGCGCCATGGGGACGGAAGCCTTTGTGACTCGTATAGTTCTGGGGCCTAAACACTTCATGCAGGTTCAGGATCCAGCCTGGGATTTAAAGGGGTTTTAGGATCGCAGGTTTTTTCTAAGCGGGGACTGTCATTGTCAGTTTGGGCTGCTGTGACATAGTATCATAGATGAGGCAGGTTAAATGACAGACATTTATTCCTCATGGTTCTGGGGGCTGGACATCAAAAATCAGGGTACACCAGATTTGGATCCTGGGTTCCTGATCAGAGCTCCTCCTCATGTTCAGGATAGCGAGGACAGACAGAAGCGGGGGCTGGGGAGCTGTTGGGCTTGGTGCCAGTCTTAAGACCTCATTGACACTCATGTCATCGACAGGGCAGGAAAACGTGCAAGACCTTTGCTGTCTGGCAGAATGGAAGTTCTGGCCTCATACGGCAGCCTTCTCCCAAGTATGCTGCGCTTCAGTGTCTCTCAAACACACCATACTGTGTGTGCCTGCAAGAGCCATGTCCCTGACAGGAGGGCACAACCTCCCAGGCCCACACTTTTCTGGAGCTTTGAGGCCTGATGCACAGGTTGTTGCTATTTAGCTTCTCATTCTCCTTCCTTGCCCACATTAGGGCGTGGGCATCTTGCCAAAATGATGAAGCCACAATTTTAGTTTTAGAATAATTTATTGGTTCATACTTTTTTAAGAACTATAATTAGGCCGGCCTCGGTGGCTCACGCCTATATTCCCAGCACTTTGGGAGGCCGAGGTGGTCAGATTACCTGTGGTCAGGAGTTCAAGACCAGCCTGGGCAACATGGTGAAACCCTGTCTCTACTAAAAACACAAATTATCCAGTCATGGTGGCATGCACCTGTAGTCCCAGCTACATGGGAGACTGAGGCACAAGAATTGCTTGAACCCGGGAGGCGCAGTTTGCAGTGAGCTGAGATGGCACCACTGCACTCCAGCCTGGGCAACGGAGCAAGACTCCATCTCAAAAAATAAAAATAAATAAATAAATAAAACTATAATTAAATAGCAGACCTACTTATCTGTTGAAACCATTGTAGCTAGGACAGTCCAAGCACATCAAGTCGTGTTTCATGAAGGGATATATTTATGTCTGTTCTGCACAGCAAGGATGAATGTATCCAGTCCATCCAATAATAGTATTAAGCCATTCAGGTCTCATTGAAATAAAGCGGGGGGCGGGGCGGGGCAGACAGTCAGAGCAAGTCCATGCTTCCCCTGTTAGCATTTCATCTGTCCAGAGACTGCTCTTTCTTATGAGTGTTTCCGGGCAAGCGTTCATACCGTGGGGCTATCTCAGAGCAGTTCAGCTTGGCAGACAATGGCCGAGATGGGTCACCTCGGGCCTCCAAGGTGAAGGAGAAGTGGTTCAGACCAATGGGCAAAGTGGAATGAAGCACAGGCTGAAAGATTTGTCTAGAAGAAAATGAGTGTCTCTTTGAGATGGAATATTACATATGGTAACAGGTCTGTAATATAAAGGCTACCTTAAAAAATTAGATTGCTTCTTTTGGAATTGTTCCTTTGAAAGGCCTGTTGTCTCTTTATGAACTTTAAATTACTAAATGAATAGTAGAACCTGATGCAGCTGACCAAATCTGGGTAAAATATCATCATCTTCTATCCTGAGGCTTCATTTTTACTTCCTAGGCAAGCTAAATGAATCAGCGTGGCAAGATGAATTTTCTTTAGCTTAAGTCCCCAAGGGGATTTGTGGAGTGACATCTGAAGCCTTACCAAGTTTTTTAGGGCCTTCAAAGTCTTATTTATGTATTTATTTTTGTATTTTACTGTATTCTAGTTTTTTTTTTTTTGAAAACTGATCATTGAGTTATGTTATCATATCTAGTATCTGGCCTGCAATTTATTACTCTTTGTAACTTTCCGTAAAGAAGGAAGAAAGTGAAATGTCAATTTTCCTACACCTTGTCACAGAGCCCCAGGCGGATCATTTAGGGGCTGCATTAGAAATGGACTGACAGAAGTTTGGTTTCCCCAGGCCGCTTGGACCGAGTGACAGGGACTAGGAGGGAAGCTGTTGTTTTTCTCCTTCCAGCACAGAAGTGTGTCCTCTCTGCTCTAGTCCCTGAGGAAGGCCCTCCCTGTCCAGCTCCACCCTACAGCAGGTTCCGCCTCTTGCTAATGGAGAGGAACCAGGCCGCACTTTTCCTCCGTCAGAGACATCATCCTCACGGCCGTGCAGAGTTTCCTATGTTTTCTTTGTACATGAAGAAAAATGACCCTGTGGCCAGAGGAAGCGGACGTGAAGGAAAGGGAGTCTACTGTTGGAGCCCTTTACCAAAGACATTAACAGTGATTTAGGACAAGCACATAAATGCACGGCCTGAATCCAGCCAAGAGCACTCAGAGGAGAGAGGAGGGCCTTCCATGGAGCTTTTCTCTCCTGTTTCCCCCAAGCGTGCTTTCTGGCACATGCAGGCGTCCAGGAATTATGAATATTTCAGACCACCTTCTCCCCATCGTGGTCCTTACTCCCTCTCCTCGCCTGCTTCCCTCTCCTCATCTGCACCTGGCCGAGCCCATCTCCCCTTGAATCCTCACTGCTTCTCAGCTCTCAGTGCTGGCCCAGCATTTGCTATTTACTGTAAAAAGGGACATGTGCAGTTTCTTTCTTTTATGTATTTTTTGGCAGTAGATAGTTAATGTTTATTGAGGTAATTGTTCCAGATCAGCATTATACAATTTGCTGTGGATACCTGCTTCCCTTAACACACACAGTATGTCTGTGAGTTGGAATGAGGAAGGCCAGAGAGGTTTATCTTTCTCAAACTGGTGAGGAAGGGAACCAGCCATCAGTCCCTGATCTTTCAAACTCTAAAAACCACATCTTTGTGTTAGATCAGGATGTGTCAAGGCAGAGTGTGAGTGGACATTTTAAAGCTGAAGATGCTAGAATTGCCCTGGGGCATTTGCTCTTTCACCAACCCTCTCCCTGATTGCAGCTTCCCGGAGCATGCACCATTGTTTCATCCCACCCTGGAGTTTAATGGAACTTCTCTGAACAATAGGAGGAAAGTATTCCCCATCACAGAAATAGATCCATGTTCCTGCAGCTCCTGGGATCGTTATGCCCCAGGGCTTCATCTATAAACTAAAAATCACAAGTCAATCATTTCTACACTGTGAAACCATATTTGAGTGCTTTTATCAGGGGATAAGAAAAGTGCTTTTTAAATAAACATTCATGTTGTTCATGAAATCCGGCTGCATGTCAGCAACTCCACTCCCTTGGACCCCATGCGGGTCTGGTGAGAGGAGGGCGGGGGGCGGGGTGGGGGTGAAGTTCTTGACCTTGAGGAGCTCGTCATCTCCCTGGCGAGCCCCATAAGGCATGATCCGGACACATTGCTATGAAGGAGGTTGCATGGCTAAGGGTGTAAAGTCCCTGGCGGCCCCAAGGAGGAGTCAGCAGGTTGCTGGGTCTGGGGGCCAGGGGGTAGCTGAGGACTTGAAGGTTGAGTGAGTTTGTTCACCAGAGAGGACAGAATGTGCTGAGCCAGGTTACTGCCAAAGACCTGGGCACGATGAAAGAGGTTGTGAACTCATACGTGGCCTGGCCAGAGATGCTGGAAAGATAAGGTGAGGCCCAGACGACGGCCCCTGTGTACCAAGATCAGGGGCCTGGCCCCCAGCAGAGGCCATGCTTCCCAAGGGTAGGATGGATCAGAATCACTTAGGAAGTGTGAAGACTGGGCCCTGCCTCAGACCTCGGAGTCAGTATCTTCAGCTTCCAAAAGCTGTCCAGGTGACTCAGATGTGCAGCCAGGCTTGTCCATGTCTGCTCGCAGAGATCAGTAACCACTTCTCAACTGGGTAGTACACAGGATTTGGTCTGCGTTTCAGAAAACAAATTCAAAAACATTTAAAGAGCCTGCAGTGCAAGACATTGTGAGAGGCAGTCTGGAAAATGGAGAATGAGCTCATCTCAGTGCTGTGTAAATTAATATCAGTTCAAAGGAAATTTCGGTTAAGAGTTCAAGGAGGAGAGAACTCACAGTGATGGAAGTGGACAGAAATAGCTTCGTAGAAGAGAAAGGTGTGGCCAGAAGTGGCTTTGTGTTTGCCTGCTCCTCCCCTTCCTCTCACAGATGGGGTGTCTAGGCACAGAAGCGAGGCGGACAGTGGTAGCTGGGACCCCAGCCCCCAGCTAAAGCCTCTTGCTACTGCACCTGTAACAGCCAGGATTTGATAGCCCTCCATTCACTGTGCATTCAGACACCAGGAGGCTTGACCCCAAAAATCAGCAAACTCAAGGCTGGTGTCCTCCCCACAAGGAGAGGAAGGCCGGCTGCAGCCCCCAAACTATCTTACCAGAGTTGATTGAAAGGAGCAGAAGGCCGTGACCCGTCCTGCTCCTCCTGGTTTTCGGAAGAGTGACTTCCTGTTCCCTCAGGCACATTGGGCCCTGTGTTTATTTGCTCTTTTCTGAAAAAGCAGCTGTCTGTTTACAGCCTCCCTTAAATGAATCAACAGGCTTGCCCCTCCGTGGCACCCTGTGCCTCGTCATTTCCTTCATTGATCAGGATTGAAAACGGCGCCTCCTGGTCCGGGAGGCGCAGAGGGCTTGGTATAGAAATGCCATTCCCCTCTCACCAGTGGGTAGTCGTTGAGATCTGGGTGCCAAGCGCTGAGCTGGGGAACACACTTAGGGAGACCAACATGTGTGAGGGTCCCAGCTCCAGGAGGTGGAGGTGGGGTGAAGAACACTTGGAGGGAGGCATCCACAGGCGTGCCCGGAGTGCAGAGGGCCGCCGCCCACTCAGGATGGTCTGAGAAGATGCAGATAGAAAGTGCTCCCCGGGCTGGATCTTGAATCTGAGGAAAATCAAGTGGCCTGAGTGGAGAGGAAGCACTTTCTAGGTGAGAACCCTGACCTGACGGAGGGGGATGGGCCAGCAACAAAGAAAATCATCCAATCCTGGGAATAGCCCTGTCACTGCAGCAGGAAGATGCCAGGGCAGAGAGGGACTCTGGTGGAATCACACACAGCCGGGGCCAGCAGGAGCTCTTTGGAGCAGCCGTGACCTGTGTGTTCAGTAGCCCTGTGTCCCCATGAGATCCCTTCTCTCCCACAAGCTCAGAAGCCAGCCACTGTGCGGGGAGGCCCTTCTTTGGGCTGGGCCTGAAGTCTGGTTCAAAGCTCCCTCTAGAGCCCAAGGCTGTGCTGTCCAGGGCTGCTGGGTGACGAAGGAAGGCCCTTGGGAGGAGCGGCCTGGGCCTTCAGTGGCTGTGGCCAGGTGTTCCTGGGTGTGTGCCCTTCCCTGTGTCACCTCCCTCACGTCTCCACTTACCATGAGCATAGGAGAAGAAATGCATCAATGGCCGTGATACTCACCGAACTGAGCAGGAGCCGCTCGTTCACGCCGTCTTTGTCTCTGCCCCTCACAGGATGATTTCCTCCTGATACACTACGATAAGGGACCCTGCCGGAACAAGCTGGGCCACTCCCGGGCATCTGTGATCTGGCATCGGACACAGGTAGGAGGTGATTCGCCTGGAACGTTGATCTCAGAGACTGTGTGTGTGTGTGTGTGTGTGTGTGTGTGTGTGTGTGTGTGTATCTTTAGTGTTTCCAGACTTGCCTATAGGAGGAAGCTCTCCTGGATAGAAAGAGCTAGCAGATGTGCTTCCTGCTGGGTTTTTGCTGGTATAGGCTTATCCTTATGGAAGCCCTGGCCCAAAGTTAGTGTCAACGCACATCACATTCATTGTCTGATGGGTCTTCAGCATCAGACTTCAGATCACTTGCCCGGGACTCCTGGCCTTGGTCATGACCTGCTGACCGTGTTTAGGTGATCCTTGCCTAGCCCTTAACAAAGAGCTTTCTCTTGAGGCCCTGAGGTAAGCAAGGTAGTAACAGGAATGGATAACAAGGAAGGAGCAGAAAAGTTCCTAGATCAGTGGTCGCCAACCTTTTTCGCACCAGGGACTCACTTCGTGGAAGGCAGTTTTTCCATAGACTGGGCAGGGCGATGGATTTGGGATGATGCAGCGTATTGCATTTATTGTGCACTTTATTTATGTCATGATTACGTTGTAATATATAGTGAAATAGTTATACAACTCACTATCATGTAGAATGAGTGGGAGCCCTGAGCTTGTTTTCCTGCAACTCGATGGTCTCATCTGAGGGTGATAGGAGACCATGACAGATCATCAGGCATTTAGATTCTCATATAAGGAGCGTGCAACCCAGATCCCTCGCATGCTCAGTTCACAACGGGGTTCGTGCTCCTACGAGAATCTAACGTCACTGCTGATCTGACAGGAGGTGGGGCTCAGGCGGTAACGTGAGCAGTGGGGAGCAGCTGTAAATACAGATGGTTTGCTCCTTTGCTCCCCCGCCCCCCACCACTCACTCCTGCTGTGCACCCTGGTTCCTAACAGGCCACAGGCAGCTACCAGTCCATGGCCCAGGGGTTGGGGACCCTGGCCCTAGGTGGTAATGCCTGTGCAGCCTTTGGAGTTGATAAAGGACCCTCGTGTTGGTTAATATTAACTTGTGCTTTCAACACATATTTATTGCCTACTGTGTGCTGGGTACTGCTCTAGGAGCTGGAGATATACGGTGGTGCATGAGACAGATATATCCTTCTACGGAGGCTACGTTCTATTTAGGGACAGAGATGATAAACCAGCAAGCGCACAGAACCTGATAAATCAGCTAGAGGTGATGTGATGGGGAGATGGTCAGAGGTGATGGCAGAGACAGACCCTTTTAGGGCTTGGCAGTCCACAGAGCAATGCTGGATCTTGTGCTGGGTGAGTGGGAAGCTGCTGAGGGATTAGTGGCAGGAGGCACGTTGGCTGCTGCTCCCTGCCTGCTCCTCGAGAGGCAGGAAGGGCTCAAGTCTGTGACTCCTTCACGACATTTCTCAGGAGAGCCTCTGAGGCAGATGTGTCAGCCTCATCTAAAAGATGGAGGAACTCAGTCTCAAGGCAGTTGCCAGGACGAGGGAAAGGTCCACCTGCAACTCCACTTCCTGGACAATCTTAAATGCCGACCACGTGGCAAAGCGTATGGGCGTCCACAGCAGGGGATAAGACACGCCTCCCATCAAAGAGCAGATGCTGAGCATTCTTGACCTCGCAGGCCGTCGGTCTCTGCTGCAACTGTCAACTCTACCTGGCAGCACAGAAGCAGCCGATAGTACGTCAGTGAGTTACCTTGGCCTTGTTCCAGTGAAACTGTTTACACAGGCAGGTGGAAGTGACTGGTGATGGTTGCGTAACTCTGTGAACACACTGGAAACCATTGAGTGTGTGTACTTTATCTGAATTGCGTGGTACAGGAATTATGTCCCAATAAAGCTGTGTGGATAAACAGAACAGATGATGAAGCCAGGTTTGGCCCAAGGGCCGTGGCGTACTGCCGTCTGGTCTAGAGAGTCGGTTTGAGCTCCTCTGACTGTTCTCTCTGCACGTGGCCTGGCATGGCTTGAATCCACAGATCTGCTCTGGCTGCTGTGACAAAGCACTACAGACTGGGTGGCTCAGAACAGCAGAAACGTATTGGTTCAGTCCTGGAGGTCAGAATTCTGAAATCAAGGTGTCAGCAGGGCCCTGCCTGCTCTGAAACCTGCAGGAGAGTCCCTCCTGGCCTCGTCCAGCTTCTGTGGTTTGCCAGCCATCTGCGGCATTCCTGGACAGATCAATGCGTCGCTGCAATCATCCGTCTTCCTCCGGCTGCCTCTTTCCTGTGCATCTTCACCTCGTCTTCCGTCACTGTCCAAATCCCCCCTTTCTATCAGGACGTCAGTGGTATGGGATTGAGGCCCACGCTAATCACCTCATGGTAACTTGATTGCATCTGCAGAGACCCTGTTTCCAAAGGTCACATTCTGAGATACTAGGGGGCTAGAACTTCAACATATTGTTTTGGGAGGACACGATTCAACCCATAACAACAGCTACACCCGCCTCCCCACACAGCATAGAAACTGCCAGGAGGCTGCATTCCTCTTCTGTACTTGGTTTTCCCTGGGCTATAGGTAGGGGGTGACTGGGTGCTGACTCGGGGGGCCCGGCATTTGCACAGCCACCGTGTGAGTGGATGCTGTTGCGTGCACCTTGGCAGAAACTGAGTCACAGCTTGGTGAGAACTTGGAAACCATTGCCCAACTCTGGCAGTTTCCCTGTAGAGAAGGTGAGTTCCGAGTGAGAGCAGTTGCTTTCCACAGGCACTCTGACTGGCTGTTGCTGGGTGCTAAGCCTCCCACATACTCAGGCTTACCATCCTCACATGTATTTTGCTCTGGAATCTGCGGTGTGAACAGGGCTCAGCCAAGCCAGCCCACGTGTGGCCCACGTGGCTTTGGCTGGGGCAGCTCTGAAGCCAGGCAGGAGCCCCTGCAGGCCCACGCCCCATGCTTCTGGTGCTTGATCTGGCTGCTGGCTTGGGCCTCAGCTGGGGCTGGCAGTCGGATATCCTCACGCCATCGTGCCTTGGAGCTGCCAAAGGCCCAGTGCTCTGTGAACCCGGGACAGCCTGAGCACGGGTCTTGGCGGCCGCATCTTCCCTGCTCCTCCAGGCTCACTCTGAACTTCTTTGGCCTGCAGCGCCCGTGCTCTGCCTGCCTCTCTCCTTTGCCCTGGCTGTTGCTGCCACCTTGGTCTTCATCACTCTCTTCCTCTACTTCTTCTGTTCCTGCCCAGCTCTGCACATCCGCATTCTAACCCTCTCTGTGGCCCAATCCAGGTGTGACCTCCACCGTGAAGTCTCTTCTGTGTGACTGTCGTCCAAGAAGAGCCCTCCCTCCCACATGGCCCCACGCCACTGTGGTCATAGCCCAATGCTCATCTGCGTCTTATCTCTTGGGATACAGAAAAGTGCTCTTGAGAGCAGGGACCTGTTTTGCTCATCTTTGTAACCTCTTTGGCACTGGTCCTGTGCCTGGGACACAATGATTTTTGGAAGTAGTGCACAGGCAAAATCATGAGTGACCCGTTTGGCCGTGGGTGTTGACTCTCAGCCCTCTCCACAGGGCTGATGGTCCTCGTGCCTTCAGCGGCTTTCTACACTTGGGGAACTTCACAGGGGCCGGGCAGGGAGCAAAGGGTTGCTGTGTCCCCATCCTAGGAGCCATGAGAGTTGCTTTATTTTCTGGTTCTGCTCCTGGTGAGGAGAAGGTGGAAGTGGATGACTTGGAGCTTGTTCGTCCCCATTCAAAGACAGGAAGAACTGTTTTTGTTTCTCCTAGGGAGGGACAGGAGTAACACCACCTCTCTAATGACACCTAATAGTTCTTCCTTTCTTCGAAGGCAGAGGTTGCAGTGATCCAAGATCGTGCCACTGCGCTCCAGCCTGGGCGCCAGAGCAAGACTCTGTCTCAAGAAAAAAAAAAAAAAAAGTTATAGTTCACAAAAGTGCAGTGGGACCTGGAGCGATAGTGTTTGGGGAAGCAGAGCAGCCAGGAGTGTCAAGGTGCAGCAAGCGACAGCGTGCAGCCATTTGAGTGGACGCCCACCCTCCTTAGGAACCCCAGCTTTGCTCGGACTCATCTCTCTCTGCCTTTTGGAAATGAGTCCGTGTAAAGAGCTCGCTTCTGCCACGTCCTGCCTAGTTTTCAGCCTTCCGGCATCTCCCTTGCCCTGTCCTTCCTCTGGGCTGCTACGGCACTGAGCGTGCTCCCAAGTGCAGTGCTGTGAAGGACACCCGGTAGCACCAGGTGCCTTTGTGGCACGTGCACCTGCCAGGCTGTGGGAAACTTATAAGATCGCAAGGCAGGGTGAGACATTAGAAGCCAAGAATTATTTCTTGTTGATAATTCAGCAAGCTGGAATATTCCAGAAAAATAGTATGAAATGAGTGGCACCTAAATCAGACCATACGGGTCCTAAATACTGGACGTTGCAGAAAGTGCTTTGAAGGAGGAGAGGACAGTGTGAGCAGAGGCACAGAATGGGACACTGCGGGGCTGGCTGGGGAGCCTTTGGGAGTGCAGCTGATGGGAAGTTAGAGGCAGAGTAGTGATTGGACTTGGAGAGGGTGTGGTGTCATGCTGTAGACTTAAGTCTGTATGGCACTAGGGAGCCACAAAAGGTTTTAGAGCAGCAGAATAAAATGCTCAGACGGGGCATAACCTGAAGACTTCTGCTGAGCCTCTTTGTCCTCCACATTTAGCCTCGCTTGTCATCTTCATCTCTACAAAGCAGAATCTGCCGGCCTCGTGGCCTCAGAGGAGCCCTGCTCAAGATGGCCTGCTGTTCTGCCTTCTCCACTCCTGTGTCTCTCTCTTGCCCTGTTTTGTTCCTTCTCCCTGTCAAGCTATATCCCTCCCATCCATTTTTAAGGCTTTGCTCCAGCTCCTGCTTCTCCCATTACCTGTCTCTAAGTAGCCCAGGCCGCAGCACGTGCTGAGCAGCGTCTTTGGAATCTTATTTGACTGTAGCCCACCGGGAGACATGTGCCAGCATAGTAACCTTGTAACCCCTAAAACATCCCTGTGCACACCCACATCGACATAACTGACCCACTGTGTGCTCTTGCATTTTCTGTTCTGCTCTGTTTACTAAAGTCCTCATCTTGACCCACCAAATTGCTTTACCATCCTACAAATGGGGCAGCTGGGCCACCCTCTATCACTGACCCTGCCGTGGGTTAGAACTTCTTGCCCGAGTCAGGTTTCATTGGCTCCCTGGGGACACATTTCTCTGTCACGCAGGGGCTTGCTCCACTCAAACCTCGGGAGCACTCAGAACATGCCCTGAATTCAGTGTCCTGTGATTCCCAACTTTCAGGGTCATTTTGAAAGGTTCCTTCTCCCCAGTTCTTCCTGCCTTTAGATGTGAAGCTCAGTAAGATTATTCTAAGAGACTTGGGGGAATTCCAGCATGTCTCCTTGAGATTGCAGGCTGCTTTCATTATTTTTTACGGGAGCAGAGGTTTTATATGCCACTTGCATCTTACCTGGCACCCTTGTCAAACGGATAACAGTGCTGTAAAGGAAGAATTGTCTTTGTTGCATAAAGTTATTGTACAGTTTGTTTTATCCCAAGTGATACGTTTGTTATTCAGTATAGCAGAGTCTCCTGTTGAAGCAAATGAGCATGAGAACCAGCAGAGTGGCCGCGAAGGCGGGGTCACAGGGTGGGCAGATGTCTCACGTGGGACTGACTGTGCAGTTGCTGGAGTGAGCGTGGGTGCTGTGAGCCACACCTGTGCCCTGTCCCTCTGCCCTCCTGTGCATTCGCTGTACACGCGATTGCATGAAGTGCTTGCCGGCCTTTTTCTAGCGCTACCGCAGAAATCAGCCATCATGTGGAGAAGCATTTCATTTTCACAGGAGTAACCTTACTTCCTTAGGACATCCGCATCTGACAAGGGAGCATCTTACCCAAAACCAGCTCTTCCTTCTCTTCTGAGAAGTGAAGGGAAACTTTCATTACCTCAGTCCACCTCTGATAAAGAGCTCATTTTTAGCCAAAGGATGGCATTTACTAAAGCCAGCTGATTACTGATCTTCTGTATTCACACGCATCCGTGGAGGGGTGCACAGGGATAGTTTCAGAGACTGAGCCGAAGGACCAGGTGTTCCTTCCAGAAATGCTTATGTCCTGGAAGCCACATGCAGTGACTGTTCTAAGGGTATTTCTCACTGAGATTAGTGAAATAGGCACCATCTATCTCTTGTACTTACACCAGGATGCTCAGCTCTGTCTGTTTTAAACAAATACTGGACCTCTGGATTAGCTTTTTGGGTATAGATTTTGCATCTGTGAAATGAGAAAATTAGACTGGATTATAATCCAGGGATCAAATATGATACTGTGATTCTGAACCTGTCTGTGCCACCTTCAGGTACCTAGTTTCAGTGAATTAACAGTGTTCCATTCACCTTACCAGATCTCAGATTTTGGCTTAGTTTTCCAAGCCCTTGAATGTGATTTGTACAAGAATTCTCTGGGGGCAGCCATTCAGAACCTTGTCAGTTTCTTTTCAGCTGGCTCGTCCCATAAACATGGGTCAGACATTTATTTTGAGAGGTGTCGGGCTGTGCATGGGAACTTAGAATGGTTTGCAGAAAGCGTGTTCTGGCTTTAAGTAGCATACATCTAAGAAACTTCATGGGAAGGGGTAACTGTTCCTTTAAATCTTAGGGTTTGCCAATACAAACGAAGCTGTGCTGTACAGATTCTCTCTGGAGCCTGAAACTGTTTACCCATCCCTCTGCCTTCTGTGATCAAGTATCTGACACACATCCACAGCACACACACACAGTGGTTCTTTCTGCTTTGTGATATTTGCTTTCTGTCTCATTTTTTACTGCTGGCTGCGTAACTCTGGCAATACCTGCATCTGCCTGTCACCAACTGGCAATACGTTGGGTAACCCAACTTCTCAAACAGCAGGCAAATTTAGAGACGAGGTAGACGGAGTGAAAAGCGAAGATGGTGTGTGACTGGCCAAGAATGTGATCATTTGGTCCAGAATTTTGGCATGATTTTGACTGCAAAGAATGTGTGGCTCTTTCAAGACTGACAGTTGTGTGCCAGGTAGTCGAGGTTGCTCAAAATTTCCCTTCAAGTAGGGTAGAGCTTACTGCATGTTTTATGCATTCTGCATATCAGCGTGCACATGATTTCAGTAAAGCACAACCTGAATTCACACTGGGTAGTTCCACCGTTGATATATTGTTCAGACAAATGAATGTAGCCAACTGGGCAGCAAGCATGGATTCCCAGCATTAGCACAATCTAATGTATAAATGCAATGTGGCATAATTTATTAAATACAATCTAATTTATAAACGTATGCACGTGCATGTGTATGTGTTGGTGTTGACTTTCAGGAGAAATCTCAGTCGAGGTATACTTTCTTCCACACATTTGGGATGCTTTAGTAGAGTCTCATATTTTAGGGCTGATAATGGCCCATAAAGATCTTTTACTTCATTTGTTTATTTTATAGAGGAGAAAACAGACCCAGGGACAAGTGAAGGCTGAGTTGGAATGAGAACCATGTGCTGGTGCTTGCATTTACTGGCCACACTGAACACTAGGTGGCGGTCTAGCCCCGTCTTCACTCTCAGTTCTGCAGGCTGCATACCTGGGTTGGGACTCTGCGAATGGCGAGGCCGGCTGGAAAGCAGGCTCTGTGCCTCTTTGACCAGCCGTGCCGCCTGACTCAGATGATGGCATGTCTGCATTTGAGGCTTATTTCTTTTGGCCTTTACTCATAACTAGGGATAAACATGTTTTCAAGCAAAAATCAAAATACGTAACAGTCAGTATTGAGCTTTAAACTCCAGGAAGGACGGGGGCCAGGTCATTCTCTGATGCACCATGCCTGTGTCTTTTCTATTTTCTCGTCGCAAATGCACTATTCCAGTCTTTCTTCTGTAGTAACAACCTGCTTGTCTCCATTATCTCAGCCACCTGCCACTGGAAACCCTCCTTTTCCCTAGCAAATGGTGTCTGTCACTCACATGGTGGGGTGTGTGGGGCTGTACCCCTGGAACCTGATGGCAGTTTCTGTAGAATGTCTTGTTATCAGTTGATTAGATCTTGGTCTTTTTCTGCCAGACAGGGTGTTCCTCGAGGGCCAAGATGTATGCACCTCTGTATTTGCAGCGTCAAGTGCAGTGTCTGGGTCAGGGTGGCTGCTGAGAGGAAACTTGTTAGTTAATTGGATATATAGATGTATGGATGTTTGAGTGTTTAGATGGAAAAGGGTGGAGAGAGAGAAGGAAGGGAAAGGAAGAGGTGGAAAAGAAGAATGAGGGAAAAATGAAGGAAAAATATATAGTGGGTGGATGGATATATAGTGGGCAGATGAGTGGGTGGGTGGGTAGATGGTGGGTATGTGAATGGAAGGGCATAGACTGGTGAATTGGTGGGCAGATGGATGATGGTTAGATGGATAGATGGGTGGATGGGTGGATAGGTGGATGAATAAATAGGTGGTGGGTGGGTGAGTGGGTGGATGGATGAATGGGTGGGTGGATGGATGGATGACAGGTGGATGGATAGACGGATGAGAGTGGATGGATCAATGGATAGATGGGTGGATGATGGCTAGGTATTGATGGGTGAGTGGATGGTTGGATGGATGGGTAGATGGATGGGTGGATAGAGAGATGGATGTTGGTTAATGGATGAATGGGTAGATGATGACTAGATGGGTAGATGGATGGATAGATGGATGGGTGAGTGGATGGATGGATAGAGACATGGATGATGGTTAATGGATGAATGGGTAGATGATGACTAGATGGGTAGATGGATGGATAGATAGATGGATGGGTGGGTATATGGATGGATAGAGAGATGGATATTGGTTAATGGATGAATGAGTAGATGATGACTAGATGGGTAGATGGATGGATAGATAGATGGATGGGTGGGTGGATGGATGGATAGAGAGATGGATGTTGGTTAATGGATGAATGGGTAGATGATGGCTAGATGGGTAGATGGATAGATAGATGGATGGGTGGGTGGATGGATGGATAGAGAGATGGATGATGGTTAATGGATGAATGGGTAGATGATGGCTAGATGGGTAGATGGATGGATGGATGGGTAGGTGGTTGTGTGGTTTACACTTTAGCTCTGGAACCTACAGACCAGCCCTCCTTACCTCTACCCTTTGTTTCTTTCTTCCAGGTCGTGGGCATTTTTGCAGGATTTGGGCTCCTGCTCTTGGTGGCCTCACCTTTCCTACTCCTGGCCACTCCCTTTGTACTTTGCTGCAAGTGCAAGTGCAGTAAAGGTGATGACGACCCATTACCCACCTAGAGGAAGCGCGATGCTGGAACACATCCCTGCCTCCGGGAAGTGTGGCTCTCCCCCAACCCTCCCTACCGTCCCCCCCTCACTAAACATCTTTCTTGCCTTATGTGCCCCATTGAGCTTCACAGTGTCAGGCTGGACGCCGTGATTTCAGGGACCTATGTCACAACGTTCGCTGAGGCCCCAGGTGTGGTGGGGAGGGGAGGCAGGTGTGGGTAGGGCACATCCCCACAGATCAATCTCTGCAGATGACAGGGAGGTGCTGTGAGAAGTGCACCAGGCAGCTTTCTCTCTGTGGTAGACTAGGCATGTCTGGGGATGGCCTAAGAGACTTTCTCCTCCTTGGCTTCTAGATGGCACCATGTTGTCAGAGAAGTCTTTTAAGGACTGCCACTCTCTTCAGACAGAATCTGATTATTCCAGCTTGAGAAAAGCACTCTGTTTATGACAACTGTTTTTATTACTAATGGCATTTAGTAAAATCCTTTTTAGAAGGTATTTTTTTTCCAGCTGAGTAGTGAAAATCAACAAGGTGCATATAAACCATCCTATGCCTTTCTCGAAATGTGCATTTTAAGAAGTTATAGTTAAACGACTTTTCAGGAGATTTAGAAAGCCTTATGCACTCTTTGTGTTTTTCTTGAAACTTGCTGTAAAATAACTTTTTGAACGCTGTAAGCTATGTACTGTTATAAATGTGGTTCCTATATTGTTGCATTTCCTTGATAATATTGACATGTTTAAAGGAACATCTCATCTCCATTAGATTTGCCTTTTGTTGTTTTCTCTCTTTGGTGATTCAGCTCAGCTCATGGGCCTCATCCCTTCTCTCTCGCTTTTTATTGTATTCAATCCAACCGCTTTGCTCAGAAATGGCTCTCCTCCGAATTGCTGCCGTCTGGCCTCTGGCCTCAGTCTTCAGGTAGACAGTAAGAAGAAAGCATCCTCATTGATCCGCAGACGTAGGGCCTCTTGGCAGAGGCTGGAGGACTCTGGGGGCTAGGGAAGAGCCTGCCAGATTTTCACATTTTTAAAATGCTCTAGTCATTTTGAGAAATCATGTATCTTACACAGTTCCAAGTCCTATTGCTAACCATTTTGCTCTTGTTGGGGAAAAGAACCTCCCATTTCACTTAGTTTTAACATAGGGATTTTACCACTTCATCTTTTACAGGGGCTGTCTGTGACCGTTTCCATGGTAGCAGGATGCAGGGATTAATAAGGACACACACACATTACTCCACCGATTGACTTTGAAAAGTGGAAAAAGTGTATTCTTTAAAGAGAATTTACTTCTAAAAGCCACAGGTACTTTTACAAAGCAAACTGCATTGAACTTAAAACTTCTAAAAATAACAGGCAAATATTGTAGATATATTACAGTGGGATTTTTAAAATCTTGTTAAACATTCTATAAAGAAGTAAAACAAAAACAACATCCTTTTATCTCAGTTATTTGCTCATCACAAGCACATTTTTAAAATGTTGCTTTGTGTGTGTTTGACTTCTGCATTTGAGTATCAGTCTCAGGTCCTAGTTTACCTTCCTTGGTTGGAAATTTATTTCTTATTTCCTAACATTGAATTCGTTAGAAGAAACAGCGTCACCTCACTCTTCACCTCTCATGTTGATTTTCCTTATGAAACCGAAGCCATTTAGAAAATCCCTCTGTGTCAAAATTACATTCAAAAGGCTCTCCTTGTAATTGCAAATGTAGTAACTCAGTAAGAACATGCCTGCGACTCCCTTTCTGGATGAAACCTGGGCTGTGGCTCTCTGTAGTTTGTGGTGCTGCGATGGTGTCTACTGTTAGAATAGCTTTTCTGGAGGTGGGTGGCAACTCCATGTGGGAGTCATTGGCTGGGCTTGAGCCCTCAGCCTGTGAGATGTGGATGCAGCTGTCCAGCCTCTGCCCTTTAAAATGCCCAGCACACGTGGGAGGCCTGTGGCCCTGTGTCCAGTGGCCCACAGGGCGCGCCTCCACCATATGCTCGTCCTTCCTGCCTGAAATTGCTGCTGCCCATCGCATGAGCCCACACGGCGGCACCCCCGTCCTTAGGATGAGAGACAGAGCCTTTGGAAAGGCTGCATTCCCCAGGGCTAGAGCTCAGATGACCTTATTTCTAGAGGGACAGGCTGTTCTATTGGAAGAGTCTCTGGCCCAGTCATGCACATCTATAGCCCCAGCCATCCTTGTGCCTTCACCTCTGATGCGTTTCACAAGCACGTAGTTCAACCCAGATAGGGATCACAGAGATTCTGGGGCCAGCCAGGGGCAATCAAATTAGCACCTACTGACTCTGACTTTTTGTATGAAGCATGCCTCAGTTTCCTCATTTTGATCTAGATATAAAATTAAAATTGTCCATTTCCTATATAAATACCAGCAAGATCACTCTGAGATACATAAACTTGCATTTCCTTCTGTTTTAGTAAGGAATGCCAGCCAGACTTATCTTTGTTAGGAATACAGAATTAACCCTGCTTGATGAAAAATGGAAATAGCACACAGGCAGATGGCCCTGGGTTTGGACTTTGGTCTTGCCATCACTCCCCAGTAAAACCTGGGGAGTTCTGCATTGAGTGGACGGACTTATTCCTGTGAAGTGGCATAATTTGTCTCAATTGAAAAATGGCATTCACTCTTACGGTTGGTGTTCACTGCAAGCCCCAGAAGCACATGGCATGTGTTCACTAATAGGCCTTTAATCCTGGGGAGTAAGGGGCGAAGGCCCTTAGACAACCACGGCTGCTGTACTGCCGCCCAGGTGGGGTGGCCAGTGAGGACTGGTCATAGCCCAGTGGACCTGTGGCTTCTCTGAGGCCCTTGAGTAACTGACCGCATTTGGAGGTTTTGCTGGACATGCCTGACCTCTCGGTCGGGCTCTGCTGTGTAGTCCATAGCCCAGCCAGGTGAGCTTGCGGCCTCACAGGAGGCCGGCACCTTGCAGAGATGCAGTCACCATAGATGTCCACGTAGCAGAGACTGACTTAGGATCTGAGATAAAGCATTGGATTGCAGGAATAACTGTGCAAATTAGTGCTTCCTCCTCAACTCACAGGAGTAGCTGTGGACAGAGGAACCAACATCTGCCACCTCTGGCATTTTCTTTTTTTTTTCTTTTTGAGACGGAGTTTTGCTCTTCTCCCCCAAGCTGGAGTACAATGACATGATCTCGGCTCACTGCAAGCTCCGCCTCCCGGGTTCAAGCAATTCTCCTGCCTCAGCCTCCCAAGTAGCTGGGAATACAGGTGCCTGCCACCTCGCCCAGCTAATTTTTGTATTTTCAGTAGAGACGGGGTTTCACCATGTTGGCCAGGCTAGTCTCAAACCGCTGACCTCAGGTGATCTGCCCACCTCGGCTTCCCAAAGTGCTGGAATTACAGGCCTGAGCCACCGCACCCGGCCTATTTTCTTAAAGGGGAACAAATGATCTTGACAACATATTATTCCATAAAACCAGTTTAGGGCAGAGGCCAGTTCCTGATTAGAACACAGGGCCCATGGGAGGGACTATCAGAGATGCAAAAATTACTTCAAGATGAGTTTATTGTTTTCATTTGTATTGCTAAAGTTAGAAGTCATTTTACAAATTAAAAAACATTTTTTTTCTTGGTAGTCTTTAAAAGGGGATTGAAAGGATCCAGGATGGGCTTTGTGTGCGTGTCTCAGATTCTCATTTATTAGTGAGCACCCCTGTGTATATATATAAATCACAAGGAGATCATCAAGGGAAAACATTTTGCATGTGTAAAGCTTCCTGAAGTTCTCTTTAAAAAATACCAAAGCTTGTTTATTTCTGATAATTAACCTAAGCCCTTATGAAAATAAACAAAATGAAGGGATTATGACCGGTATTACCAAAAACACCAAAAGGAACAAAGGGGCCTGCATTAAAACCTATCTGCTAATGCTTCACAACTAGGAGAGCATGCCGTCTTGATGTTTAAAAAACCCAGGGTCTCCACCCTTCCTTTGATTCGTGCAATTCTGTCTTCCACAATTCCGGAGCCTTCAGTGAGGGGTAGCTACATGCCCCATGCCTGCCCTTTCTTTCCTTCTTTGCTCACTTTACTATGGGTGTATTTTAATCTTGTATAAAAATATGCATGAATGAGTCATGCACATGTATACGTTATGTATTTGACAAGTGGTGGTAAAACAAAATCAAAACAGATTTGATTTGTGTTTTTGAAATGTCAGTACATTTTGTGCCACTAACACTGTGATGTATAAAAGAGCTGTTTGAATGCCTTTTAATGTTGTGTTTTGTACTCTGGAATCTTATGGAAAAAGTTTGATTTGTAATTTCAATACATATTTTAAATGTATTGTGTCTTACGTAGTTTGTCCCCCCCCTTTAGCAGGGATTCCTTTTTAAAGCTATTTTGGCTGGAATACAAGTGACTTTTGTAAATCCCGCGTGGCTCCGTCTTTTGTAGTGCTTATCTGACTACTGGGCTGAAGATGGAAAATATTCTATCTTCAGTCTTCAATATTTAATCTATTGAAGATTGCAGATATTCAATGTGGGAACTGGGGGTGGAGGGAGAACGGGTGAGGCAGGGGAGGGATCTTATATCACTGGGAAAACAGCTCTTGTATCCTGAGATTTTCTGTTTTAGGAATGTTCTCAACTCTTGGATGCCCAAATTACTTGATTTGTTGGGTCAATCAACCCGTCCAGCCATTCCTGGCTCCCTCTTGTGGGGCCAAATAGGTACTGCAGCATCAGGAAGCATCTCATCCCCACTCAGGGCGCTCTGCCTCTATCCGCAGACAAGTGCCTTATAGACCTGTCACATTCTATGGGATGCAGCATGAAAATCAGGAGGCATCCTTTTTCTGCTGGGGGAGGGGGGGACGTGGAATAAATATGGATCTTTCTCATTTCGTAGGAGAAATAATAATGAGCTGAAGATGTGGTGGTTCACCTTGATTTTCATTCACCTCACTCCAGCTTGTAGGAGAATCTATACCTCATGCGTTCATATGATGCTCAAGTCTGGAATAGGCAATCGGTTCCTTGTCCTGTGTTTAAATTTTAAATCCATTCTTTATATCTACAGGTACACATTAAGGGAGTGGATTTTGTTAACTGGTGATTCATAGTGGGCACTGAAGACTCAATATATCTGCCCTCAAGGAGCTCTTAGTCTCAAGGGGTTGACAGATAAATCAGTCAATTATCATAAGAAGGTGTAATAAGTTCAATGGTAGACGCATGCTCAGCAGGCTTTTCGGACACAGCGCAGCCCTTTGGCCAATCCTGAAGGTCGGGGAAAGCTGTCCAGAGGATGCCATGTATGAGCTCGCTCTTGTAGACAAGTAGGAACTAGCCAAGCAAAACTGAGAAGTGTGTTCAAAGGAAGGGCCCAGTTCAACAAACGCATGGAGTTTGGTCCGACTGGCGTGTCGAGGTTGGAGAGTTACTCAAATGTCTGACCTGGTGGGGCAACAGTGTGCCAAACTCAGGAACTGGACCTTCATTATAAAGGCTGTGTGGGAGGAGTGGGTTAGGGTCCTAGGGCTGCTGTCACAAAGGACCACACACCAGGGGTTACAACAACAGGGCTTTACTGTCTTCCAGTTCTGGAGGTTGGAAACTGAAGGTTCAGGTATCTGCAGGGCTGGATTCTTCTGAGAGCGGTAAGGAGGATGCCTGTGTCGCTCTGCAACCTCCTGGTACTGCTGGCAGTCCTGGGTGTTCCTTGGCTGGTAGATGCACCCCCAGTCTCTGCCTGCAGGTTCCCATGGCGTTCTCCCTGTGTGCACGCCTGTGGACACGGCTCCTTCATCTAAGGGCAAAGTCATATTGGATTGGAGCCTACCCTGCTGACCTCATCTTCACTGGATCATCTGCAAAGACCCTATTTACAAATAAGGTCACGTTCACAGGTTCTGGGGGTTAGGACTTCAACACTTTTTGTGGGAAACACAACTCACCTCCATAGGAGGGAGCACGGACTCTGAGTGGGCCGTCTGGCCCCAGGGAGGTCAACCAGAGAAGGTGGACGGGTACAGCAGGTGGCGGGGCTCTGTTGCTAGTGGTGCTGCCTCAGGTGCGGTCCAGAAGCAGTTCTTCCCTACGCTGGGTTGCACATCAATCCTTCAAGCGGACCCGGAATATTGGAATTGCCCCCCAGAAGATGCTGCCAAAAAACAATGACTTTTAAGCAAAATAAATCCGTATTTCTCTGTCTACATAGGTACATATATTTGTTTCTAAAAATTGAAAAAGAAATTTGCCAGCAAAAAGTCTTATCAACATTAAAGGAAGACTCTGAGAAGAACCCAAAGTACAGGGCATAGAGGGTGGGAATGGCACTAACTTTGATAGCATGTGCTTATCTAGAAGGTTATTCTAAGCTTGACTTGTTTGCAGGAGGTACATGAGAGAATATAACTGCTGACGTGGCTCGACCACAAGACAGTGTCCACTACTCAGCTCAGCTCATCTCTGTCTGTACCAGTGAGCAACTCAGCCATTTAAAAACAGCAATTGCTGCCCACAACCTGGTGTTTGCTACTCGCTCTTCTCTAGCTAAAGTCACCCAAGATGTGCATTTTCGGATGAAGCCGACATCGAATGGGGCCCAGAGCAGCAGGGTGAAGAGAGCTGCAGCGGCTGCTATAGCCAGGGAAGGCTGGAGCCACATCGCAGGAGGGTGACTTCGCATGCATGTGACTCAGCCTGGGAGTACCTGTTCCCTGTTTGAACATTGGGATAAAAAGTCCTGCACAGGATTTTTCTGAGGATAAATGAGGAAATGGCAAGTAAAACACAGAGTACATTTTGGTGATAAAATATTAAGTTGCTCATGCAGTTCCACTGTGAATGTGGATGAGGCTCCCAATGAGGGTACCCACTCAGCACTCCTGCTTCAAGCCCAGAAGGACCCTCTTCCCTCCTGTTTTCCTTGTAGGACCTAAGAAATGAACAGCTCACATCATGGCTCATGCTACCCAGGGGTGCAAGGAAGTGGTTGTGCTACAGCCTGTGGTTAATGCAAAGAAAAATGGAGTCAATATTTTCATATTGGAAAATCTGAATTTGCAGTATCAAAAGTCATTCACTTGTTCTCCTAGGTAACTATCTGGGTCTTTTTAAAATAGATTTTTATTTATTCTTATTTTTTTCTCACCGACTTATAAAATTCATTCAGAACGTGAGTACACGTGATGTGTTTTTTTACTGCACAAGAAAGATCCAACAAGGGGTAGTCTTTTCTCACTTCTCAGAATTTATCAGCTTATCACAACTTTTATGAAAAGCCCAAAATGCAAAAGGGAGTAACGTTTCAAAAGCTTCTGACAGTTGGACTCCATGTTCATTTTATCCAGGGGTTTAGGAAATTAACATTGTGAATAGGTTTTCATATTTGCCTCCTCAGCCCCTGCTGTTATTGGACACATAGTGGTGACTTACTGAATGCTTATCAGATAAAGGAATTAAACTCCTGCTGCCGGGGGTGTGTGTGTGCAAGAGCCTGTATGAAGTACATGTGTGAGTGTGCGTATGTGTCTATGTGTGTGACTGTGTATGAATGCGTGTATTTGTAGTTTGGGGAGCATATTAGTCCATTTTCATGCTGCTGATTAAGACATCTGAGACTGGGAAGAAAAAGAGGCTTAATTGGACTTACAGTTCCACATGGTGGGGGAGGCCTCAGAGTCATGGTGGCTTCTTATATGGCAGTGGCAAGAGAAAAATGAGGAAGAAGCAAAAGCAGAAAGCCCTGATAAACCCATCAGATCTCGTGAGACTTCTCGACTATCATGAGAATAGCGCGGGAAAGACCTGCCCCAGTGATTCAAGCACCTTCCCCAGGGTCCCTCTCAAAACATGTGGGAATTCTGAGATATACAATTCAAGTTGAGATTTTGGTGGGGACACAGCCAAACCAGTCACTTGGGATGGTTCAGCTACAAAAAAGCCTTATGCTTGAGCTGGAGGTGTAGACAGTCTAGAAGGAAAGGGCTCAACAGTAGTTGGAAGAAATCCCTAACGTGAACTGAGAACCTCTTCGGAGCCAGGCACTGGCTCACTGCTTTCCATGGGTTGTGTTTCATGCTCACAAAGCTGCGAGTCTTATCTTCATATCACTGGGGCTTGGAGAGGCCCATTTGCCACAAGTGACACCAAGGATAAGTGGCGGGTGAAGCCACTTGGGAACCCAAGTCTGCCTTACGGGGACCCAGTGTTCCTCCCCCACACATGGCTTCCCTGGGCCTCTTCCCTTCCCGGTTTACCCTGACTGGCATGCAGAGACTGTCTCAGCCATGTGGGGTGGTTTCCTTTCTGTTCCTGGGATAGTTTAAATCCTACATCTGAAGATCGCATCCCAGGAGAAGAAACCCAGTCCTATCTATTTTCAAGCCAGCAAGATGAATGAGAAAAATGAGCTCAGGAAATCCTGAGGGGGAAATAGCTGCTCTCAGGCACACTCATACGATCTCAGATGATTTCAGAGACTACAGACAAAACACGGCTCATCTCCACCTTCAGATAATCGCATACACAAGGACCTTCCAGGGGACCAACGTCAGGTGGGAGATGGTGCCCATCGCAGGACAAACACTGCGCTTCCTGGAGCAACATGTTGTTCACAGGAGAAACTAATTATCAAAACCACCCTGGGATGTAAACTATTATCGTCACAATTCTTCACTTTATAGGCAAGGAAATTAAGGCTCAGAATCATTAAGAGGCTTGCCCTATAACAAACAATGAGCAGACCATAGGGCCCGGCCCAACCCCACAGCCAGTAGGAACACACCCAGGCAGGGTTCAGTAAGACACCCAAAGCCACACGAAGGGCAAGGATGGGCCAACAGTGCCCAGAGGAGCCTCCGTGCAAAAAGGGTGTTAGGGAGGCTGCAGTAGGGACCACCTTGCTTGGAATTAGGGGGTTACCACAGCACGGGGACCTTTCTAAGCTGTTTCCATGGCAGCAAAGTACTTCATAGGAAACGATCACCTTGGAAATTAACATTTCCACAATCTGAAATAGAATTAATCCAAGAGCCAAATTGACATTGAAAACTGCAGAGGTAAGTGCTGGTGAAGTCTACTCAACCTTCTGGAAGAGATTCACTTTCACCTAAAGCCAAGTATGAATGCACAGGCAGCAGCTAAAACACAGCTGTCTTGGGTGCCATAGGCTCTTCATTGGATACCTACTTTGCAGAAACCTGTGGCAACTGAGAATGATAGGGATGCAAAGCCTCCTAGTCCCTCTTCCCCCCGGGGCTCAGGCTGTGGTGGGATTTACAGTGTGGACAATTACTCTCCTATGAGAGGGTTTGTGGGGCCCTATAGGATCACAGACGAGGAATGAATGGCTGCACCTGGAGGGAAGGCAGGGCCTGCGGAGGCTCCCTGTGCAAAGCTATCCCTCTGAGTTGAGGGTTGAAGGCTGAATAGTTTTCAGCGGGGGCTGTGGGGGGATGGGCTGGCCTTCCAGGCAGAGGAGGGTAAGGGATGAGAAACAGAGATATGAAGGTACCGCATTTTCAGAAACACTGAGCATAGTGGCTGAGCATAGTCAGTGCTCAACAAATGTTGCTTGAATGAGCAAATGATGCTTCCAAAATAACTAAGTCCGGGAATGAGGTGAAATTGGCTGTATATAAATCATTGATCAATGGTAAGAGCAATGGATGAGAAATGGCTGATGAGGTAACATCGCTCACACTCAGGAGAGAAAACCTCTGGAGATTTTGTTTGCTGATTCCACCTGGCACACAAAATCCTGAAAAACGAGTCTCTTGGAATCCACAAAGGATGAAGAGGACAAAAATTCAACTGTGCTCAGCGATTTGAGTTTTCAAAGACACGAAAATGAGGTTGCAGTCAGAGCGGATCTTTTTCTCAATTCTGCACAACTCTTAATACATTGTTGGTGCACAATGAATGTTAAATAATAATTTAATGTTTTTATTAATGACAAAGGGAGGAATCAGCATGTTAATAAAACTTGCAGATGATGCTAAGCTGGGAGTTATTACAAACACCAATTAGGAGATGCAGACAATGAAGAGGGACCGAGGAAAGAAAGTTCCAACAAAGTGAGCTTCTGTCTTGCAAATACAAGCAAATGCACCTGTAAAACAATGTGTACTGTGGTAAGCTCAGAAGGCGAGGCTAACACAGGCTTAGGAGGGAAGGCAGTCCAAATGCAACGGCTTTTGGAAATGCCAGGGGCAGGATGTGTGATGAAAGTCATAAGAAAAAGCACAGTCTCCCCGGCTTTTTCAGTCGAAAATGCATTCAATACCAGGTCTTCTCATTTGGTTGCATGTTGGAAGCTGGTCATGACTTTGAAGGAAGAACAGTTTCCCTTTCCCGGGAGATGAATTCACAAGCGAGTAGGACCTCGTTCCCTATCCTCAGTTTGGGTCCTGATATGGTTTGGCTCTGTCCGCACCCAAATCTCACCTTGAATTATAACAATCCCCACGTGTCAAGGGTGGCGCCAGGTGGAGACAATTGAACCATGGTGGCGGTTTCCCCATATTGTTCTCGTGGTAGTGAATAAGTCTCAGGAGATCTTATGGTTTTATAAATGGGAGTTCCCCTACACAAGCTCTCTTGCCTGCCGCCAAGTAAGACATGACTCTGCTTCTCCTTCACCTTCTGCCATGATTGTGGGTCCTTCCCAGCCGTGTAGAACTGTGAGTCAATTAAACCTTTTTTTTCCTTATTAAATGCCTCAGCCTTGGGTATGTCTTTATTAGCAGAGTGAGAACAGACTAATACAGGTCCTCTTCAGTCTCTCGTGGACACACCTGGGGCCTCCTAAATTATCTTCTGCTCCCAGCTTCCTCCCCCCTCACCATTCTGTTCCTGGGGCATTCTCTATTTCCATCTTGTGATGCTTCTGTTAAAAATCATTGACAGCCTTCTGCTCCCTGTGTGGTTAAATCCAAATTCTTTACTGTTGCCTGTATTTCAGTAGCATAAATTCTCTCATATACCTTTAAGGGAATGTAGAGCAACAGTCTTTTGAAAGATGAGCAGATTCTTAGCTCCCTCACTGGCCTCCATGGGGAAGTCTTAGGACTCTGTATACCAGCATTGGAGGGGAATGTCGAAGGGAACTGGGGCTCCCAAGGGAGGAAGTGCTGGAATCCCATTGCTGGCAGGACCACTCAGACCCTGTCTATATTTATAAACAAGGAGAAGCTCAGTGAGGCAGAATGCCTCGGGTGCAGTCTTGAAGCTAGTTCCCGGCAGGGCTTGGACTGAAGTTTGGATCCTCCCTTTTCTTCATCAGTGCCTTGGTACCACACCACACAGACCAATGCAAATGCACGGAGACATCACAGTCTAGTGGGGCAGGCCCGAAGGTGATGATCACACTCCACAGGTGGTAGCAGAGAGGAGCTCCACCCCCTGCAGGAGAAGTCAGAGCAAATTCCTGGAGGAGACGGAATTGGGGTCGGGGATGGAGAGAACAGGGGGTTGCTCAGAGCACAGGTTGGGAGGGAATGCCACCACACAAACACATCCATGCGAGTAAAGCCACAGACGCTCCATGAGAGCTTGGCAAACCTTCAGTGCAGAGCTGAGCTCCAGTAGGGTGAGGGGATTGGAGGTGGAGCAGGTGGATGGGGTAGAGTGGTAAGGGACAGAGGGGATGCACTTTTTAAGGTTTAAGCCAGGCTGGAGGATTTCAGGGTAAGGTTGGTGCTGACACAATAAGATACAGGATTTGCCTACGCCATAGTAGCTGCATGTAGGGGAGCTTGGATTAAGAGGATGAGGGCCAGGACATGAGGTTAGGAAGCCGCCAAAAGGAGCAGCGAAGAGGAGATGAGGGTCTATGCCCAGCCTGTGGAGTGGAAAGTAACAAGCATCAGTAAAACAACGGTTGAGGGCAGGCGCGGTGGCTCATGCCTGTAATCCCAGCACTTTGGGAGGCCAAGGCGGGCGGATCACCTGAGATCAGGAGTTTGAGACCAGTCTGGCCAACATGGTGAAACCTCGTCTCTACTAAAGATACAAAAATTAGCTGGGCATGGTGGTAGGTGCCTGTAATCCCAGCTACTCGGGAGGCTGAGGCAGGAGAATCGCTTGAATCCAAGAGTGTGGCTTCTAGATGAAGGTGTTCTGCCCTGGCTGCTCCACTCCAGTCCAGTCTGGCTGCTTCAACCTCATGGGATCTTCCTGAGCTTAGTGCTGACTTCCAAGAGTATCATTGAATCCCCCAATATTTGGAATAACCCAAGGACACCCTCACCCAGGTATGCCCAATTCTCACTCATATTACTCCTCCCTTAGTCCAGCTTAATTAGAATGCCTAATTGGAAGTAACACAAAGCCTCCAAAATGCCCTATTGCCTCTGTAGCTGTGCCCTGGAGAGAGGAAGTCATAAGTTAACAGTCCATGGTGTCACTCAGAAAGCAGGTGGTTTATACCTTGGCATCACCTCACCTCGATTCTGAACCGGAAAAAAAAAAAAAAAAAAACACTTGCCGTGGCAGACATGAGAAAAGGCTGAGATGATGAGGAATCTTTTTCCTTTCTTCTGTGGTGCTTCACTCCACCTGGGAGCTCACTGCCTAGCATCTAACATGAGGAGCCCCGGCACTTTTCATTTTCTAATCCTCACGAAAGTGCTACCAATAAATATTATTTTGTGCCCATTTTATAGATCAGAAAACCTAAGTCTCAGTTAAGTTCACCTGCTCACAATGAAAATTAGTGACCCATGAAGCCAGAATATGAGCTGTCCCGTGGCCTCCAAGGATGGTTCTCTCCACTGAATCATTGTGTTGCCCAGTGCCTTTTCTGAAACAAGGCTCTGTAGAGGCAGCGAGGGGTCATTATTTTAAGAGAGAAGCTCAATGTGGTTCAGAAAATGTGTTCTGAGCCTCACCCATGCATGCATCCACCCAGGCTCCCCAGGGACTCTTGCAGTCTGTCCCCAGTCCTGTGTTTCAGAAGGGAAAACTCCAGCTGTGACCCCCATGCTGAGAGCATGTTTTAGGTTTCTGTTGTGACATGGGGTGGGGGGGCCACTAGTTTACAGAGGACCTTCCTGTTCTCTGGAAATGCTCAGCTTGTATATGAAACAGAAGGATTCCTGCACAGGAGCCCCCCTTTCCAGCGTGCGCGCGCGCGCACACACACACACACACACACACATCATTTGCATATGTAATATTTAGGCAAAGCTGGGAAGTTTCCTTTATTTCGCTTTACAATATTTATTTCATCATTTGTCTTGTTTCTCCTGCACTGCATTATCTCTTGAAAATGACTTCTGTGAAATACTTCCATATGCATTTAAACTTCTACAACATAATTTTTCAGTTCTTAGTGAAATTGTGAAAGTCAGTTTAGATATTTGCAACTGGTGATAAATTATTTTATTTGATTCCCATGTTATTTTCTTCTCTGGCTGGTATATAATATGAGAGTTGGAAGGAATCGCAATAGGCATGTGTCTACCGTTTCTGAAAATGTGGTTTTAGACCAGAAGCATGAGCATTGCCTGAGAATTAGTCATAAATGTAGAATCTCAGCCCCACCTCAGACCTACTGAGTCAGAACCTGGATTTTCAGAAGATCCCCAGGTGACCAGGATGCACATTGTATTAGTTGTTTATTACTGTGTAACTAATTAGAAAAAAACTTAGTGCCTTTAAATATGTTTATCTCCCAGTTTCCATGGGTCTAACTGGGTTCTCTGCTCAGGGTCTCACAAGGCTGAAAAGATGTCAGCTGGGCTGTGTTTTCATCTGGAGGCTCAATGGGGGAAGAATCGGTTTTCAAGTTCTTTCCATTTGTTGGCAGAATTTATTTCATTCTGTATGACTGTGATCTCAATTTTTTGTTGTCATCTGGAGGCCACCCTTGAGTCTTGGAGACTGCCTACAGTTCCATGCCATGTGGGTTTCCTCAACATGGATGCTTATTCATCAAATTAGTAAAGAAAATTTATTTCTAGTGTGTGATAGCAAGATAAAGGACTATTTGTTTTTGTATATATGTATACATTTGTAAGGTACATGGATATGCTTTGGTTAAGAATTAGGCCGAGGCAGATACCCAGACCTGCAAGACTCAACAGGATTGGTGCACAAGTGCACACCTTCACTTGTTATATAACCTGTTTGTGTAAGCTCATTCTTAGCTTGGAGCCACTGTCATTTGAGAAAGATATAACTGCCCTGCCAATGCCATACAGGTGCTCTTGGGCATGGCTTGACATGGCTGTTGTGCAGGCACTGGTGCCCAGAGAGAGAACCAGAGCTTGTCCATCTTGTAGACAGAGGGGAGCTAGTGCACAGCTCAGCATGGCACAGCATGGCTTGTGTTTGTGCCCAGAGAGAGAAACAGCTAAGCTGCTGACCCTGATGGCAGGGGAGAGCCGGCTGCTGCCGACCCTGAAGGCAGGGGAGAGCCAGCTGCGCAGTTGCTTGTGGGAGTGGCCAGCTCAAGCAGCTGAGACAAGGCAGACAGTGTGAGAAAGCCGCTGATGAGAGAACAGTGTGAGAGAGCTGTTAATGAGAGACAGCTGCTGAGTAAAACAACATTTTGCCTGCCTACAGCCCCCCAAGTGTTCTTTCAGCCATCACCCACTACCCTGGACATAACATTCATATCTATACATGCACACACATACATATACATACATATATACATACACACAGAGATATATAATCATAGGAGTGACATCTTTGCCTTGGTGAGAAGTTGCAAGTCTTGCTCACACTCAGGTAAGGGAATTATATAGGGTATGGGACACAAGAGCTACCCTAGGATTTTTCTGTCAGGCAAGTTAAAGTCTGAGAAATAATGGGCAAATCCAATCTGTTGCCAAATCTCTCATAGGTGCTAGTACCTAAAGCTTTGTGCCATGGTCTGAATGTATGTGTTCCCCCAAATTTATATGTTGCAACGTAAGACTCACCGTGATGGTATCAATGGCTCAAGGGAAGTAGCTAGCCCTTTTTGCCTTCTGTCGCTTCCGCCATGAGAGGACCACAGCTTCAAGGGGCACCATCTTGGAGGCAGAGAGCTGTCCTCACCAGAACCACACCTGCCAGTGCCTTGATCTTGGACTTCCCAGCCTCCAGAATTGTGAGAAAATAAATTTCTGTTCTTACCCAGTCTAAGGTATTTTGTTATAGCCATACAAGCAGACTAAGACACTTTGCTTCTGTACCAATTTTCCTAAGTGACACACCTGGGTTTCTTGCTCCCCCTCATTTGATTTTTAACCACTGTCCCTAGCTCCTACACCACCGTTCCACCCAAATCTCTCCTGCTGAAGCCACTAGTGACTTCTCCGCCACCATGCCCTGCAGGTGCTTTATTCTTCCTGATGGCTTCTCATCAGCATTGACAGGCTGGAACCTCCTCTTTGAAACACTCTCTCTTCCTTTACTGTCCTGTAGCTCTCACTTTCCCAGTTTCCTTCCCACCTTTCTGGCAATTTTTTTCTCAGCCTGCTTTGTGCCTTCCCTTCTCTTCTAAGCTCTGCGAACGATGGAATTATTCAATCCTGAGCCTTGTAGCTCTTCTCAGTGAGCTTTCTTTTCCAGGCAATGCCCCCAACCTTCCCAGCTGAAACTGCTTCTCTGAGCTGCAGTCTCACAGACTGAATGGTTCATGCTCAGTATCTCCTCTTGATTTGGTCTCAAAGGTTCTTAAAATTACACCTGCTCCCAAATTAATGTTTGAAACCATTATACCACCTTTAGCCTACTCCTTCCCTGCAGCTCCATAACTTAGTACTGACACCACCATTCTCTCCATGGTTCCTTCTCAAAACCATTCTTGACACTGACCTTTTTAGCACTCACACATCTAATCTTTCACCAAGTTCTTTCAATTTTACCCCTAAATACCTCCCCAGCATGTTGATATCTTACCATTTGCATGACCAGGGGAGTCTAAGCAAAGCCATTACCCACTCCTGTGTGGGCTACTGCACAGGTGAGTCTGAAACCCCAGCAGGTACCATTTATCAAGTCTGCACTTTCCCAGACCAAACATTCACAGTTCCAAATTTCATTCATGCCTGTGATTCTAAGTTGATTCTCAGGAATTAAACTGAAAATCCCAGGTTTTTTCTTATCAGTGGAGAATGGAGTTCACAAAAAGCATCCACAGAGCAAAACTAGCACTGTCCTGTGCAGGTCTCTAGGACTTTCCTCAGAGCAAGTGATTTTCCTTGTCACTTGCCTCCTCTCATTGTCTGGACCTTCCTACCCAGATGCTGGGTGAGCGTGTACACTCCATAACCTACTGACGTCTAGTGAGGGTCCTTACGGAGCCGCTGCTCTGCCCAGTAACTAGTCAGAAGACTATGTGAAGGCATTATCCACGTTCTGGAAGTTTCAGCCATCAGAATGAATCTTCTAGAGTGAATCTACTGCTAAACATAGTTCCACCAATTGTGCCTCCTCTTTCTCCATCTCCTCCTCTCACTTCTCTTCCTTATGTTTCTCTCCTTTCTGCCCCTTCTCTTGGCACTTTCCTCAAAACATTTGAAAGTTGAAATAAGACATAATCCTGGTTTTTTTTTTTTTTTTCCTAATCTAAGATTTCCAGATGGATTATGCTGGCGTTCTGCTTTCCCAGAAAGATTTCCAGAGCTGAGAGGGGCAGAAAAGAGCACATGTGCTGTTCCAAGCTGTCTGGTGCCTCTGTGTGGCCATCTGTCATTTTCTTCAGGCACATGATGACCTGCAGGCCTGGCTCGTGCTTTTGTTACCTTCAAATCCTGAAGGATTCAGACAGACTAACATTCCAATGCCTTTTATAACCTTTTCCCCTGGCAAAACTTCAGCCAGAATAAACCAAAAATGAAATAGAAAGAAAGATCACTGCATCTTTCTGGATCCCCAAATTTCCATTCCAGATTTAGGGCTGATGTTTCCAGCTCATGGTCCCTAACCACATCGTTGTCACCCGTGGTTTCCCAGACCACACCAGAGATGCGTAGCATTCCCTCACTCTTTTCTCACCTGCAAGAATTTATAACCTCTTCCGAGACCCACTCAGATGCCCCATCTTACATAGAGCCTTTCCTGTGCAGTTATCCACCTGACCCCATCGCCCCTGCAACCCCTGCAGTCTTTTCTTTTTCTTATGCTGTAGTAGCATGTGGTCAGATCAGCATGCCGGCACTTGTGTTGAATTGCAAATACCTATGTATTCCTTTTTGGCATGTAGTTTCCTTGAGAGGAGATGGGACCTGAGTCTAATAGTTTGTTTTTCCTACTTTGTAGTAGGTGGCACCAAATGATTTCTAGAAGGCTGGATGGAACCTATGGAATCAAAGGGAAATAAAGCAACATTTTGATGGCCTGGGCTCTGCTATGGTAGTGGCCCAAGTGTTTCTACTCTGCTCACCCCTGACATTTATGTGAGCTGTCCATGGATATAAAAAAGCTGCTATGATTTCAGACCTGAGCTTCACCATCAGGTCCAAATTAATTCCTGACGTCCAGGCAAAAGAGGAAAATGGCACTCTGACAACTCACCCCAAGCTCATTTGTGTAAATATTTTTACTGCACAGTTTTATGTCTCCGAGTTGGTTTCTGACTTCCAATGTCAGCACAGAGCTCTCATAGGAGCCTAGCATTCCCACCATGCTTCAGCTGAATATTTATGAATGTTCTGTAGTAGATATTTTCTATTGTTCCTGGAAGACTTTTATTATTTAGAGAGCAATTAACCATATTCTGAGGGAAAATGGAGGAACCAAGTCACATGGCAAGGGTTATGATGTTGTTTTTTTTTTTTCTTATTATTCCAAGATGAGCAAAATAATCTCAGCCAAGGCTTTCTCAAAGATTTGCTTATCTCCTGTGTCTGTCTGCACACATTTCTACGGGCCATGTTTCCATCACAAGCAGCCAGCTTAAAAATAGGGCTTAGGCAAGTCTTCTGTCAGAATTGCTGACCATTGGCACACCACTGTTTAGGGCCTATGATTTAAGCTGAATGCTGAGGCCTAGAACTACGTCTTACATTTACTTTGGTAATGATGGCATTGCTTTTTAAATTACTCAACACAAGAATGAGAAATATTTATAGTTTTTAGAGGATGATATAAGGAGGGATGAATATTTTGTTGAGTGCTTATTATGTTATTTAGATATATTATTTGATAGACATTACCTATAATATATTGTATGTATTGTAAATAACATATGAGAGCATTTTCCCCATTTTACTGTGATACACAGAAAGAGAAAAGAGATGATGTGTGAGTTTGTTATTGATAAGTAACTCATCATTCCAAAATCCAGTTGCTTAAAACACTGAGCATTTGTTATTGTCCATGAGTTGAGTGGTGACCTGGGCAGTTCTAATCTCAGCAGAGATAACTCAGGCACCTGTGACCAGCTCGGTGTGGGCTGGGTACCTGGTTCTGCTGATTGAGGCTGGACGCTCATTGTGTCTTGAGCTTTGGCTGGAACAATTGGACTAACTTGGCTCTGTTTCATGCAGTTTCTAATTTCCAGCAGGTTTGGCAGCAATTTTCTTCAGTGCAGCCTGAGCAGAGGTATGAGAAAGAGCAGAAACATGCATGGTCTCTTGAGGTCTGGGCTTGAAACTTACATCTTAATTCTGCTGAGTTTTGTGTTGGTGGTGGTCATGTTTTTGTTTTTGCTTTTTGCCAAAGGATATCTCAAGACTGGTGCAGAGTTAAAAATGAAGTACATTCTTCCTCTCTCTGGGAGTTCCTGCAAAGACCCATTGCAAAGGTTATGAATAACGGAGGTCATGTAATCAAGTAAAGATGTGTTTTGAGAAATAGTGCTGGGTGCTAAAAAAAAAAAAAAGGAATAGAAAGCGGGCCTTCAATATCAATAGAGAAAGGTCACAAAAGACATTGCATTATAGTAGCAGGGACATTATAGTCCCAAGGTAAAATAAATTGATAATAGACAGTGAAGAAAGAGAGCCAGATAAAGTTTGCTCACCACTGATACTGGAGCAGGATGGACCAGAGGAAAGAAAGCAGAGACGTTTATCCAGCTTCTGTGAGTCCCTGATAACGTGGAAGCAGTCTCTCCTCTGCCCAGGGAACTGGCTGATTGATCCTTAATCAGCTCAAATATTGAACTTCTGGTTCCTCTGCATGTTGGGATGTTCACATTACAAATTGGATAGTTTCCAGTGAGCAACAGTGAACCCATCAATCCTCTCCTTTCTCTAGAAACTCTTCTTTTGGTGAAACAAAACATACAGTGAGAAGACAAAACAATAAAAATTTATTAGAAATATTTTTGACCTGAGTACTGAGGAAAAAAAAAGTTTGACAGTTATCCAGAGGCTAAGCTTTAGGCAGGTGGGAGGCATGATCAGCATTGCAGCTGGGGAGGAGGACACCTAGTCTGAATGCTAACACTGGATTAGAGGGCAAAACCTAGATTTGGTGGTAATCCAGGTAGGAAATTATGAGGCTCCTAACACAGCATTGGCAGTTTATTTGAAGAAAAGGCTCCTAACCACAGCATTGGCAGTTTGTTTGAAGAAAAGAGGAAGGACATATTTAAGAGATGCTTACAGAATAGACCTTGGAAGTTGCTTTTGTGTAGAGATTTGGAGGTTACGGGGAGAAATAAGCAGCTCTCTGGATTTTGTCTCCAGACACTGGATGAATGTGCACAGCTTCCGGGGGATAGTTGATACAGGAGGAAGAGTTAGATGGGAGTGATTATGGGTTTAGTTTACAGACAGGTAGAGCTTGATTTGCACACTTGGAACTTAGTGGAAATGTCCAAAGTTCAGGTAAATATAAGAGAACAAAGCTTAGGAAAGTAATTAGGGTGGGACCTTAATTTTAGAGCCGTTGTGGTAAAGATGAACAGAAATAAGGATATGGGAGTCAAAAAGGTGTTTGAGAGAGAGTTATACCAAAGGAGAAGAGTCTCAAGGCAGCTGACCAACATTAAAGGATGGGCAAAAAGCAGCCACAGAAGGCACACTCAGAAGTGGCCCAAGCAGTAGAGGGAAAAAATGGGAGTAGAGAGCAAAACGCTGCAAAAAGGAAGAAATGTTCTAATGTCTAATGTTCCAGATAATTCAAGATCTTTCTGAAAGTACCCATTACCAATGGCAATAAGGAGATCATCAGTGATCTTGACAAATTACACCTCAGGAAATATGCCTTAGTCCATTTTCTGTTGCTATAATAGAATACCACATAGTGGGTAATTTATTAAGAAAAGTTTATTTAGCTTATGGTTCTGGGGGCTGGGAAGTCCAAGAGTGTGGCACCAGCATCTGTTGAGGGTACCCATGGTGGAAAGTGGAAGGCAGAAGTGAAATGTGAGTACATGAGACAGAGAGACACAATAGGGGCTGGACTAGCTTTATAACAAACCAGCCTTGTGATAACTAACCTGCTTCCACAATAACAATATTAATTAGTTTATAAGGGTTTTGCCCTCATAACCTAAACACTTCTAATTAGGCCACACATCTCAACACTGTTGCATTGTATTGTGGATTAGGTTTCCTGTGCATGAACTTTTGGAGGACACATTAAAATCATAGCATATGAGAAAGAAGAAAACCAGAGACTAGGAGGCAGGATTTGCCAAACATGCTTTGAAGATGTTTGAATGATGAGATGGAGAAAGAAACAGAGCAGTACCAAAGAGGAAAACTTCTTTTTAAAAAAATAAGGTGAAAGAGATTTAAGAGCATTTAAATGCTGATAATAAGGAACCAAGAATAAGCAGGGGATATCTTGGAGTGAGGGGGCTTCAGGAAGAGGAGAACTCTTCTACTGTGACTCCAGGGGGAGGCTAACCCAAGGAGGGACAGATGAACTAGTAGGCAGTGCCAAAGGAAAGTTAAGAAGTTTCTGTCTCAAGGCTTTCAGAACCTCACTGAAGTAAAGGGAAGAGTTCTGTGGTTTCAGTCATGGAGGGAAATGACCAGTTCTAATGTCTAATGCTCCAGATAATTCAAGATCTTTCTGAAAGTACCCATTACCAATGGCAATGAGGAGATCATTAGAGATCTTGACAAATTATGCTTCATGAAATATACTTTAGTGAGCACATACCAACACAGGCTGTAGATTAAGGAAGATTCTGGTAATAACTTTGATAGACTTTCAGGAGGATGGGAAAACGGGAGACTGAAGTTGTCCAGAGGTAGGGAAGGATAAAAGGTGGTATTTGAGCTTTGCCTTGACACATGAATAAACAGATCTCAGCTTTCTACAAATTGTAATTGAGGATGAAAGGAATATTCACATGGATCCCAGAAAGTTCTAAGCAGCCCTGAAGACAGACCTGGAGGTAGCCAGGTAGGCAGAACCCCTTCAAGTCACTTGCATCAGATTAAATCACCAAGCCCTGAGAACTTGGGGCAGTAGTAGGTCTTTTCTGGCCATCATAGGTAAATAAAACATTCTGTGACAATCTACATTCTGAGACAGCTCTGTGATAAAGTGAGCCTACAATAATAGTGCAGTGATAATTCTAGCTAATGTTTATAGGTTGTCTGCTATGTGCTAGGTACCACTCTGAGCATTTTCCATGTGTTGACTTACGTAATTCTTACAACATTCTGATGAGGTAGGTACCATTATTCTTCCCAACATCCATATGAGAAAACTGATGCAGAAAGAGGTTAATGAACTCATCTCACATCATATGGCCATTAAGCAGGTCTTGATCTTTAGTGTGGAAGTCATGCTGTCATCCACTGCACTGGACTGTCTCTTGAAATATATGCTGAAAAAAGTGAAAATGTTTGCAAATAAAGAATCAAAGGCCAGGCGCGGTGTCTCATCCTGTATTCCCAGCACTTTGGGAGGCCGAGGTGGGCAGATCATGAGGTCAGGAGATCGAGACCATCCTGGCTAACACGGTGAAACCCCGTCTCTACTAAAAATGCAAAAAATTAGCCGGGCGTAGTGGCAGGCACCTGTAGTCCCAGCTACTCGGGAGGCTGAGGCAGGAGAATGCCGTGAACCCAGGAGGCGGAGTTTGCAGTGAACCGAGATTGCACCATTGCACTCCAGCCTGGGTGACAGAGTGAGACCCCGTCTCCAAAAAAAAAAAAAAAAAAAAAAAATCAAGTAGAGTTCCATGTTGTAGAAAGAATGTGAATTGAGTTTCTGCCTTATTTCCTAGGCAGTTAAGTGACTTGATGGGAGTATCTTTTAGCAAGTGTAATCCAGCAGCAATGTGAAGATGGGCTGTGAGAGAGAATGGAGTCAGGAATACCAGCTTATAGTAACAATGAACATAGCTATTATGTTTAAAAGGACTTATTATGTGCCAGGAACTTTGCCTGGCAGTTACAGTATGTATGGTATAAGCTAACTTTTCTTGAGTGGTTAACATGTCTCCCATGAGGCACTTTGTGTTTTAGGCACATTTTCTTTTTGAATACCCTCAGCAACAATATGAGTTTGACCCTCTGATTTTCATTTTATAGCTGAGCACCAGCAGCGTAGAAATGTGATGTAATTGGCCTGAGGTCCCACAGCTAAGAAGGAGCAGAATGGAATGGGATTTCAGATGCTCTGATCCCAAAAGCAGCCCTCTTAACCAGTACTTGATGATCACTTTTCATGATATATTAGTTCAGACACTTTGGCCCAAAAGTTCAAAATGCCACTCTTTTAAGTGCACAAGAAAAAAGAGATGGATTTATGACACGATATAGACAAGAATGCACGTGGTTCTCCTATTTACTGGGAAAAGGGTGTGGGCTTTCTAGTGAATTCAGATAGTTCTTTCCAACTCTTTTGCATTGACCTTTTTCCTTAACTGAAGACTGAATCTGTAAGTTTCCCTCACATCCGTTTTCTGATTAAAACTGTTCTTAAGTTTAAATTTCTTTTGTCCAAAAAGGGTTTAGATCAACACTGGAATCTCTTGGTTCCAAATCCAAATTCCTGGCGAAAAACTCTGATTCCTGGAACAAACTGATCAAATGCCTTCCTCTGGCCCCATCAGCTGAAGCCAGGGCCTGGAGCTATTGTAAAATGACTGTTTCTGTATTGACCATGTCAGATAGGGAGAGTTTAGAGAGGCAGGTTCCTCAAAAGTGGGATGGGGTTGACAAAGATTCTTTCCTTGGCCAAACTTTTGTGGAAAAAGCATCCTGGAAGAGAAATATTATCTTTTGCTACCAAAACTGGCTGAGATTGGATAGATTCTTTTATAAAGTTTTATTAAAATTAGGTTTAGTATTAGTTGTACACTAGTGCGGAACTAGAATTTGGTCTTTTCCGTTAAAATTATGTGAAAATGCATGTCATAGAAATAACCAAATATCTTTGGCAATTGCATAATTATCATAATGAACTCTCATATTTTTAAGCATGGCCATATGGCCATTTTAAGTCTTTTGTTATTTATGGACAGTTATTATTTCACTTTGGTTCTTCTCTGAAAGCATTTGAAGTCAGCTACAGTCCAAACTTGCTTCTTCTTCAAAGATATTCATGGAAAAGACTATGAAAGTTACTTTAAAAATACAGGCTTCTGCTGAGAACTTTAAGATCATACCAGTGGACTGGGTAAGAATTTGCAGAACTCTAATGAAGAAACCTATGGCTTCATGAAAATTCTATCCCAAGCTCAAGAATAACAAGAATTACATGGGACTGAATGAACTGATGAGGACAATATTTTAGTGACTTTTTGTTTGAAACATTGCTGGTTCTTTAATATTTTGTTTTCCAAATTTAAGGAAAGTTTTTTTCTTTTTTTTTTTTTTTTTGAGACGGAGTCTCACTCTGTTGCCCAGGCTGGAGCTCACCACAAGCTCCGCCTCCCAGGTTCACACCATTCTCCTGCCTCAGCCTCCTGAGTAGCTGGGACTACAGGCCCCCACCACCACGCCCAGCTAATTTTTTGTATTTTTAGTAGAGATGGGGTTTTACCATGTTAGCCAGGATGGTCTCGATCTCCTGACCTCGTGATCCGCCGGCCTCGGCCTCCCAAAGTGCTGGGATTATAGGCGTGAGCCACCAGGCCCGGCCAAGTTTTTCTCTTTTATCTTAAGCTATCTATAGCTTAGAACAATTTGGTAATATATTCCTTTGTGAATAAAGAGGAAGTAATTACTTTTTCCTCCCACCTGATCCCTCTGGAATTAGAAAACTATTAGTAAACATTTTTATTTTATGGTAATGTAGTTATTTGCATATGTGCAGTAAGAATATGTTCTCCTTGTAACAGCACACAATTGAAAACATTGGATATATTATGAAGGCCTTAACTGGAATATTGTATCTTCAGATATGACCGGACGACTTTAAGAAACTAAGGTTGACTTTGTGGAGTCAATAGAGCCTCTTGGAAAAAAATCATCGCCATGGTGTGTTGCATACTTGGTTCACTTACATAGTTTTCTTCCAGGTAAATAAAGATGTTACTTTCTGGCAGGCCTAGGAACCCCAGGATATTTTGGAGACCTATAAAAGGGATATTCACTCAAATCCCTAAGTGTTTCAGAAACAGCCTGAGAGCAAGTCCTTGGCTTCGCTTTCTAGTTTTAAAAGGCTTTTAACTGTTTAGTCTGAGATTCCCCTAAAAGTTCCAGGAAAGCAAACTCAAAAAGAGCCTGGGTGGTCAGTCATTATTTTTGCTGCATTTATATAAAGAATCAGGCCAAGTTAATGAGACTAAACTTACTTTGCAAGCAAATCAGTCTTTGCTTATTTTTGATAGGAATGGGGGTGAATGGAGAGAGAGAAATTATGTTTCAGAAGAAAACTATAGCACACCTCTTATTGAATTTTAGCCCTGCTCATTGTTTTTGCGGTGTTCTGATTTGTCTACACACTGGACTGGATCCTGAATTCTCCAAGTTTCCAAAATCTGGCAACCACACTCCAGACTAATATTTCCAATTTTCTCCAAACCTTCTGACTTGGAATCATTAAAATTAAAACTGCTGCTTTCCTGGAGCCCCAAAAGCTGAAGCTGGAGGACTTGATACAGACATCAGAGAGATCACCACAATAGCTCAGGTGTAGACAACCTTCGTGGTGTTAAAACTGAAAACCAGGAAGGTCTATCAGCTTGCCACTGCCTACTCCCACTCCACCTGAAGAGGCTTCAAGCACAGTGTTTAGAAATCTTTTTGATTGGCTGCCCTCTGGGCTCAGAAACTGAATTTCCAACCATTAATCTTTTCTTCCATTAAAAAAAATCCCCTCCTTAAATGCCTGACTGCTAGCACCATCCAGTCTGTTGGAACTATCAAGTCCCAACAGGTGACTCAGTGGGTCCTTAGTGAACAAAAGGTGACCACATGAGAAAATGAAGTTTCAGCATTTAAAAGAAAGAAGAATGTCTCCTTTTTCCTTGAACAAGAGGAAGGACTGACAAAAACTCCTTGCTTGGCCAAACTGTAGCCAGTCACCTGAAGCTTCTCCTATGTCTACCTGTGTACTTCCTTGTAAAATCCAGTTTGGGCCAAGAACCCTGCTAAGTCAGTTTATCAAGAACTCCCCCACCCTTGATATCTGATTCAGTATTTTCAATATATGACCAAGTTTCTCATTGTCCATCATCCCCAGGTGATGTCTGATCACCATGGCCTGTTTTCAGCAAGAATCTTCTTAGATTTCTTTAGCCAGAATCCCTGCACCCTCACCCCTGATATCCCCTCTTAGTAATTTTCTATCCAGTGATCCCCACCCTGCTCCTTGGCTATAAATTCCCACTTACCAGTGCTGTGCTCCGAGTTGGGCCCAATCTCTCTTTCCTGTTGCAAAACCCCTTTGCAGTGGTCCCTCTATTGTGATGTGCTTTACACAAGTATCATTGAGTAAGGTTTTCTGTGCTTTAACAAGTATCATTGAGTAAGGTTTTCTTTAACAGGGTGATGCCATCTTAGAGAAATGCATTCTCCATAATATTGAATCTGAGTGTCATCTGTAAGAGGTGGATTGTTTATAACACACTTTAAAGATAAGAAAATTAATACAGAGTAATTCATTTGGGTAGTGGCACCGTGAAACTTTGTCGTGAAAATCGTGGTAGGAACTAATGACTGACTGGCTTTCAGGCATTATAGAAGAAAGAAGAATCGAGAGTGCGTTGAGCTTCAGATCCCTCTGGCCAAGAGGATGGTGCTGCTGACAGAAACAATAAGCAGAAGAAGCAGAAAGAGAGGGCGGTAGCAGTGATTTTGAGCATTGATATGTTCATCCAGGTTTAGGCCATCAGAGGAGAGGAAGAGCATTTCAAAATGGCAGACTGCACTGGAGACTCCGAGTCAGACAAGAGAAGCCAGGCTGAAGATGCCAGCCCAAGGGCGAGGGGTTTTACTGAGCGTAACAGAAGCAGCTGGGTGTGAGTGAGGAAACAGAAGTAGAACAATGAGAGATGGCAGATAGAGACGGGGACTGAGATTTCAAGTTCTAAGAGAGAATGATCTTGGAGGAGGCCATCAAAGCATAATGTGGAGATAATGTGGAGATGGCTATGAAGAGTCTAGGACCCAAGGGGGCTTCCATAGACCTGAGTATCATTGTCCCATATGCTGAAGTCACCACACACACACCTAAGTGGAGGCTGCCTGGCACCTCCTGGGTTCCAGCCTCTGAGGTGAGTGCGTTTTCACAGGTTATTACAGTGCCTTATCTTCACAGCAATCCTGAAAGGTAGCTTTTGTCTGTATTTCACAGCTGAGGAACCTGGAAACTGAGACAGTAACTTGCCCTAAGTCAGTAGTAGCCCAGCAAGGAAGCCAATCAGCTCAGTCAGCCTCCAAAGCCTGTGATTTCACATGGGGCTTGTCCAGATGCACCTGGTAGGTGTTGAGTTGGGGACAGCTGTGTGGGAGGCTAACTCAGCACATCAAATGTAGAGGCTCTGGCCACCCTCCCATTGCTTCCTACAGTCTCCTGCATGACCAGGAGGACTGTGCCACAGCCTCCAGGGCTGCCTGGGACTGGCTGTTTCATCTCTGTGGCCAACAGATTTCTATCTGAATTTTTAGCAACAATCCTATTTTGAGAGCAAGCTTGAGCACCAGAGGGCTGTCTGGTTGGGAGTTTTTCTGCCAGGCATTATTTTTCTCATAACATCATTCTAGCATTGCCTGTTTTCCCTTCTGAGTGGCTTCAATACCTTCATTTCCTTCAAATTCTCTCTTTTCATCCCGTCTCTTTGTTGTTGTTGATTTCTGTATCACTTGCTCCCTCTCATTCATATTCCCATCTTTCCCACTCCTTCTTTTTCATCTTCTCTCTGCCTCTTCTGTTCTTATTCGGGCAGCTTAAAATACAACACTTTTTAATGAATCTCTATCCATTTGTAAATAAACACAAGATAATCACTTATGTTTTATTCCCTCCCAAATTTTGGAGGGTTGAGCACAAGGAATTTGCGTTCAGGGAGATGAGAACTCAGGCTCAGGCTTATACTAGAGAAGCTTATGTAAAAAGCACTCAGTAACATGGTAAAGACACAAGTTCTAACTAGAAGTATCTTAACACCCCAGAGATTAACTTGCTGAAATAGTTAAAAAGTTTGTTTATAATGATAACTAACAGCTTAGCTTTCAATATGTTGTCAACAGCTCTCCTGCTTGAACTTTTCAAGGTTTTGAGCTGTCTTTTTGCGTGCATGGAAGTGCTAACGTGAAGACACAATTATCTCTCAATCTAAATGTGGCACATGGATGAGAAGGTTCACAGTGTCTTCCAACTATCAGGGATGTCCCAGTATTAACAAGACTGAACTTTGAGACTCTAGGAGACTTCTAGAAAAATGAAACTCCAAAGGCCACGTTCAGCAGAATTAGTAAAATGGAGCTTTTCTTCTCTCTCTCTCTTTATTTTTTAATCTTTTTGAGACAGGGTTTAACTCTGTTACCCAGTCTATAGTACAGGGGTTCTATCACAGCTTACTGTAGGTTTCACCTCTCTGGACCCAGGTAATCCTCCGATCTCAGCCTCCTGAGCAGCTGCGACTACAGGCTTGTGCCACCACACCCAGCCAATTTTGGTATTTTTTGTAGATAAGGGGTTTTGCCATGTTGCCCAGTCTGAGAAATGGAGCTTTTTGTATAAAGAACAGCATGAGGTCAAGGGAAAACATTGCGACTGCTTTGCAGAGGTTAGCTTTCTACTACTGGTATGAGCCTGTTGGGGATTAAATTGTGTCCCTCCAAAAGTTATGTTGAAGTCCCCCCTCCCAGTACATGTGAATGTAACCTTATTTGGAAATAGAGAGTGTTTGCAGATATAATCAAGTTAGGATGAGGTTATACTGGATTAGAAAGGCAATTAATCCAATGACCGCTCTCTTTATAACATTGGGGAGATCTGGACACATACACCCAGAGGCAAGTGCTATGTAAAAACAGAGACGCACTGAGAGCACGCCATGTGATGGAGGAGGTAACAATTGAAGTCATGCGCCCCAAGCCAGAAAAGTTCCGTGATTGCCAACAACCACCAGAAGCTATAGGGAGAAGCCAGGAAAGATGCTGAGCAGTCTCAGGAGTGCTGCCCTGAGGAACACCCTGACCCTGGACTTCCAGCCTCCAGAACTGTGCGCCAATACATTTCTATTGTTTTGAGACTGCTTTGCTGAGTTTTTTTTTTTTTTTTTTGAGATGGAGTCTCACTCTGTCACCCAAGTTGGAGTGCAGTGGCATGATCTCAGATCGCTACAACCTCCGTCTCCCAGGTTCAGGCGATTCTCCTGCCTCAGCCTCCCAAATAGCTGGGATTACAGGAGCACGCCACCACACCAGGCTAATTTTTTGTATTTTTAGTAGAGACGGGGTTTCACCATGTTGGCCAGGCTGGACTTGAACTCCTGACCTCGTGTGCTCCGCCCTCCTCGGCCTCCCAAAGAGCAGGGATTACGGGCGTGAGCCACTGCGCCTGGCCTTTGCTGTGATTTTTTTACAGAATTCCTGGGAAACTGACACAGAGCCAGCTGCAGGTGTGTGGTTAGGCAGAAACGCAATGGGCAGTGGCTTGGATTTCCCTAGCATGGGAGGCACTGCAGAGTTCCTTATGTGCTTGATGGTCAGAGACAGAGACAAAGCGTGGGCCAGCAGCACGCTCCTTCTTTGGACAAGGTCTTAGGGCAAAAACATTATAGTCAGGCAGTGTAATTTCACATCACAGCCTCACTACTTCCCAGCCGTGTGACTTGGCCTCAGTTATTTACACTTGGCTCAATTTCTCAATTCCAGTTTCATTGAAGCACCTATGTGATCACATCCGTGTGATGATTACAGGTAAATATCATTGTGGGTAAAGTATAAGAAGGAGGCCTGACATTTACTAATTACAAGATAAATCTCCTCCCTACACTGTGCTTCTTGAGGTTTGGGATGCTGAATGGATTCCCTTTTGGTGATAGTGTTGTATGTCAATGTGGCGAGGCTAGAGTCCAGTCACTCAACAAAACAGTCATCTAGGTGTTGCTCTGAAGCTATTTTGTAGATGTGATTTAACATTTACAACCAGTTTGCTTTAAATGAAGAAGATCATCTTTGATATTCTGGGTCGGCTTGGTCCACTTCACTTGAGGCCTTAAAAGAAGAAAGAGGTGAGGTTCTTCTAAGGAAGAAATTCCTCCTGGAACTCCAGTGTCTGCTCCTGCTCAACAGACTCCAGCCTGCCCTAAGGATTTTGGGTTTGCCTAGGCAACTCCCCACGTTGCCTAAGCCAGTTCCTACTGGCTTTTTTTTGTCATGTCATTCTGCTGGGTGACAGTGGGAAGTAGGATGACAGTAGCTTGATGCTGCTGTAACAAATGCCTACAAATGGGGAAGTAGCTTTGGCATTGGGCAATGAGCAGAGGCTGGGTAAATGTTTAGCCACATGCTAGACAAAGCCCAGATTGCCTTGAGCAGACTGTTGGTAGAATTTGGAAGCTACAGGTGCTACTAGTGAGGGCACAGATGATTTTTGCTATAGAATGGCAGAAGGCTGAGCTTGATCACATCCTTCTGTGTGTGGAAAGTAGAACTTGTAAACAATGAACTCAGATGTTTAACAGAGGAAATTTCAAAGCAAAGTGTGGAAGGTATGGCCTGGTTTCTCTTTGCTGCTTACAGATGAATGGAGGGAAGAACTGTTAAGCAAAGAGAAGCCAGAGCTTGATCAAGAACTGCCTGTCAGGCTTGTAGAATCCTGCAGGAACCTCAGGAAATGGATGCACTTCTATAAAAGGCCTCCTTCAATTTTTCTGCCATCTGTCTCTCCTCTTCCTACCCCATTCCATTTTTCAGAGCATATTGTTTTATTTTCTCACTTATCCTGCCACGGAATATTACTGATTTATTTACCTGTCTCCCCCTAGTTAGTGTCTGTTTGAAGGCAATGGCAACATCTCCATCACTGAGTCTTAGAGCTTAGTGGTGTCAGGTACAAAGCAAACAATAGATATTTGTGGAATGAGTGAATGAATGCATGAACCAACTTTGGGACAAGTGCTGAATGATCAGGATTTTGAAGACATTCTAGAAATTCTGGAAAATCAGAAAGACCAGAAAGGCATTTCCTTGACTGGTATCCAAGTGTTTACCTCAAATGGGCTGAGCTGAAGCCAGGGTCATGGGCCAGAATGAACTAGCATCTGACCTGGAATCTGCAGCCTTACACTCCTTGTGGCTTCCTGTTCTTCCTGACCTTGAACTTCCCTCTGTCCCATACGTACCATGAGACTCCTTGGAACTCTCCTCCACTTCTCCAGCCTCACCTGTCTATGATCCACCACATCTACCCTGGCCGTACCGGACAACTTTGAGTTCCCCAGAGAACCCTGTCGCCACTCAGGCCCTTACCTGGCTGTTTCCTTTCCTAGGGATCCACCCTGTCTCCATCCCTGGGAAGGTCTACTCCTCCTTCAAGGCCCAGCTCATGCAGTAGCCCCTGTGGGAAGCCTTTCTCAGTCTCCTCCTCAGCCCACGTTTGGCTGTTGGGAAACCACTCCGCTTTGTACTTTCTCATGCTGGATTACAAATGTGTCTATCACTCCCCGGAATTGAGTATCGGCTCTGGAGGGCAGGAATGATGTGATGTTCATATTTGTATGAAGGCCAACATGAGGTCAGAACACTGTGTGATTCATATTCATATTTATCGTAGATTTACACATATATGATAATTTTCTGAAAGAGGGCAGTAGAAAGTCCTAAGGAATGGGTAATGAGGAATGAATCATTTTTAAAATTAACTCAAAGTCACCCCTGGAGATAATGAGGTATCCTCATGAGGTCTGGCAATCTTAGCCTATGCAAGTAGGGGAACCCGATGCCTGGCACATTGACCGTGTTAAATAACCATTGTTATTTCAGTGAAGAGTAAAGATTATAACAAACTGATGTTTGTTAAGCACGTACGCTATGCCAGACGCTGTTCTAAGCACATCCCATGTGTGAACTTATTTAGTCCTTACATCTTATTTAATCCATACATGAGGTGAAGCTATAAATTTGTCCTCGTAGGTTCACACCACTGTGAATTCAGAATATTCTGCGAGCTCTTCAACCCAGGCCCTCAGTCTGGTCTGTGCAGCCTGCAAGGGCATAGGGGAGGCCCACTTCAAATGTCAGCTCTTTTTTGAGCATATTCTCCAGTTCTCTTGTTCTCACATCCTTTAACTCTCACAGAGCAGGGTGTGTTCGTTTATCATCCCTCTTACTTGACTGTCCTTTCCCTTTAGAACAGAGCCTTTGCCCTGTCCTCAAGAAAAGACTGCAAGCTCCAGAGGGCAGGGGTGATTCTGCCTAATACTCTCCAGAGCCCATATCAATACCTTGCACAGAGGACACATGAAATACATTAAATCACAATGACTCTGTTGCATGTTTCTGGTTTTCAGGAATTTGGGAGCTTGTGTCACATAAACAAAAGTCAGTGGATTTCCAGGCACCAGAGCTTTCCTCTCATAACACTTACCACCAGGGCATGATAAAAACTGTGCTCATTCTGGGCCTGCCTATCTATCCATCTACCCATCCATTTACCCACCTTCCAGCCTATTGACACACCTGCTATATATAACTCCACCCTACACCCTAGCAAATGTACGTAAGTGCAACCATAGCCCATACAAAATGTAATCTTAATATACAATCATACAAATTAAGTTATGGATTTCTAGTAGACATGTTATTTTTGTAGATATTTGAAAAAACATTCCATTGTACTTACAGCTTTTAAAAATTTTGTGTTGTCAATAATTTGTTGTAGTTGTCTTAAATATTTTCCTGGGCCCTTAAAAGCTCTATGCACTTAGTACTCCTCTTTATTGTATAAAGAATTAAATTAGTGAAAACTCATATGTCTGTCCTTTCACCTGGGTTATAAGGTTTGTGGGGCAGAAACGTCTGTGTCTATGTCACTCCTAGAGCCCCCACGCTGAGCAGGGTACCTGAAACATAGGAGGTGAACGATGAGTATTTCTAGGTGGAAGAAAAGAAAGGAAGAAAAAGAAGGAAGGAAGGAAAAAAGGAAGGATGGAAGAAAGGAAGAAGAGAAGGGAAGAAAGAAGGAGGAGGGAAGGAAGGAATCTCTGTATCTTTAGAATTTATTTGAATGAGATGGGATTGAGTGATCAAAGAATGACATGGAAGAGGAGGTTCTCAATTTTTTTCTATAGCATGGCTTGGAATTTTTTAAGGGTAAGAATTATTAGTAAAAGTTTTTTTTTTTTTTTTTTTTTTTTGAGACGGAGTCTTGCTCTGTCGCCCAGGCTGGAGTGCAGTGGCGCGATCTCGGCTCACTGCAACCTCCGCCTCCCGGGTTCACGCCATTCTCCTGCCTCAGCCTCTCCGAGTAGCTGGGACTACAGGCGCCCGCCACCACGCCCGGCTAATTTTTTGTATTTTTGGTAGAGACGGGGTTTCACCGTGGTCTTGATCTCCTGACCTCGTGATCCGCCCGCCTTGGCCTCCCAAAGTGCTGGGATTACAAGCGTGAGCCACCGCGCCCGGCCAGTAAAAGTTTTATTTCTGTCACAAATACTTGCATTCCAGGTACAATTGCTACTAACCTTCCCAAGACTTTTTTTATACTCATGGATTCTACAGATTAGAAGTTGGGCAAGGCACAGTGTGGATGGTGGATGGCTCACCTCTGCCCTGTGACATCTGCAGCCCCAGATGGGAATAATAAAATGTTGGGAAGACATCTTTCCTCTTCTACCCCACTCTCCAACCAGAATCATCAGGAGGCATCTTTATTTGTATCTCATGATTAATGGCAGCTGGGGCCTCAGCTGGGCTATCAGCTGGAATATCCCCCCACACGCAGTGTTCTCTTCTCATGGGCCAGTTTGAGCTTCCTCCCAGCATGATGGGCTCCAAGTGAATAAGGCTAAAGTGTTAGCATTTTTATGACACAGTGCTATGGACTGAACATCTCTCCCAAAATTTCATGTGTTGGAAACTTAATCTCCAAATCTCTAAATTTATATGTTGATGGTGTTTGGAAGTGGGGTTTTAAAGAGGCAATTAGAAATAGATAAGGTCATCAGGGCCCCCATGATGGAACTGGTGGCTTTATAAGAAAAGGAAGAAAGACCTTAGATAGCACATTTGCTTTTTTAGTGATTTGATGCCTCCTGCCATGTCATGACAAAGCAGAAAGGTTCTCACCAGATGCAGCCACCTGATCTTGGACTTCTCAGCCTCCAGAACTGTGAGTAAAATAACCTCTATTTTTTATAAATTACCCAGTCTCAGGTGTTCTATATGGCCACAGAAAACGGATTAAGACATTCAGCCTTGAAAGACACATGGCATCACTTCCACTATATGCTACTGACCAAGCCAGTTGCAAAGGTTGCTCAAGTCTAAGGGGAGGGGACATGTGAAACAGGTCATATTGTTGAGGCATCCTTGGAAAGTGTAATCTGCCATTACTGGTTCACCCTGTAAAATGTGTTTCTTACTGTACTTTGTGGTCAAAAAAGTTTGAAAAATCTCTGCTTCTTCTTGTGTATGTTGTGAATAACTATAATTATTGCATCATGCTGTTTTGATGAACATTTGTTTCTAATTTTTCTTAATTGCAAAATCAATGCTGCATTGAGCCTCCCTGTGTTTCTGTATGCACATGGAGCAGTTTCCTGGATGTCCATGCTTAAAACTCCAAACTCTTTCCCTAGAGCTTGCTGAGGGAAGATGGCCTGTGTGGTTGAAAGTTTTTTTCTAATATTAAATATGTGTTACTGTATAAGAAATTCATTGTCAATATAATTGATTTCTATTTTGTACTAAAATGATACTGTAATTTCTTACTTTACTAGAAATTATTTGTAAATATAGCTTGGTTGTTTTCCCCTTTTGGGATTATAAGTGATTCTGTTGCCACACTATATTTTTTGCTAGCCTGATTGCTACCTTAGGAGTTTCATGGAAAGAGAATAAATGGTTCAAAGGGGACCAAAAACACTTTAAAGATTCCTGGTACATATTGCCAATCAATAGGATGCTATTTCAGCTAGACTGTGGAGATGAAACAAAACGTTTTGAAACCTCATTAGTGTGGTTGTACTAAGTCCTCCTGAATATAATTAGAGAAAATTTAAAGTAGCACAAGGTAAGCAATCATCAGAAGAATAACTCCCAGTTAGTTCATAACTCAGTTTCTGAACCACTCGGTGGCACACCAGTGGGTGCATACAACCCTGTATACAGTGCTTGCAGGGAGGCAGGAGGGTCTGTGGCATCACCCATCCTAACACATACATCTAAGGAGTTAGCAACACTTCATTGGCCATGGATGTCCTGTGGGACATACTGTGGGGAAGCCCATCCTGCAGGGGTGCCCGTAGCTAGTGCCAGTCATGGTTTATGACAGCAGAGTAACTCATATAATATACCTGGCTTTGAGGTAGCACATTCCTCCTCAGTAAAATCTTGCAAAGTTTGACTCTTTCTTGCTTACAGCATCTGTTCAATTCAGTTCAGCACTCAGTATGTGTCAGCCCCTGTGCTAGAAATACGGATATAGACTATTTTCTGGGTTCATTGCTGCGGAAGCTGGTCTATAAGACAGAGAAAGGTTGGTGAGCAAATGCTTAGAACACAATAGGATAGTAATGATAAAGAGACATACAAACTAATGCTGAATGGTTTCATCACCCTGTGAATAAGAAGTTATAATAGAATAAGCCTCTTATGGTAAGTATAATGGTGGTGGAGGGATAGAATTTTCCCAGAGGAGCCAATGTTTAAACTGAATCATGAAAGATAAAGTATTTACTGGTCAGACAAAAGAATGAAGATGATTTCAGGCAGAGACAATTTGCCAACAAACATACTTTGTAAATTAATTGGGAAATGACCTGGCACTTAGAGGTGAGACAGAAAAGAATTCACCCTGGTAGAACCCCCACCTGTTTTCCCTAAGGAACCCCCACCTGTTCCTTAGAGAAAAAGGAGCAGAAAGGCAGACCAGAACTCCAGGGCTGGGACCTTCCATCTGTGTAGAAACAGGAGTAAGTCCCCACAGAGTAAACTGTCTAGAGTTCTCACTCCAGAGTGTGGAATCATGATTTCTCAGCATAAAATTGACTTCTTTCTCTGAAGTTCTGCCTCCAAGAGCACTTTGGTTAGATCTCTTGACTGATTCTACCATGTTTTGGCTATTGCTGGCAGGACTCTGACACTATGTACTGGGGGGAAAGCAGGCCCATAGGCACTGTCCTTAGAGAATTCAGGCCTAAAACTTCTTATTAAACATGAGATCCTGACCTTCTCTAACACACATCTTGGAACAGTTTTTCCTGATTTCTAGAGAGTAACCCAAAGCCCTTTCTCTTTCCCAAAGCCTTGTGTAAGCCAGCTTCAGCAGGCTTAAGTGGTCAGTGGGCGAGGCTAGACTACAGCATGCTGGGGTGCCATCTCTCTGGCTCCATGAGCCGTTGGACAGCTAGGGGATTGTCCTTCTCCACTGAATAAATGACATTTGGGACCCATTATTTTCCATAATTATTGTAATATAACTTAATAAAACTAAATGCTTTATTTGTGTTGCTGCTTGACAGCAAGTTTCCTTAACAACACAACACCATTGTATCCCTACAGAAGCAGCTGCACGAGGCAACGGAGCGATGACACATACTTGGAATTTTCTCGCTCTTGCAGTCGTGTTTCCCAATGACTCTCCTGTGAAAGGAATAAAAGTGCTCTGCTGTAACAGGCCGGCGGGCACCCCATCTGCTCTCTGTACTCCCCAGCAAATACTAGAATGGCCGATTGTATTAAAAACTAGGAGCAACTCTACTGAAGACATTCTAGGTGGCACCTATTGTGCCAAGAAATTTCTCTTTGATATTTCAGATCCTTTCTTCAACTCTGAGCAGTGGGCTTCATCTTGAAAAGGAGAGATGAGAAACCAAGTCAGAAACTGTAAGAAAAATTGCACAAGATGACATTGTTAGGAAGAGGTGGCTGGATTTGGCTCACCCCAAAGTCTGAAGTCTCAGGACTTGATACCTGCAGGAGTGAAGAAGCCAACTCAGGCCAGGGCTGAGAGTAGGCGGAGAATATGGAGTGTATCTCTGTATTTGCCTCTTCCCTACTCTCCTCCCCTGGGTGCTGAAAGAATCTCACCGTAACATTCCCTGATTTCTTTGGGGGATCTAGAGTGTTATCAGTGGGCTCTTTACTTAATTTTTACTTTCATGTCTAGATCTCTGTTCATGCTCTTCTTATACTTTAAAACAAATCTCTCCTTTTTTGTCTTGAACTCTTATCTCCAGAATAGTGATGACACTGGTTCTAAGACTTTCCCCTGCTCTATGCTTTTGGTAAGCATCCCAGGAGAGATTAACTCTGGCCGCTGGGACTCTGTATGATGTTGAACTGTCTACCAGGGTGAATTCTTTTCTGTCTCACCTCTAAGAATCAATTCAGATGATGACAGGTAAGATAATTCTACTATTACCAACACAGGTGGAAGGGCTGCCACCCCACTGCTTAAACATGGTGGTCAACCCGTGGGACTAAGGAGGGCTTTGCAAGTCACAAAGGCATTCCATTCATGGAAGCAGATCCATTCTCCTCATATCCACCTAAATGTAGGCAAAGAAAACAAAGTTCCTTGCCCCAAAATGCTTGCACATCCCAATGGCTTGATCCATATGTGTGATTCTGATGTTATAAAATATTAAGCAAAAAATATTTAAATGTTTTATTAACAATCCATTCTTATCACTATGAAAGCCACCCTTAATTGAGCATTGTTCTGGAACGACTGTGTTTTTCCCAGCATTGCTTTTAAGCTGAAAAAGCCCTGCAAGTTTGTCTGTTATATAGAGGGCAATGGGAACTATTACAATTACCCTCGAACACCTTTGACTTCCTGCCTGCCTGCCTGTCTGCCTTCCTGCCTCCCTTTCTTACTAATTAAGGCTTTATAGCCATAGCAGTTTCTGAAGTTACAGTTAGCAAGAAACTTTTCATTCAATATAAAAGAAAGGTATGAACTACTACTACTAATATAACATGGCAGGAACTGTCAGAGCTCTTAGAAGCTGTGGAAAGTCAAAGAAGCACCATCCATCCCTTCCTGAATAGATGTGGTTCAGGGAACGTGACTTTAAAGGAGGTAGCATGTGATGGGCACCAGGATGAGCAGAAAGCCCTGAATGCCATTCCAGTTTATCTCCTACAAAGCAGAGGGATCTTTACATATTTGAAATATTCAAAAGACTTGGCCTTTCCAGTATCAAGAATGACACAGATTGTGTAATGTTCCTACAAATATCCTAGACATTAAAAAGTGAGCAGAATTATGAGTGCATTTGATAACCTAGATTAAATAGCAAAATTCCTTGAAAAACACAAGTAATCATACATGACAAAGAATAGAAAAACTCTAAGAGCTCCATATTTCCTAAAGAAACTGAATTTATAATTAAAATCTTCCATAACAAACAAAACAAAACAAAATCTCTAGACCCAGATGGTTTCACTGGTAAACTTCATCAAATATTTAAAGAATGTTTTTTAAAAAATCTAACAAAGTCACTCAAACTAAATGAAGTGACAACTACTCGCTTTATTTTATAAGACTACCATAACCCTGATACCCAAACCTGGAAAATTACAATAAAGTAATATTGTATAAATACAGATGCAAAAAATTTTATTAAATTTAGTAATTCAAATCCAGAAATATACAAGAAATATAATTCACCATAGTAACAGAATAAAAAATAAAAACCATATAATCATCTCAGTAGGCATTGAAGAAAATCTTTGACAAAAGTTAACTTCCTTTTGTGTAAGAACTTTCATTAAACGATGAATAGAAGAAAACCATTGCAGTTTGTTAAGGGATGTCTATAAAAAATAACAATGAGCTACTGACTGCTTTTTCTGTAACACTGAGAATAAGACAAGATTATCCACTCTTTCTATTTCTATCCTCCATAGTACTGGAAACCCAAATTAGGGTAATAGGCAGAAAAGAGAAACAAAAGACATGAAGACTTGGATAAGTGAATGTAAACCTGGCATTTTTTGTGGATGACATGTTTACTTATAAAGAAAATTTGAAAATTCTAATAGATCCCACAAAACTGCTAAGTACTAAGTGAACTTAACTATATGTAGAATACAAGTCAATATATAAAAATTTATTGATTTCTATATACTAGCAATAAATATTTGAAAAATTAGTTTTAAAGAGTCCATTTTAATTTCATCAAAAATGCAAAATACTTAGGAATATATTTAACTAAATATGGGTAAGATTTTTACTTTGAAAATCTCAATACATTGCTAAGAGAAGTAAATAAATAGGACATAAGCAGTGTTCATGAATTGAAGGACTCAATGGTGTTATGACGTCACTTCTCTCCAACTTGTCCTGTAGATTAACTGAATTCCCAAAGTCCCATCAGACATTTTTGTAGACATTGAGAAGTTGATTCTGAAGTTTATATGAAAATGCAAATAATCTATTAGGTTGATGCAAAAGTAATTGCAGTTTTTGCTATTAAAAGTAATAGACTAGCTAAAACAATCTTGAAAAAAAAGGCAAAGTTGAAGGACTTGCACTACTGATTTCAAGATCACCTATACAACTAAAGTAATGAAGACATTATGGTTTTGGAATAAGGATGTTGAAAACAAGGATTGGCAAAATACAGCTGTGGGCAAAATAAAGCCGTTACTTGCTATCATACTGCCTGATATTCTACAGAGATAAGAATATTTTTTATATTTTTAAAAGTGTGACAAAACCAAAAGAATAATCGTATTCTATGGCACTCAAAGATTATGTGAAGGTTAAATTTGTGTCCACGAAGAAAGTTTTACTGGAACACAGCCATGCTCATTTGTTTATCTGTTTTCTGTGACTGCTTTCCCACTATAAGAACATAGTTAAATATTTGTATCACAGATCATTATGGCCAGTAAGACCTAACATGATTACTCACATTGGCCCTTTACAGAAAAAAAAAATTCAATCCTTGGACAAACAGATCAAAAGAGCAGAATACAGAGGCCCGAAGTAGGCCCATATATGTAGGATAAATAAGCTTTCAACAAAAGAGCCCAGAAAAGTGTTCTCAACAAATAGATCTGTAACTGGGTAAGTACATGGGAAAATCTGAACCTAGATACTACTTCACATCCTAATAGAGTTAATTCGTGATAGAGCATAGATTTAACTTAAAAGCTACTAGAAGAAAACGTAGAAGAATATATTTGTAACCTTGAGGTAAATAGGGACTCATTTTTGAGAAGACACAAAAAGCAACCATAAGAGAACAAGATTGATAAATTGGATTTGTCGTAACGAAACCTAAAACCCAAGACAGGATGCCATTAAGAAAATTAAAAAGCAAGCCATAGAGTGGGAAAAAACATTCACAATATAGTATCTGACAAAAGACTTCGATCTAAAATATATAAAGAACTCCTGGGAGTCAATAGTGAAATGAAACTAACCCAATTTAAAAAGTGGATACGAGGCTTCTTTCTATAGCCACATCACAAAAGAAAATATACGATTAACCAATAAACATAAGAAAATGTGCTTGTGTTAGTAATCAACCAGAAAATGCAAATTAAAATCACAATCAAATATTATTAAACATTCGATAGAAAGATTAACCTTAAAAACCCTGACAGCACTAAATGTCACTTTAGTGCTGTTTCTGAGGATGTTTCTCAGGCTGTTTCTGAGGATACGGAATAATGTTTCTGAGGATATGGAATAACTTGAACTTACATACCTTGGTGTTAGGAATGTAAAATGACACAGCATACTTGGAAAGTTGTTCCATTTTCTCATAAAGTTACACATAAACCTATCTTAGGACCTAAGATTTTCACTCCTAGGTATTTACTCAAGATGCATACAAACATATTTTTACAAAAAGACTGAATAAGACTATTCATAATAACTTTATTCACAACAGCCAAGAGCTGTCACAGAGTTTTTTGACAATCCAAATATTTGTCAAAATGACAATGATTACAAAAATTCAATATAAAAATTGAAATGTATTTTCCAAAAAAGATGATGATTCATTGCTATATACAACAAGATGGATAAATTTCAAAAATAATTTTGTTTGTAAAAAGCTAGGCAATAGAGTGTATGTATTACATGATTTCATTTAGATTGGGGTGTCCAGTCTTTTGGCTTCCTTGGGCCAGATTGGAAGAAGAATTGTCTTGGGCCACACGTAAAATACTCTAACACTAACAATAGCTGATGAGCTAAAAAAAAAAAAAAATTAAAAAATCTCATCATGTTTTAAGAAAGTTTATGAATTTGTGTTGGGGCACATTTAAAGCCATCCTGGGCCACATGAGGCCTACGGGCCACTGGTTGGACAAGCTTGATTCACATAAAGTTATAGAACAGATAAAATTAGTCTATGGTGATAGAAATGAGAACAGTTATTACTTAGTGTAATGGAGATTGACAGAATGAGGGTGTGAGGCAATCTTGGCTTCAGACTTGTTTATGCTGTGGCTTTAAAGTGACAAATAAAAACTTAAATTTTATATGCTGAAATTATATTTTGTTCACATATGTGTATTTATTTGAAGTGGATGAGATATTTAGTTATAGTCTTCAAAGATCTGTCAATCTTCTGAAATAAGGCTACTCTCAAATTTGTTGTGCAAATTGGTACAGTAAATATCAAAGTGGTAAACTCTTGTTACAGACAGAATTGTGTCCACCCCTCCTGCCCAGTTTGTATGATGAAGTTGTAATTTTCAATGTGATTGTATTTGGAGATATAACCTAAGGAAGTAAGTAAGGTGAAGTGAGGTCATAGGGTGGGGTACTAATCTGGTAGGTTGATGTCTCTGTAAGAAGAGGAGGAGACACCAAGGAGGTGTCTCTCCATGCACATCCACAGAGTCATGGCCGTAAGAGGACACAGTGAAAAGGTGCCTTACCAGACGTCCATGCTTCTGGCACCCTGATTTTGGACTTTCAGCCACCAGAACTGTGAGAAAATAAATTTATGTTGTTTAAGAAACCCAGTTTGTGGTATTTTGTTATGGTATCCTGAGCTGACAAATATAAATCTTCTGAGAGTTGTTAAGGAAGGTATGATGCTCTAGAATAGAGTTGGGCAGTCTTTTTCTGTAAAGGGCTAGACAGTAAATATTTTAGGCTTTACAGACCATATAGTTTGTTGCAAATATGCAGCTCTTCTGTAGAGGGAAGAGTCATGGGCAATATGTAAACAAATAGGAGTGTCTGTGTTCCAATAAAACTTTATTCATAAAAGGTAGGTGTCATTCTTCAAAGAGGACTATGAAAAAGAAAAAGTTGGTGCCTGCACCCACAGACATTCCCCACAACCCACTCTGACTCCACTGAGCACAGAGGACCAGCAGGTCCCTGGGAGTTGTGGGTCTCCTGGTCACCTGTTGGCTTGGGCAACCCCTAAGGGAGTGGAGAGTGCAGCCCGCCAGGGCCTGCCTTGGGGCTAAGGAAATGTGGGTGCAGTGCCAGTGATTAGAGGGGCCTCCTCCAAGGCTTGTGAATGAACTTGGTAAGGGGAGTTCATCTCTCACCTCCTCCTCCATTTCCTGCTCCTCAGAGCACTGCTGAGAATGCACTGAAATACAAAACAGGTGCTAAGAGCCTAGTGCCATCTAGTGTGTCGCAGCCTGAATTACACCACCAAACAAAAATAAATTCCTCCAGCGCGCATTGCTGGTGAAACCCAATGCAGGAAGCTAGCCTCAACTAAGGAACCCGTACAGAGCCTTGGTCCTCTGAAAGCACCCAGAAATGAAGCCAAGTGACTATACGTAACATACAACACTGTCTATAAAAACAAAAGACCCTTCCAAATGACAGCAACTTCAAAAAAAGAAACACCAACCCTCTCAGTTGAGGAGAAACCAGTGCAGGAACCCTTGCAATTCAGTAAGTCAGAGTGTCTCCTTACTTCCAAAGGATCCAACTAGCTCCCCAGCAATGGACCCTAACCAGACTTAGATGTCCAAAATGACAGACGTAGAATTCAGAATCTGGATGACAAGGAAGCTCAATGAAATTCAAGAGAAAGTTAAAACCCAATCCGAAGACCCAAGTAAAGTAATCCAAGAATTGAAAGATGACATAGCCATTTTAAGAAAGAACCAAACTGAACTTCTGGAATTGAAAAATTCACTACAGAAATTTCAAAATAAAATTGGAACTCTTAACAACATAATAGAGCAAACTGAAGAAAGAATTTCGGAGCTCAAAGTCTGGTCTTTCAAGTCAACCCAGATAAAAAAAAATAAAATAAAATAAACAGAACTTCTGAGAAATATGAGATTATTTAAAGAGACCAAACCTATGACTCACTGGCATTTCTGAGAGAGAAGAAAAGGTAGTAAGCAACTTGAAAAACATATTTGAGGCTATAGGCCATGAAAAATTCCCCAGTCTTGGTAGAGAGATCAACATGCAAACTTAAGGAATGCAGAGAACCCCTGCAAGATACAAGACAACCATCCCTAAGACACACAGTTATCAGACTTTCCAAGGTCAATGCCAGTAATGGTATTTCCTAGTTTCTCTTCTAGCATTTTTATAATTTTAGGTCTTCTATTTAAATATTTATTTAATCTTGAGTTGACTTTTGTATATGGTGAAAGATGGGGATCCAGTTTCAATCTTCTGCAGTAACTACTAGCCAGTTATCCTAACACCATTTACTGAATTGGGACTCTTTTCCCCATTGCTTGTTATTGTCGACTTTGTCGAAGATCAAGTGGTTGCAGGTGTGCAGTTTTATTTCTAGGTTCTCTATCCTGTTTTGTTGGTCTATGTGTCTGCTTGTTTTTCGTTTGTTTTGTTTTGTTTTGTTTTGTTTTTACCAGCATCATACTCTTGGTTACCATAGCCTTGTAGTATAGTCTTAAGTCAGGTAGTGAGGCGCCTCTGGCTTTTCTCTTTTTGCTTAGGATTGTTTTGGCAACTTGGGCTTCTTTGTTGTTGTTGCATAGGAATTTTAGGATAGTTTTTTTCTAATTCTATGAAAAATGACATTGGTAATTTGGTAACATTGAATCTGTAACTTGCTTTGGGCAGTATGACCATATTAACAATATTGATTCTTCATATCCATTAACATGAAATATTTTTCCATTTATTTGTGTCATCTCTGATTTATTTCAGCAGTGTATTTTAATTCTCATTATAGCTATCTTGATTAGCTGTATTCCTAGGTATTTTATTCTTGGCTATTCTTTGGCTATTGTAAATGGGATTGCATTCTTGATTTGGCTCTCAGCTCAGATATTATTAGTGTATAGAAATATTATTAATTTTTCTGCATTGATTTTGTATCCTGAAACTTTACTCAAGTGTTTTATCAGTTTTAGGAGCCTTTTGGCAGAGCCCGTGGGGTTTTCTAGGTATAGAACCATCATTTGTGAAGAATGATAATTTTGCCTCCTCTCTTCCTATTTGGATGCCTTTTATTTCTTCCTCTTGCCTGATTGTTCTGGCTAGGACATCCAGTACTAGTTGAATAGGAATGATGAGAGTGGGAATCCTTGTCTTGCTCCAGTTGTCAAGGGGAATGCTTCCAGCTTTTGCTGATTCAGTAGAAGTTGCCTGTGGGTTTGTCATATATGGCTCTTATTATTTTAAGGTATGTTCCCTCAATGTCTAATTTTTTGAGAGTTTTTTTTATCATGAAAGGATGTTGAATTTTATTGAAAGCCTTTTCTACCTCTCTTAAGATTATGATTTTTTAAAAAAATTCTGTTTATGTGGCGAATCATATTTATTGATTTGCATATGTTGAACCAATCTTGAATCCCAGTAATGAAGCCCACTTCATTGTTATGAATTAACTTTTAGATGTGCTGCTAGCTTCAGATTGCTAGTATTTTGTTGAGGATTTTTGTGTCTATATTCATCAGGGATATTGGCCTGAAGTTTTTTTTGTTATTGTTGTATCTCTGCTCGGTTTTTGTGTCAGAATGATACTGGCTTTGTAGAATAAGTTAGGGAGAAGTCCCTTCTCCTCAGTGTTTTTGGAATAATTTCGGTAGGACTGGTACTAACTTTTCTTTGTATATCTGTTAAAATTTGGCTGTGAATCCATGTAGTCCTGGGCTTTCTTTTAGTTGTAGCCTTTTTATTACTGATTCAATTTTGAAACCTGTTATTGGTATGTTCAGGATTTCAGTTTCTTCCTGGTTCAATCTTAGTAAGCTGTGTGTTTCCAGGAATTTATCCATTTCTTCTAGTTTTTCTGGTTTGTGTGCATAGAAGTGTTCATAAAAGTCTCTGAAGGTTTTTTGTATTTCTGTGAGGTTGGTTCTAATGTCATTTTTGTAATTTCTGATTGCATTTATTTTGATTTTATCTATTTTTTCTTCATTAATCTAGCTAGTGGTCTGTTACTCAGTGTTTATTCATTCAAAAGACAAACTTTGGTTTCATGGATGTTTTGTGTTAATGTTTGCATCTCAATTTATTTCAGATTAGCTCTGATTTGGGGTATTTATTTTTTGCTGCTAGACTTGGGATTGGTTTGCTCTTGTTTTTATATTTCCTCTAGGTGTAATGTTAGGTTGTCAGAGATCTTTCTAACGTTTAGATAAAGGCATTTAGTGCAATAAACTTTCCTCTTGACACTGCTTTATCTAGTTCCCAAAGAATCTGATATGTTGTGTCTTTGTTTTCATTGGTTTCAAATAATTTTTTGTTTCTGTCTTAATTTTATTCTTTATCCAAAAGCCATTCTAGAGTAGGTTGTTTAACTTCCATGTAATTGTTTGGCTTTGAGAGATCACCTTTGTATTGATTTCTATTTATCTTGTACTATGGTCCGTCTGAGAGTGTGGTTGGTATGATATCAATTTTTCTGAATTTGTCATGACTTGCTTTATGGCTCCATATGTGGTTAATCTTAAAGTATATGCCATGTGCAGATGAGAAGAATGTATATTCTATTATACTTTGGTGGAGCATTCTCTAGATGTCTACTAGGTCTGATTGGTCAAATGTTGAGTTTAAGGTGAGAACGTCTTTGATAGATTTCTGCCTCAATGAACTGTCTAACACCGTTAGTGGGGTGTTAAAGTTTCCCACTACTATTATGTGGTTATCTTAATCTCTTTATAGATTCCTAATACTTCGTTTTGTGAATCTGGGTGCTCCAATGTTTGGTGTGTATATATTTAGGATAGGTAGGTCTTCATGTTGAATTGAACAACACTATGTAATGTCCTTCTTTGCCCTATTTGATCAGTGTTGGTTTAAAAATCTGTTTTGTCGATATGAGGAGAGCACCCCCTGATCATTGTTTTGCATTTGCCTGATAGATATTCCTCCATCCCTCTAATTTGAGCCTATGGGTGTTGTTACTTGTGTAATGGGTCTCTTGAAGACAGCAGACAATTGAGTCTTGCTTCTTGGTTCAACTTGCCACTCTGTGCCTTTTAAGTGGGATGTTTAGCCCATTTATTTACATTCAAGGTCAATATTGATAAGTGAGGAATTTATCTTGTAATTTTGTTGTTAGCTGGTTGTTATGTAGAATTAGTTGTAGAGTTGCTTTATAGTGTCAATAGGCTATGTACTTAAGTGTGTTTCTTGTGGTGGCAGGTATCATTTTTCATTTCCACGTTTAGAACTACTTTTAGGACCTCTTGTAAGGCAGGTTTAGTGGTAATGAATTTCCTTAGTATTTGCTTGTTTGAAAATTATTTTATTGGCCGGGTGCAGTGGCTCACGCTTGTAATCCCAGCACTTTGGGAGGCCGAGGTGGGAGGATCACAAGGTCAGGAGATCGAGACCATGGTGAAACCCCGTCTCTACTAAAAATACAAAAAATTAGCCGGGCGTGGTGACGGGCGCCTGTAGTCCCAGCTACTCGGAGAGGCTGAGGCAGGAGAATGGCGTGAACCCGGGAGGTGGAGCTTGCAGTGAGCCGAGATTGCACCACTGCACTCCAGCCTGGGTGACAGAGCGAGATTCCGTCTCAAAAAAAAAAAAAAATTATTTTATTTTTATTTTTCTTGTAAAACTTAGTTTTGCAAGATATGAAATTCTTGGTTGAAATTTATTTTCCTTAAAGATGCTAAAAATTGGCCCCCAGTCTCTTCTGGTTTGCAAGGTTTCTGCCAAAAGTTCTGCTGTTAGCCTGATAAGGTTCCCTTTGTAAGTGGCCTGCCCCTTCCCTTTAGCTGCCTTTAAGATGTTTTTCTTTTGATTTGACCCTAGGTAATCTAATGACTATGTGTCTTTCAGATAGTCATCTTATATAGTATCTTACAGGGATTCTCCGAATAGACCACACATGTTTCTTGGAAGGAGGACAGAGCCTAGCAAGGATGCTATGGGCCCCCAAGGAGAGCCTGTAACAGAGAAGGAAGCAGTGAGTACCACAGCTGGAGGTTTCGGTGGGCTACACTGAAAGGAGGAAGGAACTAAGCCTAGGAAGCGTGGATATGATTCAGGCATGTGGCATTTGAAGAGGACAAGCCAGTTAGAAAGATATTAGCAGACTTAGAAGTTTAAAACTATTCATGAACACTTCAAGTTGGTTAGTTTGACTGAAGCCTAATGCACTTTTTAGAGGAATGAGGGGCAGTGTGATGGAGGAAGGAGCTGGAGGATGACCACCTTGGTCCTAGCATGGGGCAGTGTGGCCTTTTCTTGGGAACCAACTGTCTTAAACTGGGTTCCGGGGGCAGCAGTATCTGATGATGTGGTACTAGGTGTTCTACAATGATTGCCCTTGGCTTCCACCAGATAAAAAGAGATGGGGACATAGGAGAAAACTTACAGTCAGATATATTTGGAAAATGATGGGTTAATGAAGTTATGCGTTTATCTTTCTGTGTGATTCATCAGACCCTCTCATGGATCAATTGGCTTTGGAATATCCTTTAGAGGCAGAACATGTGGCACTTCCCATTTGGAAATTGTTTGTTTTACCAGGATCTGGCATACGTAGGCGCCCCATTTTAAAGTTTGGGGTAAAAAGAAAGCTTTCCAAGTGATGTTTCAAAATATTAACCTTCTGTTGATGTAGATTAGCATTAGTTTTTAATCTAGCACACCCAGGGTTCTTGCCCTCGAGATAGGCTCAGAAATATCCAAACGACCAGTTCTACTTGCTCCTGTCTTGTTCCTGTAGCCGAAGCCCCGAGGCGCCCTCTCCAGGGATGAAGAAATTGGCAGCAGGAGGAATGGAGTCCGGGAGCCTCCAGCTCCAGCCTCTGCTCCCCACAGCGGCTCTGCTGGAGCCAAGGTGCCAGTCAGAGCTGCCCATCTGCGGCCCTCCTTGCTTTCCTGCTGCGGAGGAACAGAGGCAGGAGGTGAGGGCCTCCGGGCGGGCCAGTGATTGCTGGCACGCACCCTCCAAAGAGCTGTGGCAGGGGCCAAGTTACGAGCTGCCTCCTTGGAGAAACAGCCTCACATCTGTGAGAAGGGCCTGCAATGGAGCCCATACTCAGGTGGAAAGAACTGGGAGGTTTCTGGCCAGTTGCTTCTGTTTTTAGATTGTGGTAGTGAGGTGTGTGCATGTGTGTGTGCACGTGTGTGTGCATGCGTGTGTGCATGCGTTAGCCCAGTGGCAGGCGCTTTTCACTATGAACATAAAGATAGAAAAAGAGATCAGTGTGCACACGAAATCGTTGTAAAGATGATATTCAGTGTCTTTAGCTACCACTAAGAAGTGCAATGGGTTAAAGTTACCGATCGCTTACTTCTGACAGCTGAGTGTGCGCTGGCTGCATTGGAGCCCTCTGCTCCCTGACGGGCAGTCGCTGGCCTGTGCCCTGTGCCGGCAACCCAGGCTCACCTGTGCCCCTGCAGGGACCCCACCGCCCTCAGCTGTCTCTGGCTCCCTCTTGGAGTCGAGCCCTGCCGCCCTCTACCCAGGTTTTCTAGTTTCTCATGGGCCCTCCGGGCGTGGAGGAGGACCTGGCGTCTCTCCTTTGGGCTCAGCAACCTCCTAACGTGGTGCTGGCTTCTGCCCCCTGCAGCCGCAGGATGCAGAGGGGCCGCTGGGGTACTGTCTTGATGAGGGCCCCGCAGTCCCCGCAGGCTGGGCGGCTTCTGAGGAAAGGCCTGGGGCAGGGCTCTGGAGCTGGGCAGGGCTCACGCCCTCCGGACTTTGGAGGCTGGATCCTGGGCCAGAGGCGAAGGCCCCTGGAACCGGGCTGTGTCGCCCACAGTTCTGCCTGGAAGGTGGAGGATGAATGTTGGCTCCTGCCCTCTACGGGGTCAATGGGATCCTTTGAGCCAGGACTTTTTTCCAGTTTCTGAATCCAATTGTAAATCCCTCATTTTTTTTTAAACCTCTTTCAGACGTCAGAGTTTTAAAAAGTTGTCCTCGAAAAACTTTCTAATCTAGAGAGAGAAACAGCGCGGCAACTTCTAAGTGGTGCTGGCTAGAAAGTCAGGAGACTTGGCAGTTACAGCTTTCTAAAGATCTGAATGCAAATGTCGTCTGGAGCACTGGAGTATTCCGAGGCCCCTGGGTGACGAAAGTGGGGGAGAAATGAGAGGGCGGGGGTGCGCTAAATAAGGGGGGATTTCAATCCTGTCCTTCCCTGGGCTTGGGTAACCCAAGGTATTGGAGAGTCGAAGTGTGCTCTTGGTTTTACTGCTACCACGAAGAGATGAAAAGGGAGCCGCAGACTTGTGGTCCTTTCCCTGACCTGGTAAGAGAAATATTGCAGGGTGTTTCAGGATGATGCTGGGAAGAGGCAGGAGCCCTGTCTGTCTCAGAGGGTCTGCAGGGCACTTCCCCGAGGGCAGGTGGTGCGGACACAGACGAGCTTGGGGCCTCCTTCCTCTTGGCCTCCCTCTGGCCTGGACCCTGAGCTCTGCCTGGGGGTGATGCAGGGAAGCCCCCCATTCCCTTGGACCAGGCATCTGCACCTCTGGGCTGGTCTCTCGGGGGCTGAGGGTGAAGGAGGAAGGAGGGAAGTGCACACGCGGGTCAGAGGCCATGCTGGGTGTCGGGAGCCCATATTTTATTTAGTGCTCCCAACTGCCCTGTCACATAGCAATGGCCACTATTCTCATTTTATAAATGAGAAGATGCAGGTTCAGAAGGGTTAAATAGCCTGTGGTCCTACCATAAATGAGACCCTGGTCCTCTGAGTCCCACACAGGAGTCTGCTGACTTTGCTCCAGGCAAGGAGCGGTGCAGGCTTCACAAGGACAGACTCCATGTCAGCCTCTCCTTGCCCAGTCTGCGAGGCAGGCAGTGTCAAAGGGCCTGCAGGAGAAGGAGGGCGGACCTTCCAGGAGCAGGGCTGGAAGACACTGCCAGGCCCCAGTCAATGGCTTTTTGACGCTGGAAACTTCCGAGGAGAGAGTAGGAGCATTCAGGACAGTCCTTAACAAAGAGGGGGGAGTTTTTGCAGCTGCCACCCCAGAGAGAAGGCAGCATTACTTCACACTGCTGGCTGATGTCCTGTGGGGACAAATGCTGGGGTTTTACTCAGGGCTGACCTGCTTCGGAGGGCCCCCACCTGCCTGGGGCTGGCCATAGGTCACCTGCAGCCTGGGCTCCCCGAGATCCTTCACTAGCCCTTCCCAGTTACTTTTGTCCTTTCTGGTTCTGTGATAACACAATATAATGATGACAATGATGTGTGTTTATCAAATGCTTATTTGCCAGGTCCACGCTCAGGGCAGTCTCAGGCCATAGGTGCTATCCTAGTCCCCGCCCTACCCATGTGGAGACCCTGGAGGAGGGTGCAGGAGGCTTCCTCACCATCTTCCCACTCTACTGCCCCTTTCCCGTCCGTACCCCAATGGTGGCCAGTCCAGTGAGAAAGATGATCTTCTTCTGGGATCTTTCTTCCAAATAGAAAGACTCTCCCCTCATAATTAATAGTCAGCTTAGAGATGCTTACTTTCAAAGGAAGCAGCAGGTGTATTAATAAATATTGTAAATCTTTTTGTCCTCACAACCTACTGATGCTACACTCACAGCTTTTAGATTTTAAAAAGCTGTGGATAGAGATTTTTCAAGGCAAAATTTTGTGTCTATGGTTTGCAAAGCTACTCTCAAAGCATAGTTTCAGCCCCAAGAATAGGCACGCCATTTACTTATGATGTTCATGCCTAACATTGATTTTTTTAATCCTGACTTGCATATTTTTGAAATATAGTGTGTAGTTTTATTTTCAACCAAACTATATGAAGAATGAAATATATTGGCTGGGCATGGTGGCTCATGCCTGTAATCACTTTGGGAGGCTGAGGCAGGAGGATTGCTTGAGCCCAGGAGTTTGAGACCAGCCTGGGCAGCATGGTAAAACTCAGTATCTACAAAGAGTACAAAAGTTAGCCAGGTGTGGTGGCATACACCTGTGGTCCCAGCTACTTGGGAGGCTGAGGTGGGAGGATTGCTTGAGCCCAGGAGGTTGAGGCTGCAGTGAGCCAAGACTGTGCCACTGCACTCCAACGTGGGCAACAGGGTGAGACCCTGTCTCAAAAAAAAAAAAAAAAAGAAAAAGAATAAAACATACTGAAATATTAAAAGTTACATTGTCTAGATGGTAAAAATATGGGCAATTTTAATTTTATTTATTTTAAAATTATTCGTAAGTAAAATGGACAACTGTAATGATATGGGGAAACATTTAAAGAAAATATGTCCTTTATTTTTTATTTTGTAATAAATATGTGATATTCATCATATAAAAATATCGGATATCTATGTAATAAAATGGGAACAGTATTTGCCTGATAGCATCGATGATAAGAAGTATTTTCTCTCATACTGTCTATAAATTTCAAATTTACAACAATTAAATATGAACTCATTTTATTTTTTCAGCTTCATTGAAGTATAATTGACCAATAAAATTTGCATGTATTAAAAGTGTACAACTTGATATTTGTATATATTGTGAAATGATCACCAAAAGCTAATTTACATATCCATAGCCTCACAGGTACCCCTTCCTTCCTTCCTTCCTTCCCTCCCCTCCCTCCCTCTCTCTTTCTCTCTCTTCCTTTTCTTTTGTTTTCTTTCTTTTTTGCGCAGTGCGAATACTTCGGATCTACCCCGTTACCAAACATTTTTAGAGAGTAGGGCTAAGCTGAAAGGAGTATTTCATGTATATCTCAGGTTCTGCACTTCTGAAATGGATTCCAAATAGTGTGTGGATCCTGGAAGTCCTTATAACCTTGTCTGTATTCATCCTTCTGTTCTCTGTCTCACGTCAGGTCAGGAATGGACAGGAGTGGGCAGGATGGAGTGCAGGCATCCTTCTTGGCCTGGGAGGACAGCCTTGGGAGGACACAGTGTCATGGGCTCTGAGAGCATCACCCAAGGCTAATGGGCTCCTGCAGATGCTCCTCGCAGCAGCAGAGTGAGGCCAGTATCTTGTAAAATGTTCCACAAACTTCTATGCACTTGCAGGCATGTGGACAATGGATAGGAACCCACGGTGGGCAATTCAGAGTGTCTGTTCAAGGAAGTTGTACTTTATGTTAATGCTCATGTTTTCTTGGAACTAGATAAAACCTCTGTGGAGCATTATTAGGTTTTCGGAATAATTTTTCTTTGTTGAGAGCACTTAAAGTGGGAACTGAGACTGGCTCCTTCACCCCCACCCCAGGAGGCCTAGAGAGGAATCGCTGGCCTGAGCCAGAAACAGGAAAGCAGGGGAGAGAGGAGGAGACGGTGGGGACGTGTTCCCCGATGTGCCCATTTCCTAGCTGTTATGTGGAGTGTGTGTGTGTGAGCATGTGTGTGTGTGCATGTGTGTGTGTGCACATGTGTGTATGTGCACAGGTGCATTTGTTCATGTGTGTGCATGCATGTGTGTCTGTGTACGTGTGTTTGTGCGCGTGTGTGTGTGTGTGTGTGTGTGTGCATACATGCTCAGCAGCACAGCCTGGTGAAGGGCCTGGAGTGGCATGGGGGGAAACGCAAGGTGAATCTGAAAAAGAAGGACCACCACGGCTGAGAGAAATTTGCAGGAGGGAAATGTGGGGGAGAGCTTGGAACTCTCACTGTCTCTGGAACGGGGGTCCAACAAGCTCACCTCAGCGGCTTGAGGGTTCTGATCACTGCATCTACCGTGTCCTAATGTTACAGTAGGTAGCTAGTCAGGCATGAGCAGGGCAGGAGAGGGCTCCCCACACACACACCAGGAGTGTCTGGTGACCGTCAGGTGACGGTCAGGCGGTTGTAAAGTGTCTCGCTAAAGTAATAATTGGTCGCAGCTGGCACCAGGGAAAGGCAGTCTCCAGATAAAAAGAAAACACCTAAAACTGGTGATTGGCAGCTTCCTGATAAGATCTCAGGAGGTGGACGAGTGAGCTCAAGCATGTGCATTAAGAGGCAAAGTGGTGGAGTTTAACTGTTGTATGACCTTCCTGTTGGAATGCTAGTCTGGTAAGGAAAGAATGACTCAAATGCATACAGCTCCAGGAAACACACAGAACGTGCTCCACTCCCAACTGCTGGGGGGCCACTGTGCATGCAGACAGCCCGCCCTAAGGGATGAATCAGGGGAGAAGGGACACAAGACCCCGGAAGCATGTCAACATATACAAACCCAAGTCAAAAGGTCAAACCCTGCACTTTTCCTTCAAGTTACCTGCTTGGACCTCTTCCAAGTGTACTTTCCTTCCTTGTGTTCCTGCTCTAAACCTTTTTAATCAACTTTCACTCCTGCTCTAAAACTTGCCTTGTTCTCTCCTTCTGTCTTATGCCCCTCAGTTGAATTCTTTCTTCTGAGGAGGCAAGAATTGAGGTTGCTGCAGACCCGTATGATACAGATTCACTGCCGGTGACACGAACATAGATGCTGAGCTATAATCCAGTGGCCCGAGTAGGGGGTTGTGTGACAGAAGGAAGTGCGTATCTTTCAGGATACACTTAGAAGGCAGAATCAGTGGGACACAGTGAGTAACTGATGATGAATCCCACATTTCTGTCCTGGGCACCTGGACGATGGTGGGGCCTCTGCTTGGTGTGCAGGAATCAGAAGATGGAGCGGATTTTAAGGGAGCAGGAAGCTGGCGACTGTAGGTTTGCCCCAGGGAGTTCAAGGTGCTGCAGAATATCCAAGTGGAAAGGTGACCAGTTGACTCTTAGATTCTAGGCTTCAGCGGAGACACCTGGGTTGGCAACATAGCTCTGGCAAGATTAGTTTATACTTTGAGACCTATCTGACTTTTTCCATGTGAAAGCATTTAGTTTCACGGGTGGAGATGAGTGCATTTGGGTGGGGCAAAGAGGAGAAAAGCTCAGTGAGCAAAGAAACCCTGTGGGGAGGGAGAGCAGGGCCCTGCTGCAGGGAGAGGAGGCTGGGGGGAAGCATGGCTCAGGGACACACTATTAAGGCTGTCCTGGGGGTGGCAGGCCCTGTCAAATAGAACTTCGCTTCATGCTGCCTTATCCTTCTTGGGTATGAGCAGGTGTTCGGTGCCTCTTCTGTGTTGGTCAGTAGATTCTCCAGGGGGGCAGTAGAATATCTGGGGGCAGCTGGTCACCTCATACACAGGGCTCAGGAAGCGTCTCCTAAGTCCTCCTAAGTCCAAGTGGTAATTTTTTTTTTTTTTTTTGAGACAAAATGTCGCTCTGTCACCCAGGCTGGAGTGCAGTGGCATGATCTTGTCTCACTGCAACCTCTGCCTCCCGGGTCCAAGTGATTCTTCCGCCTCAGCCACCTGAGTAGCTGGGGTCACAGGCATGTGCCACCATGCCCAGCTAATTTTTGTATTTTTAGTAGAGACACGGTTTCACCATGTTTGCCAGGCAGGTCTTGATTGCCTGACCTCAAGTGATCCACCCATCTCAGCCTCCCAAAGTGCTGGGATTACAGGCGTGAGCCACCATGCCCGGCCCACATGGTGAATTTTAAGTGAGGGGCAGATCCTGGCTCTTCACCATCACTTATTCCCGTGAAAGACATCCGACCATTGAAAACCTTTGAATTTTTAGCTGGTAAAAGCCTCAGCATTTACTTAGCAAATATTGAGACACTGGATGGGAAGCCTCTGATGTTTCAGGCACTGTGTTCCCTGTTCTGAGGAATAAATAAGATACTTCCCTGTAGGATCTCAGAGATTAGCAGGATGATGAGGCAGGAAAGGGGCCAGGTACTAGGCATGAAGTCCCCAGAAAGGGGCACAGGGCTGGGAAAGGCGGGAGAGGACGAGCTTTCCTCCAAGGAGAAGGAAGGAGGTGGCTTTGAACCGACACTAGAGAGAGGCATGGTGGTTTAGCCAAAGGACCCTGGGGTAAGCCATTTAGGAAGCACAGACTAGGGCCAGGTTTTGTGAGCAGTGGAACGTCTCTGAGTCACAGGGCACTGAAGTACGTTAGCAGCAGCAACTCCGGACGAGTCTGCAGCAACCTCATTCCTTGCCTCCTCGGGAGAAAGAACTCATCTGAGGAGCATTAGGCAAGAGGAGAGACTGAGGCAAGTTTTTGAGCAGGAGTGGAGGTTTCTTAAAAAGCTTTAGAGCAGGAATGAAAAGAAGGAAAGTACACTTGGAAGAGGGCCAGGCAGGAGACTTGAAGGACTAGTGCAGGGCTTGACCCTTTGACTTGGGGTTTTATATGTTGGCATGCCTCCGGGGTCTTGCGTCCCTTCTCCCCTGATTCTCCCCTTGGGGTGGGGTGGGCTGCTGGCGCTTGGGAGGGGCGCATGCGCAGTGTGTTTACTGGAGTCGTACACATGCTCCCTTGAGGCGTTCTTCCCTTACCAGCCGTCCCTAGGAGGTCATATGCCACTCACACTCTGCCACTTTGCCTCTTAGTGCGTATGTGTTGAGCCCACTCATCCCACGCCGGAGATCTATCTGAAAGCTGCTTGATCACCGGCTTCAGGTGTTTCTATCTATTGGGAGATGCCGTTCCCTGGCGCCGGCTGCAAACAATTATTATTTTAGAGAGAAAGCTTACCAACCGCCTGAGCACCACCTGATGGTGGCCCGCCCCTCCTGGTGGGGTGGGGGCCCTCTCCTGCCCTGCTCATGCCTGACCAGCTACCGAACTAAGTTTGATGGCCTTGTGAGCCATGCATAAGGAATTTGAACTGGCTCCTATATGAAATGGAGACCACTGGCAGATTTTCAATTGGGAATGAAATTTAAATTTCTATGATTTAGGAAGACTTTCTGGCAACTAGATTGGACTTGGAGGATCCTGAGTGCCGCCAGATTTGCTAGGGATGCTGAAGTGCGCAGGACGCCGAGGCTAAGGGGCAGGAAGGGACGGCCAGTGTGCAGCGCCACAAGTCGGTCAGCAGGTGGCGCGCGAGCACCGCGGTTAACCAGTTTCTGGGGCGCGTGCTTTGCTCTTTTGTTACCATTTTGTTTGTTGTTTGTTTTGTTTGTTTTGGTTTGGGTCTTTTTGTTTTGCGTGTGAGCGATGGATTTTTGTGTCTGCCCTGAGCTCTTCCACCCTATGCCTACTCAGCCTTCTTCAACTTCTGATTTTCTCCCTCCCTCTCTCCACCCTGAGATTAACCAGAATTAGGGCAGTTTAGACAGAGAAAGCAGGTGTGCAGTTTCAGAAAGACCACGTGGCTGCAGCCAGCCTAGCTGGCCTTATGTGCACCTCCGTCCTCCACCAGAGCTCAGCAGCCACTTGCCCTGCCCTGGGCCCAGCAGGCATCACAGCCAGTGGGAGGGGCCACGGGCTGCCCTGGGGTGTGGAGAGGCACCCCCTAGCTCCCCATCCCATGCACTCTGGTCCATTCCTTCCTACATTCCAGACGGCCTCACCGGTTTCAAAAGGCCCGCCTTGCGTCAGCTTAAGCCTTCACCTTGGGAGTCCTTCAATGCAGGACTCAAAAGTCTGCGTTTGTTCTTAAGGACAGGAGATTTGCTTTAACTCAGACAATTTCTCCTTATAGACTCCTTTCTTCATAGTAGAAAGAGGAGCCCCCAAAGGCACATCCTCCTAGCAGGTGGTTCTGGCCCCTGTTCTGCCAGTCACCTGCGTGCAGCCCAGGCATGCCACTCAGCCACACTGATTCTCAAGGGCCTCACCAGGAACGTGTTTATCTTCTGTGCCCTATCCTCCAGGATGATGAGAATAAGAGAAAAATAAAGCAAGTATCGCAATTTCTCCTAGAAACGTGTTTTTAATAAGTTATACCATTTAATCCTTGGATGGGCTATTTGAGCTAGGATTTCTGTTCTCATTGCCTTTGACATTTAATGCCTATGAGACCTTGGGCAAGTTCTTCTACCTCGCTGACCTGTAGGTTCAAGTAGAGTTTCTTGCTCAAGTTATGTGCTCCACACCCATAAAATACGGATAATAATACAAATTCATTAAAGATTCCATTAATTGAAAAAATATGTATAAAGTTGGGCTTAATATTCCTTATGATTAGTATACTGTCTTAATATCTAACCTGATCGCCAGTCCACACATGGATAACAAGAAGACCTCTATTTTTTGGTTTTGTTTTGTTTTTCTTTTTATTCTAATTTTATTTTTAATGGATGAATAATTGTAAATATTTGCAGGATACATAATGATGTTTCAATACATGTAATGTATAGGGATCAGGCAAGGTTAGTTAGCATATTCATCATCTCCAGCATTTATGATTTCTTTGTGTTGAGAGAACTCATTTTTTATTTTTTCCATTAATTTCTTACAAATTTATATACATCTACGGAGTACAGGTGCAATTTTGTTACATGTACAGATTGCATACACTTTAGCAAAGCCACTTAATCTGGCACTTACCAAATGCCAGATTCTATTCATTAAAACGTGTCAGAGATATGTGGTTATTTATTTTAAGGGTGAGACTTTTGCACTGCAAAGCAAAGTCTTATCACAAGTAAAAAATTTCTTGCCCATCAAGATGAGTGATTCCAGACCATTCTCATGCTGAGGGGCTTGGCCCAGCCACTGAGCTGGGATCAAGGGGCAGTGTACAGTCTTGTAGTCAACTGGAAATTGGAAGGAAAAAGTGAGAAGACCCCAGGTTCTGCTTCTGGATCTGTGCCATTAACCAGCCGGGTGGTCTTGGGTGATTCACTTCATGCCTTTGTCCACATTTCTTATTATTAAAGCAGGACTGTCACCTTTCTGTGCTCTCTCACAAGGCTCTCCTGTAGGCCAGATGGAGATAGTGGATGGAAAAAGTATTCTGCAACCATAGAGAACTCTGTAGACGCAGCTGTTAATAAGTGGGTGACTTAATTCTTCAGACGGTTCACAGAATTCTGTAGCCTGCTGCTATGTGAAGCACTGGGCAAGAAGCAGGGTGAGAGATAGAGTCAGAGCTGAAGGAGACTTACTTTCTTCTCTAAAGTTGCTCATATTGAGAAAGTGTAAGCCCATTTATTTATTAAGTTTATATTCCCTAGATATATTTCCACCAAATAGGAAGATGATTTCATTTTAAAGCTTTAAAAAGGATATACATAAAATATGTGCCCCTGGGCTTTATTTTCCATATAGGACCATTTTACTTACCTTAAAAATCTATTTCCTCGATGAACATTGCTGTGAGTTTTTTAGTAGCTACCATAGTAGGTGATATGGTTAGGCTTTTTGTCCCCACCCCAATCTCATCTTGAATTGTAATCCCCAGGTGATGAAGGGGGAACCTGGTGGGAGGTGATTGGATCATGGGGGTCGTTTCCCCTATGCTGTTCTCATGATAGTGAGGGAGTTCTCAGGAGATCTGATTGTTTATAAGTGTTTGGCAAGTTCCGCCTTCACTCACTCTTCTCTCTCCTGCCACCATGTGGGAAACGTTCTTGCTTCCCCTTTGCCTTCCACCATGATTGTAAGTTTCCTGAGGCCTCCCCAGTCATGCAGAATTGTGAGTCAATTAAACCTCCTTTGTTTATAAATTACCCAGTTTGGGGTATTTCTTTATAGTAGCATGAAATTGGACTCATACAGTGGGTGAATTCTTGCCCACTTTATACCTCAGTGATACTGAACTTAAAAGGGTACTACGCCCATGAAATCATCTGTGGCCTTTGAATTCTGGAAACATTCCTAGCTTTCTTCTGGAATCACAGCAGGCTAGTACATTTAAAAATGGGGACTACTAACTTTTCTTCATCTCTGCCTGATTATTATCCATTGCTTGTGTATTTTTCACATAAGGATTATTCATTCTTTGTCCTTCAGAATCATGCCTGATGATTTTGAGACATTTATCCTATCTGCATGCAAAATTTTACCTATTTTCTCCCAATTTCATTTTAAGTTACCTCTTCTTTCATCTCCTTAATAATTATAACCATTTTCCCATTAACAATTTCAAATCTTTCACCTGCTTATGCCTTATTAGACACAAGGTTAATATATTTGTAAAAGCTGCAAATCTAAGCACCATGTCACATGTATACCTTGGATGAGGAGCAGCATGGTGGCTGACTGTCACTACTGCCTGCACTGCCCAGCAAGTAGGTGAGATTTTCCTCTGGGAGATCTTTTTTTCCAGTCTAAGAAAGGTCTAAAATTAAAAGTTGGTGAATAGAAAAAAAAAATGTACACTCTTGTCCATTTCTATTGCAGTAAGAGTTTTAAATCAAGAATAGATCTGTGATTTTATCAAAGAGTTTTCCTGCTCTTACACAAGGATTATACAAATTTACCTTTGTGTCCACTCAAATGGTGAATTGTATTGGTAGGTTTTGTAACATCGAATCACCTCGCATTTCTGGGAGGAACTCCACCTGCCCACTGCCCATGGTGGTAGTCTTTGGATGGGATTGGATTGTATTTGCTAATATATATCAAGAAATTTAATATAATTATTTAAAAGTGCAGGTGACCCACAGATTTCTTCTTCTTGCCTCTTTGTTGGGTTTCAGTTTTATGTGTTGCTAGCTTTATAAAAGGATTTGGAACTTTTCCTCCCCTTCTCCCTTCTTCTTCTTCCTCCTGTCTCCCCCGCTCCTTTTATGTCTCCTGTTCACAGAAACATTTAGTATTCAAGTAGTCTGTTTCTCAAAGATTTGTCAGAAATCTGTTAAACACACAGGGCTTGGTGCTCTTTGTCCAGGAGGAATGTTAGTTCTCTGAGAACTTCATCTGCTCCATATTAACTGGTCTATTTGGAATATTTTCTCTTTAATAGGGTCAGTTTGGATGATGTACAGTTTTATCTCTTCCAGATCTTTAAATTCTGGAATGAAAGCAAAGTATGATTTGATCTTTCTTTTCCTTTCCCCTTACTTCTGTAGTTACTTCTTTATTTTTAGATAATATTAACAGTTCATCATTTTTGCTATTGTTGTTATTTAATATTCTAAAAGCAACCCTTGGATTTATTTAGTCCTACAATTTTTTCTTTCTTATCAAATAATTTCTGTCTTTGTCTTTGTTAATTATTTTGTTCTGCTTTCCTTAATTTTTTTAAGTCTTTCTAATTTATTGAGTTGAATAAAAAAATTGCCATTTATACTTGCTAATTAATGAATGTTTTGCATTTAAGTATTGAGACTTTGATTTACTCTTTGACCAAAGCGTTGTTAATGGAAGAGCCTTAAATTTCCTTATGAAAAGCTTTTCAAATTAATTTTACTTTCTAATTTTGTTTTTGAAAATTTTTCAAAATACTGTATATAGCATTGCTACTCTTTGGGTATTTAGTGAGGTTTTTCTTGTGGCCTAATAAAAGGTCAGTTTTTTAAATTGTGACATGAGCACCTGAAAATGCATATTTTCTGTTTTCACAATGAAGAATTAGACATAAACTAATTATATTTACCTTAGTAATTATGTAACTTAGGTATTCTATATTGAGATATATTTTTTGTCTATTTCTATTTTTTATGAAACCAGAGTGGTAAATTATTATTCCACCACTGATGTTTTTCTATTTATCCATATGCTATCTTTAATTTTTGTCTGTAAATGTTCATTCAAGTATTTGGAGCGTAAAGCTTAGGTGTGGTCTGGCTTAATAGAAACCCCGGCTCTCCTACCTGTGCAGAGTTGGCTTCCAGGAGTTATTGCATTAGCTGAGCTTCCATGCACTTATCTGGAAAATCAGATAATGATCCTTTTTTTTTTAGAGTCAGTTTCACTCTTGTCATCCAGGCTGGAGGGCAATGGTGCAATCTCGGCTCGCTACAACCTCCACCTCCCAGGTTCAAGAGATTCTCCTGTCTCAGCCTCCCAAGTAGCTGGGATTACAGGGGTGTGCCACCATGCCCTGCTAATTTTTGTATTTTTAGTAGAGACGGGGTTTCATCATGTTGGCCAGGCTGGTCTCAAACTCCTGACCTCAAGTGACCTGCGTGCCTTGACCTTCCAAAGTGCTGGGATTACAGGCATGAGCCACTGCGCCCAGCTGGGATAATGATTCTTATGTTGTGGAATCAAGATGAAGTTTAAGAATAATGCTTGTAAAACACCAGGTCCATAGTAGATGCTAATAAAATGCACTGTTTTTAACTGTTGTCATTATTCTTACACTCATTCTCTGTTAGCCAACATAATGGCTGTGCTCATGAAGGGGTGATGTGAAGCACACTTGCCTAATGCTTTCTCTATTTCTTTGGGACTTCTGCATGTAAATACTTCTACACACACTGCTCCGAACTGTTGCTCACATTATTTTAATTGCTTCTGCCCCTCATGCTGCTGCTAGTTCTTACGCTATTTTATTCCTATTTCTATTTCTGCTTCTGTTATTGTTCTTCAGTAATTCTACTTTTGCTCTTTTGCTTCTATTTCTATTGTTGACATGCCTTCTAAGAAGGCTTCTCCTGCCGTTGTGTCTATATTTACGTTACTACTGCAACCACTGTTAGTGTCTTACTTTGATCTATGAGTACTTGAGTAGAAAAGATCATTGGGGTGGAAAGTTAGGCTGTCATCCTAGTTTTGCTCCGAGTCTGGAGCCACTCTTGCACCCTCTCTGCACACGCTTCCTCATCTGACAGATGAGAGCCTCGCTGCTCTAGGAGTTCCCTCACAGAATTGCCATAAGATTCAAATGATGTTATGTTTGCAGATGCTCTGCAGAGATGCCGAGGGCCCTGGAAGCTGCTTTTATTTTTCTTCAAGTTCAGCAGATCATTTGGGTTCCAGAGAGGGCTTCAAGGATTATAAAGCCTCGGTTTCTTCTCTCTTTATTTCATAATGGGCCTGGCCTTGTGAATGAGTGTGTGTGAGTGAGTATGCATGAGTGAGTGTGTGTGTGTTACAGAGAGAGACACAGGGATGAAGAGAGAGAGAAGTTGGTGCCTCAATTTCTGCCTCTAGTCTAAGAGCAGATGCCATTTCTGCAGAGAGACGACTATGCGGGGCTGGAAGTTTTGGAGCTGAATTGGTTCCTGGACGCTGTTCCTGGAGGGGAAGATAGGTGTGGAGAGGCCAAAACGTTAGCGCCCCTCCCTGATAGAATATTGCATTTCAAATTTCCAGTGTTATATCTTAGCTAAAAATATGTGTCCATAGATACAATAATCTAGGTTAGGTTCCAAGATTTATTATCTCTCAAGTGAGGCCAAGAAGATGGCTTCTCCCCAGGATTCCAGGAGAGTGGGACTGCACACAGCACACAACTTACTTTGCAAAGAGGGATTGCATGTGGTTTTCGTTAGCTCTGGAGCTTCTGAAGTCACTGACAAACCAGCTACTTCCCAGGAAAATATGCACTTAAAAGGTCTCCTGGGCCATCCAAATTGTGGGACAAAATTGGTCTTACCTGTGTGCCCTTCTCTAGCCACCTAGGGGCCAGAAGTGATGTTATAGACCAGCTAGGGCCCTTCAGTCCTGGTGTGACTTCAGTCCTGGTGGCTGACTTGGGTGCTTTGACCAAAACAGGCCCTGTCCAAACTTCCAATTTTTGTTGTTTGTGTGGTGTTAAGTAATATCATGCATGTAAAAATGTTTGAAACTGAATGTGCATAGTAAGCGTTCAAGCAATGTTAGTGTTTATTACCAATGCAGAATACCAGGTTTGAAAAGCACCTGACCAAGCTCTTGGCACATTTTGGGTGTTTTAGAAATATTACCACATTCCCTTAGATGTTCCATCATGAGAAACAAAACACAGCATTGAGTATTAGAACAAAAGAGGGTGTTTATGATGCTGACAACAACCAATAGGAATAGTAGAATAACAACAACTGGAGTAGTAGAATTTTGGAGGAGTAATTAGGAGAGAGTTGGGCTGCCTTGATTTCATTCAAACACTCATATGTGTGCAGGTACATGAACACACACAAACAGAACACAGCCCCATAATAGGTAATATTATCTAAGAGTAAGTTGCGTAGCTGGCTTCCCTGCATTGCTGGTCCTTGGAAGCTCCTTATCTGGAGCAGGGGTCCAGTAAGGGTGACACTTGCTCCCAGCTACAACGCGTCCAGTCAAGCGAAGGGACCAAGTCAGCACATTTCAGAGAAGCCAGCTTAGACAGTCAGGTGGACTGTTCTAAGCTGTCGGTAGTTGGAAGGACTGGGACTCAGTGGGCAGGGAAGCAAGGTGAGCTCAAGGGAGTTGTCTGAAGTGGCAGATGAGGAAGCAGCCTAGAGAAACTGCCTGAGCTCAGGTATATATATCTAACCCTGGTTTCCATTGAGAGCTCAAGCACTGTGCTGGGGTGGGGCAGGGGTGGCTGGAAAAGGAACTGCCTCATGAGCAGTGTGGACTGAGGCCAGAAGGCCACCGATATGGTGTGGCACTGTGTCCCCATCCAAATCTCATCTTGAACTGTAATCCCCATGTGTTGAGGGAAGAAGCTGATTGGATCAGGAGGGTGGATTTCCCCTTTGCTGTTTTCATGATAGTGAGTGAGTTCTCAAAAGATCTGATGGTTTTATAAGGGGTTCTTCCCTCTTCGCTCAGCACTTCTCTTTCCTGCTGCCTTGTGAAGAAGGTGCCTGCTTCTGCTTAGCCTTCCCCCATGATTGTAAGTTTCCTGAGGCCTCTCCAGCCATGCAGAACTGTGAGTCAATTAAACTTCTTTCCTTTATAATTACCAAGTCTCAGAAAGTTCTTTACAGTAGTGTGAGAATGGGCTAATACAGACACACAAATCTGAGTGGGGGAAGGAGCCAAGACCCACTAGAGGAGTTGCCTGTGTGGCGGGAGGAGGACCCTGCTGGAAGCTGTGTCCAGTTTGGAGCAACTGAGCTGTCCACACCACCATATGAAAAGACAATAAGAGGCTTTGATATGGCTCCAGACTGTGTGCACCTCCACCCCTGGACAGGAGCTCTCAAGGCCAGGAAGGGACATCTCCAGGTGATTAATCAGGAACTGGGGTTCTGATTCATGAGAGGTCCTCAGTGTAGGGAAACCAGAGGCAATGGCATCAGAGGAAGTAGGGGGTCACAAAAGGGGACAAAATCCTTGGTCTTTTAAAAATTTCATTAGGGCTTACTTGCTTGAAAAAACAGTAATTTGTACTTGTAATCCCAGTGCTCTGGGAGGCCAAGGCAGGTGGACCACTTGAGGTCAGGAGTTTGAGACCAGCCTGGACAACACGGCAAAACCCTGTTTCTAGTAATAATACAAAAATTAGCTGGGTGTGGTGGCACGCACCTGTAATCCCAGCTACTCCGGAGGCTGAAGTATGAGAATTGCTTGAACCCGGGAGGCAGAGGTTGCAATGAGCCAAGGTCATGCCACTGCACTCCAGCCTGGATGACAGAGTAAAACTGTGTCTCAAAAAAAAAAAAAATAGTAATTTGCCATCACAGCGATCTGCAAATTGCATTTCTTAGGTATATTTAATCATTAAAACCACCTCACTTAGATATTACAGATGAGGAAATGGACTCTCAAGATAAAAAATGTGGCCAGGTTCATGCAGCTCCTAAGAGGTGGAACATAGATGCGATTGCCTTCATAACGTGGGTTCTTTTACTCCGTCGCTGGGCCTAAGTGTCCTATATTGATCTAGGCTTTTGGAGGTGAGCAATGGGTTACTTCCGTTCCAAAGGTCACCTATGGTAGCTGTGTTTGTTCAAACATTGCCCCCGGGGAAGCCTGGTGCTGTGTGAATGTGTTTGCACACACAGAAGCAGGTGTGTGTCTGCGAATGTGCGATATTTATTTGTGCATGCACTTGATTTGACATAGGGCAAGCAGAGTGGTTCTCATGGAGCTTATCCAAACACCTAGCGAGGATGAGGGACTGTTTTGTAATGCATGTGACTGAGCAGGGTCAGCTTCTGTTGTATGATGGTGCATAATTCTTTTTCATTAAGCGATGGAAACATCTGTTCTCTTCAGCCTGTTTAAAGGTTTTACTTTATTAGATATTGGTTAATGATCACAAAGTCATTTGCCTTTAAAAACAGGTGCTCCTCTCTGCATATAAAGCTGGTGTCTGAGGCTAGTGGGAGAATAAATGACTCTGTACACAAAGAGTGGGCATCCCCCAAAGAAGCCCTAAAGCACCCTGGAGGCGGCAGAGCATCCAGCTGAGATCCCTTGGCTTGCCCTATCTTTATACTAGTCCTGTCTATGCAAGATTATTATCATTGTCGGCCGGGCGCGGTGGCTCACGCTTGTAATCCCAGCACTTTGGGAGGCCGAGGCAGGTGGATCACGAGGTCAGGAGATCGAGACCACGGTGAAACCCCATCTCTACTAAAAATACAAAAAAATTAGCCGGGCGTGGTGGCGGGCGCCTGTAGTCCCAGCTACTCGGAGAGACTGAGGCAGGAGAATGGCGTGAACCCGGGAGGCGGAGCTTGCAGTGAGCCGAGATCGCGCCACTGCACTCCAGCCTGGGCGACAGAGCGAGACTCTGTCTAAAAAAAAAAAAAAAAAAGATTATTATCATTGTCGATGTGGGTAGGGATGTGGGGAATGTACTTACTTCCATCATTGTGGAATGTCCCATTTGGACACGTAAAAGCATTCACAGTGGAGTTAGTCTAGTGACCGTTTATGGTTGCTCTGATCTTCCTTTTGCCGATAGAATAGACAGCCTGCCCTAGGATGCTGAGAAAAACAGTGAACTTTCATAGTTGCTTGCCTGATCCTCTCAGAATGGTGTACCCTGACTTTGCTCGAGCCAGGCATTTGAAGGAGGCTTGCAGCCAAATTGCAGCCACCACCAGCAACCACAAGCTACCAGGCTATAGAATATGACTTTAAAATAAAATTATCTATGCAACACCTGCGGAGTTGTCCTAGAGATGATGCAGCTGTCGGCTGTGAGTGTGGCTTACTCCACGTACAGGTGAATGTCAGAGATTTTACAGGAAGTCTAGGAGAAAAATTTCAGAAGTCATGATTCTTTGATCTTGTTTCATTTTAATTCTATAAACGATTCATGTGCTCCTACTATGTGCAGAGTATCCTGAGGGACACGTGATGGCTGGAAACCATCCTTCCTTTGATGAGTTTAAAAAATATTTTTGAGCACCTAATCAAAAATTCAATTTATGTCTCCATGACTAGTAACAGCCACATTCTTTCTACAACAGTGTGTGTCATAAGCAGGAAGTTCAATTTGTTGCTGTCAGTGTGTCCAGAAGCAAATGGATGGCGTGAGGTAGCCTATTCTTCAAATGAGGACCATGTCGCCCTCTTGTCCATTGGTCCTTAATCTAGACTGTGCATTAGAGTCTAGGAGTTTCTAAGCATATCAAGGACAAGGCCATGCCCCAGAGAATAGGTCAGAAACTTTGGGCTCAGACCTTGACAACAGGATTGTCTTTCATCTCCTGATCCAATCAACATGCAGGGACTTTCAAGAGCCAGCATTCCAGTTCTTAGAACAAACAACAGTGTGCCACAGCAGAGAAGCCAAGTTTACACCATTCTGAAGCAGCCAAGGTGCTTCTCTTTCAGAAGCTTGGTTTGGCCTTAGAGGATTATTTTGAGATCTTTAACACCTAACAATAAAAAATTCCTTAAACGTGAGAGATAGAGAGGACATAACATGTACAATTTCAAACATCCATTTATTCAGCTGCCATTGGCAAGGGCATACTCTATGCTGAAACTTGTGCTGGATGCAGTGAGACATGAGATTTCTCGAAACCAAAGACTAAAGAGAGTGCTTGGCACTTATTTGTATCTATAAAAATTATCCACCATGAAAGGAAATGGCAATGCCTGTTTAGGCTCTTTAGTTCAGCTCCTATCAAGGTCTCTGTGCTGTTGAACTGGACCATCGGAATTCCAGAGGGGAGTAAAGCCATTTTCACAAAGAGGTGTTTCCACATGGTTCAGTGGGGCCTGAGTGAGCTAGCTAACCTCTCCTTAAGAAAGTTGTAATCCAGTGAGTGAGAGGACCAAGTAAATGAATGGCTCCAATCCAGTGTCATTGAGGGAAACCCATTTTATAGCAACCTGACGTAAGTAAAAATCGCTGTCCATCTTAACCCCATCAGATGGACACAGAATCCCTGCTGCAGGCCATGATGCAGGCAATGAGTCCAACCACCCACCTGATAGCTCAGCTCTTTCTACCTGAATGGTAGATGACTGGCTGCGTTCTTTGGTCCTGAGATGTGTTTCAGACCCATTCTGTGTGAAAATCCATACATCTGGCCTAATGCTCTGTATTTGTGCATTCCTATAAAAGTCCATGATTCTGTTTAGTAGGTGTTATCATACATTTATACATTTATTTTATGGATAAGAAAATGTGGGTTGATTAGTTATTTTTCCCTTCTGGGATATCAGCACAGTTCTGCTTTAGGTGGAGAGACCTCCCCTTCCATCTGTGACAGTGGAACTCCGGCCACCACACTCCACTTCAGCCTCCTTCTTATTTGAAAAGAGAGAAAGAATCACGTAAGGAACTAAGTCCAGGCCCCTAAAACAGCATTAGTGCAATGAGCCAGACAAAGAGAGCTGGGATGCAGAAGAGCTGCCTAAAGCTCCATGCTGGCATGTGGGTGGGGCCTTCCCCTCGTCTGGTTAGACTCCAGCCAGGTAACTGACACATTGGCGCTTGTCAAGTCTCCCCCACCCTGAAATATACCAATAATCCTTGTTTCCCCCTAACACTCCATGTTTATTCCCCCAAATCCAGATATTTATACAGTAATTTGAAAGCCTCAGTTTCCGTAAAATTCCTTTACACTTAAAAAAATTAGAGTCTGTATATTTACTGTGATCAATGCATCTTTATTCCATCCATGAATAGGTGACCTAGAAAAGTTTTAAAAATCTTCACTTTTGGCTCATAGGACCACATTGCGGAACTTGAGAACTTATGCTACGTATTTGACACATCATTAATTTTCTTTTGAAGTAGGGGTGGTGCTACTGGGTTGCCTTCAAGAGAAAATTTTGCATAAAGACTACGGGTATTTATGAAAAGGCTGAGTTCTACTTTCTGCTCTCTGTCAAAGTAATTGTGTGAGCTTGGGCAAGCTGTGTGGTTGGACTCTCAAAGCCTTAATTTTCTCACATGTAAAATGAGAAACTGGTGTTCCATTTGAGATCCAATTTGAGTTTTTGAGCTCTATACAGGATATCATGTGAGACCACAAAGAACATCCGAGTATCAGCTAATGAGAGTGGAAACACCAGTGGTTAAATGGTTCACCTAGAAGGCCGTAAGGAAGGTCTGGGGGGTCACAGCTATCTCTTAAAACAGCCCAGTACCCCTGCTGAGGGGCACCTCCAGGCTGTGTCCCTCGGAGCAGAATGCTCAACCCTCCTTCCCCTCTGGCTCTCAGACAGCACTTGAGGATTAAATGTGGAAGTTCCCGTGAGGAGGCTGGCTCAGAGCAGGTGCCCACACATGCCACTGCCACCTCCTAGCCCTGCTTTCACACAGACCACAGTGGCGAGGCCCTCTGGGGACTGGACGTTCGTGATGGCATTGCACATGGCACTATCCTCTGTGTCCAGGTGACAGGTTCAGGAGAGTCAGCTTCCCGACAGGACTGTAGGTGGCAGGTAGTTATATTGTTTAGTAGCTAAGGAATAGTTAGGTGTATGTTGGCTTTAAGAAAAATAAACACAGGAGCAGTTGGGTCCCTTCTGTTTTGCTTTTCTGGCTGGCTGCTTCCTGCTTCATAAATCTGAGGAGGGAGGGGAGGGAGGCGAGGGAGGCAGTGAGCTGCTGCCCTGAGCCCCAAGCGTGTGTGTGTGTGTGTGCGTGTGTGTGTGTGCACACGCGCACGCATGCATTTGTGTGCATGTGTGTGTGTGCGTTGTGGGAAGTCAGCCGCAGCACCTCTCTGAACCAGCTGCTGCGTCCATCTGCAGCTGGGGCCGACTCAGTGATCTATGGCCACAGCGCTGCACTGGAGGGGCTTTCTTGCTGCTCCGTGGCAGCTGGTGTGAATGGGAGTGGAAAAATAAACTCTGCTCTTCCCCAACATCAGGAAAAATGCTCCCAAAGACAAACAAGCACACACCTCAACTCTTCCATCCTGGGTTACGATTCTCGGGCCTATGATGTGAGCCCCTGTGGCTGGGACTTGCAGTCTTGAAGACCTGCCTTTTTCATCCAAGAGCAGATTGAATCCCCCAGGATATATCTTAAGATTGGCATTCCGGCTCCCAGGTTCCAGAGGATTTAGAAGTCCCTTGAGAAAGATTGGTCTTGAATTAAGAGGAAAAACACCTTCATTTTCATTTACTTTGGATTTTAATTTCAGAAACATTCTTCGAAATGACTGATCACAAACAGCTATTGCATTAGCCATTGATTGCACTGCATTTTACTGGCCCAGCTTGGCCACCCAGGGGCCTGGAAATGGTCCGTGAGTCTGTGCAGCCACTACTAAGTCCTAAGTCAGGCCCAGCACACAGCAGGCCCCACTGAACCATGTGGAAACACCTCTTTGTGAAAATGGCTTTACTCCCCTCTGGAATTCCGATGGTCCAGTTCAACAGCACAGAGACCTTGATAGGAGCTGAACTAAAGAGCCCGAACAGGCATTGCCATTTCCTTTCATGGTGGATAATTTTCATAGATACAAGTAAGTGCCAAGCACTCTCTTTAGTCTTTGGTTTAGAGAAATCCCAAACCCTGAAGGGGTTCAGAGCTCAGAGAGGAAGCAGAACTGTACGCAATAGTGCTAGGATCTTAGAATAATATCGATAGGGGGCCTTGTAGAATACAAAGGAGGTCGCCAGGCCAGGCAGTAAGGAAGGGCATGGGGAAAGGACGAGGCATTTCACAATGGGAATGTTGGAATATGATAAAAATTGCCAATTCATTATCACACAGATTAAATTCTACTGTCTCCAGGAGGCCTTTTCTGAGGAGCTCAAAGTGATTTTTTCCTCTTCTGAGCTCTAACATTTTAGGGTCTAAAATTTTGTTTGTTTGTTTGTTTTGTTTTGAGATGGAGTCTCGCTCTATCGCCCAGGCTGGAGTGCAATGGCGTGATCTCGGCTCGCTGCAACCTCTGCCTCCTGGATTCAAGAGATTCTCCTATCTCGCCCTCCCGAGTAGCCGAGATTATAGGCATGTGCCACCCCACCCAGCTAATTTTGTGTATTTTTAGTAGGGATGGGGTTTCACCATGTTGGCCAGGATGGTGTCAATCTCCTGACCTCGTGATCTGCCTGCCGCGGCCTCCCAAAGTGCTGGGATTACAGGCATGAGCCACCATGCCTGGCTTTTTTATTTTTTATTTTTTTTACTTTTTCTTAATGGAAAATTAATTTCTGTCCTTTAGATATCTTGAGGGGAAGGACAGTATGTGACATATCGTGTATCCCTACCTTATATCTGATATGGTTTGGCTCGGTGTCCCCAACCAAATCTCATCTGGAATTGTGATCCCCACATGACAAGGGCACGACCTTGATATGGCTGGGCTGTGTTCCCACCCAAATCTCCAATTGCAGCTCCCACAATTCCCATGTGTTTTGGGAGGGACCCAGTGGGAGGTACTTGAATCATGGGGGCGGGTCTTTTCCATGTTGTTTTCATGATAGTGAATAAGTCTTGTGAGATCTGATGGTTTTATAAAGGGGAGTTCCCCTGCACATGCTCTCTCCCTTGCCTACTGCCACGTAGGATGTGACTTTGCTTCTCTTTTGCCTTCCACCACGATTGTCAGGCCTCCCTAGCCACATGGAACTGTGAGTCCATTAAACCTCTTTTTCTTTATTAATTACCCAGTTTCGGGTATGTCTTTATTAACAACATGTGAACAGATTAAGACAGACCTGGTGGAAGGTGATTGGATCATGGGAGTGGATTTCCCCTATGCTGTTCTCGTGATAGTGAGTTCTCACTAGATCTGATGGTTGAAAAGTGTAGCACTTCCCCCTGCTCTCTCTCGTGCCACCCTGTGAAGAAGGTTTCTCTTACTTCCCCTTCACCTTCTACCACGATTGTAAGTTTCCTGAGGCCTCTCCAGCCTTGCAGAACTGTGGGTCAATTCAACCTCTTTCCTTTCTAAATTACTCAGTCTCAAGTAGTATCTTTATAGCAGCAAGAGAACAGACTAATACAATATCCTTGACAGGGAAGATAGAGGCACACATTTCTTCTTTGTCTGAATGAACAACTGGGCAGGAATCTACTTCACTTGAATTCATGTTAAGACCTGTGTGGCTTTGAGCTCCATTTGGCCCCCAACCTTGAAAGGATCTTGACAGGTCCAAGGTGGAGGCTGAATCTGTTGTCTGCAAAACACCCTTGAGGATGCTGCCCAGCCTGATGCAGTCAGTGTCTGCAAACGTCCTTTATCCTCATCCTGTCAAGTGGGGATGGTGAGAGCCAGTAGAGAGAAAGCAGCTGATAGGGTTGAAGAAAGCAAGGCCTGTCCTGGCTAAAGGAAGCAAACACTGAGGAAGCCTGGATTTACAGGATAAAATATCAGATTAGAAGAGTCATAGATCATGGACTTTCTTATTCTACTACCATGGATGTATGGCTTAGTTTCTCCAAACTTTGGTTTCTTCATTTTTAATGGGCATTTTTGAACCACATTTTAATAATGTGGAAAATAATTCACACACACACACATACGTGCGCACGCGTGCACACACACACACACACACCCCTGTATATACATAATACAGGTTAAGCATGTCTAATCTGAAAATCTGAAATCCACAAAGCTCCAAAATCTGGAACATTTGGCACTGCCATGATGCTTAAGGAAAATTCTCATTGGAGTACTTCAAATTTTGAATTTTTGCATTAGGGAATGTTCAACTGGTATGTATTTGCAAATATTTCAAAATCCAAAAAACCTCAATATCTGAAACACTTCTGGTCCCAAGCATTTCAAATAAGGGATATTTAATCTGCATATAAAAATAGAAGATTGGATCATGACTCATGTAAAGACTCATGATTTCTTTATAGAAAGAGAGAGACCTATTATTGCAGAGAGGGATCCATGATTTCTTTCTTTAAAATCATAGTAACAACTGTGCATGGTTTGAAAAAACTCAAAGAGTAATAGAAGGCTTAGAAAAAAAATACTACCGGCTCTTGTCATAGCTCTCTTAGGTCCCAGAGACAACTAATTCAAACCCTTTTAGCAATCTGGTATAAAACATCCGATTTCCAAACAATATGATTGTTCCTTTTTTTTTTTAAAATTAAGACTTCTCTATTGACTTCTACTATGGAAGATGAGAATTTAAAGGTCAAACTACACGCTCTTCATATATATTTTTCACTTAAAGAATGGTTTTTTCTTATGTACCCAGCAATGATTCTTTTTGAAATGAATTTTAGAATCCCATTCAATGTAGTCAACTCCATCGAAAATATATTGATCCCATTGCTGTCTTTTGAGACACCCTTCTGAGACTTTCCATCTCCTGCTGGAACAGGGTCAGCTCCTCACTGGGTCTGTGGCATTGACAAATTGGGACTTTACCAATTTCCTGTAAAATTATTTTACATCACAAATATTTTGGTATTCCTGTTTTCTAAATGTAATGACTTCCTCATTTGTTTGGAGTCTCCTCCTTCAGCTGTTGGAGCAAATCTTTTGGTCTCTTATTGAGAACTTTGGCAGAGGTGGTAAATCTAGTGACACGTTGCATGAAAAACATAAACTTATTTGGGGCTAATATTTTGGTTTGCTTGGATGTATAATTCTAGATCAGAAATGGCTTCAATCTCAGAATGTTAGATTCTGCAGATATTGCTGCATTGTATTGTAGTAATCATTTTTAGGTTCGATAAATTTGGTTCCTATCTGAGTCTTGTTCCTTTGGAGACACTTGCTTCTCCTCTGAAAGCTTTTAGTCTCTTATCTTAACTTCTAATATTCTGAAATTTTGCTGTAATGTTTCTTGCTCTGGATTTTTTTTCTTTCTTTTCTTTCATTTATTGAATAAAGCACTTTCTGGAATTCTTATTTTTGAGGTCTTTAATTTTTTTGAAGTAACGTTTTATTATCTTACCTTTTCCTATTTTCCCTCATCTACAGTTTTAATAGTTTTATAGTGTTCAAATTTCCGGGAGATATTTTTTCAAACTTAGCTTTCAGTCTTTTTCTTGTATTTTAAATTTTGTCTATTGTGGTTTTAATTTCCATAATTAAAAACTCTATTTTAATATATAGCTCTATGATTCTCTTATTATTCACTTTAATCATTCTCATTTTGTGGCTGCAAAAATTATCACAGACTGGCCTAAAACAAAGAAATTTATTGTCTCGCAGTCCTGAAGGTCAATATTCTGAAATCATATTGCTGTACGGAAATCAAGGTGTTGTCAGGGCTGTCCAAGAGCTCCAAGGGAGGATCTGTCCTTGCTTCTTCCAGCTTCTGTTTGCCGACAGCATTCTTTGGCTTGTGGCTACATCACACCAATCTCTGCCTCCATGGTCACATGACTACTTTCTCTCTGTATGTCAAATCTTCCTCTACCTCCCTTTTAGAAACATACAAGTGACTGCATTTAGGGCTCATGTGGATAATCCAGGAAAACTGCCTCATCTCAAGATTCTTAATTATATCTTCAAAAATCTTTTTTTTTCCAAAAAAATTAACATTCTCATGTTTTAGGAATTAGGACCCAGATATCATTCAATGGCTATTATTCAGCCCATCACAGTTATTCAATAGAAAATAAAAATACTTTGCTTCTGAGAGATTTTCTTAGATCATTTATTTAATAGTTCTCTTCAGTCTATTCTGTTTGCACTTTCTGGAATTCTTAATTTTGAGATCTTTGATTTTTTTCTTACTGATTTTTTTATTTTGTTACCTTTTATTTCTCATCTTCTATGGTTTTTGACTTTCCAGGAGGGTTTCTCAAACTTAGCTTCCAGCCCTTTCCTTGTGTTTTAAATTTTATCTATTATAGTTTTAATTTCTATAAAAACTCTATTTTAATATAGAGCTCTCTGGTTCTCTTATTGTTTGATTTTCATAGCATTCTGTTCTTGTTTCATGAATACAGTATCTTATATCCTTGACGATATTAAATCTATTTTTAAAAGTTTTTTTCTACTTATTGTATTGCCTCCATTTTCTTTTTCTCTGCTCTTGTGTTTTGATTTTCTTTCATGTTGGAGGCTTTCCTCAAATGGCTAGTGCTGCTTGGTTTTCTCCTTAAAAACTCAAATACTAAAAAGCTGATTGGAAGGTCTATATGTATGTGTGGCTTATCAATTGGCAAGCTTCACTTAGAGTCATGGTGCTTGGGATAGACAGGATGGTGCCCTAGGACTGTGTCTTACATGTTGGACCCTTCCATTCTCCAGATCAATTCTCTCATCGCCTGCCTGGGGTGTGCTGAGACCCAGGGAAAGAACGAGGTTGGGAAGACTTCCTCTTTGTTATGATGACGTAGTTATTTCCTGTGTCTTCAGCCTCATCCTTTGTCTTCTCTTTCCTCTTTACCAGCTACCTCTAAATCTAGAGACCAGACTTCTCCCTCATGTAAACACCTGGTATCCTGCCTGGACAGAGGAGTGTTGTTTCACTGCTCAGGGTGGAGCACCTGGGCTGGAGCGCATGCTCTGTCTGGGAGTCTACTTAGCTTTCTTTTTTTTTTAATTTTCTCTTCTGACTACTTCTTTCAGAAGTAAGTGGGTGCTCCAATTTCTAAGATTTTCTATGGCCTTAACAAACAACTGAATTTAACACACAACCATTTTTATTTATTTATTTTGGGGTAAACAACAGAAACTGAGCACAGTCCATGTGTCAGCTACGCTGGGCATAATCTGGGGAATGGGATTGTTTGGTGAGGTAAAGCATCAGTAGAAGAGCATGCAAGAGATAATCAAAATTAATTGAGAACAGTCAGGACAAAACCAATCAGAAAAGTCCCTATGTGTTGTACCTTAGAGGTTGAATTCATTTTGTGGGCAATGGGGTTCCCGTGAAAGGTTTGAAACAGAGAAGTGTAAGTGTCTGGCAAAAAGCTCAAAGAGAGCTTGCACACAACATTTCTCCATCTTCTTTCATTGTCATTGCTTTTCCTCTTTGTGGCCCCACTCTTCTTCTCATTTCTTCCTTTATAATCTTCCTCAGAATAAACGCTTTCATTTATAAATCTCTCAATGGATTTCTTTTCTTTGATTTTAAAGTATTGTATAATCATCTTTTCACCAATTTAGGCACTCTTGTTTTATGCAATTTTTTTTTAGTAACAGGCACAAAGAGTTTGATTGTTTGAAGCCGTTTTTTAATTATTGAAATGAACAGTTTACACCAATCAAAAGAAGTCAGTGCTTGGAATAGCTGCAAATGAATAGACAGAGAGATTTGGAGCATATTCTGATAACTGAACAGGAGGACAGCTTCAAGATTTGTGACTCAGGGTTGTCCAAGATTCCCATATTTTGAAGATTTGCAGGCAAGCTCGCAACCTGTTTAAAATAAGGCTCTCCTGTCTCAAATGCTGATCACACTTGTCCTATGAATAGACAGAGTGTATTTTATAAATGTCATCCAAGGGAAGGTCAGAGCTCCCCACCTGGTCCTTGTCTTTACCAGCTGTGAAAAGAGAAAGTTGTGAAGAGAGAGTTTCCAAAAAATTCACATCTCTTGACACATATGAAGAAAAAAAGAAAATGAAGCCAAATTTATTGAACACCTATTACGTGCAAGGCACTGAGCTGGGCACTTTCCCATGCATTTATCTTATATCATGCAATCATGCCGAGAGGCAGGTGGCTGTAATCCCATCTTCAAATGACGAAACAGAGAGTCAGAGATAGACAGGTCCATAACACAAAGCTGGAATGGGGAAGAGCAGAGTCTGCGCCCAGGGCTGTCTTTGTTCCCCAGCTGCATTTTCAGGTTCCAATAGAGTCCGAATACATCCTATGGCTCCTTCTCATCCTACACTGCAGAGGGAAAAAGAACTCCAAAATGCTACTGCATATTCAGAGGGAAAGCATGTCTCTTTAGTGCCTACTCGTCAGCAGTGACAGTCTGTCTTCCCCTAGCTTGGTGCAGAGGGTCAATTTAAATCCTCTGAAGTGCCAAGAGCCCCATCTGCTCCTCCATCTGAAATGGGAATATTTTGCTCTTTTTTTTTTTTTTAAATCTTGATTTGGTCTTTTGCTGTTTGTGTTGCAGCCTTCAGCCCAGATGCCAATAAGGAGGAAAATGTATTAAGTGATAAGGGGCGAATCGATGAAATTAAAATGGATGAGGGAGGAGAATCTGATATGGAGGCAAAAAATGAAGTCTCCCTGTAACATCTAGTCCAGGCGTACCAGGGAATGCGAGCAGGTTCCTATGCGATTCCAGCAGACGCTGACTAGAACCACACGTCTGGGGTAGAGGAGTCAAGACGGCCCAGGAAGATGTGCCAGAAACACCTTGAAGAGACTGCCTGAAGACACAGCCTGCTCTGTGGTACAGCTGCTGTTTATTAGGGATGCTCATATTTTATGGATGCTAGCCTGAGAGGGGAGTGCTGTGGTAACTAACGTACAATATGTTGGAATCGCAGATTATCGGTTTTACATCCATGTGCAAAGCTACGACCCTCCATGACAAGAATTTGAGCACAAAGTTTCAGAGCATGGCAGAATTCCAGAGCTCTGGGCTAGCATGGGGGGATCAGGGACTCATGGAGCACTTACTAGGAATTGCAGGAACACGGTAATCAGCCTTGCCATGAGAACCAGCCTGCTATGTGCTGCTAGCTGACTTCCAAAATCTCCCTGGGCCTGTTTCTTCAACCAAAAAATGGAGCTGAAGATGTATGTCACAGCAAGCCGATGTAAGAAGCAAAGAAAACGGCTGTGTTCAACATATTGTCTGAAGATAACAATGTTTTATTAATGATTTTCTCCTAATCAAAAGCTCTTATTTTATAGTCGTGAAAGGAGAGACCTACAGAAGTAAAGTTATTATGTTCCTTTTAAACAGTGCAATATTAGCTTATCTTTTTGTATTAATTAATGCTTTCTCAGATGAGCGGTCACCCTTGATCCTCACCGTGACTGTGAAGGAGCCCAGCGGGCCGAGGCACTCTCATTCTCTAGACGAGATGCAGATGTGGGGTCCTGGAGCTTGAAAGCTCCCCGGGCTGGAGATCAGGGCGGCTTGCCCTGTGCTTGGCAAACTGCCCCCTGAGGGTCTCCATGCTGCCAGGGGGTCTTTTCAAGGCTGCTTTGGGGAAAAGTAGGGACCCTCATCTTATATTTTATTATTATAAAATTATTATAATATAACAATATCTAAATATATATTATAATAATATATAATATATAATACAATATATTATAATAATATATAATATATATAATAAATAAATATATAAAATATAAAATTATTATAAATAATTTTATAATTAGAATTCTATGCAGGATTGTGTTTTGTATATGCAAAACAGATTCAACGGGTTTCTTTAAAAGTTTAAAAACTCTTGAGTTACACTCTGATTTCTTTTCTTTTTTTTTTTTTTTTGTGAGACGGAGTCTCGCTCTGTCACCCAGGCTGGAGTGCAGTGGTGCAATCTCGGCTCACTGCAAGCTCCGCCTCCCGGGTTCACGCCATTCTCCTGCCTCAGCCTCTCCGAGTAGCTGGGACTACAGGCGCCCGCCACCACGCCCGGCTAATTTTTTGTTTCACCGTGGTCTCGATTTCCTGACCTCGTGATCCGCCCGCCTTGGCCTCCCAAAGTGCTAGGATTACAAGCGTGAGCCACCGCGCCCGGCCTGCACTCTGATTTCTTGACTTGATGCACACAGAACGATGACTCAACTTGGAGAGGTGAAGACATCTCCCAGGATACCCAGCTGCAGACAGTGCTCTGCCCCTCCCTGCAGGATTGTCACTCCTGCCACCAAACTACGACTCTTCCTTTTTAGGTATTAATGGCATGTAACTGATGGATTCCTTATGAGGGCCAAAATGAAAGCTGAACTTTATATACATATAGGTGAGAAAATATTTTTGGAACCCCAAAATAATCATTTTGGAAGTATTTCCATGACTACCTGGAAAACAGGTCGTTTCAAAGATTACCTTAAAAAAATCTATAAGATAAGAAGTTGAAAAATCACAGAAACTTCAAATCCTGCCTTATTTAAAAGTTAAAGCAAATTAAAATAGTAATAATAGAATTGTTTCCTAAGATGCAGGGCAAATGGGAAATAGGCGTAGATGCCAAATGTTTCCTGTTTGAATTTCTAGGGCGTTAAAGAAATCAGGGAGCTGTGTCGTTGAATGTGTCTGCAATGTCAGGTGAATTCTGGTGAGCCTGGAGCAAATGGGATTCTTTTTCACAATGCAGGGCGGACGGAAGAGTGAGGCCATTTCTTATTTCTCACTCCCTGCACCCCATGATGACGGGACCTCAGCAGTTCCATCTGCAGGTGCCAGCTCCATTGTGGACAGACTCCGCTCTAAGGATGCCTGCTCTCAGTGTCCTGTGTTTCGACGGAGGTGCCCAGAGACAGCTCTGACTTCTCAGAGTCCTGGGTGGAGAGGGCCACCTGTTGTTTAGTCTTTTCTGGCAGGGCAGACCCATGACCAGGCTGCTTTGTGCCATGCCAGGGGGCTCTTTGATTTCTTTGTTTCTCAACCCAGCAGACATTTTCTTTCCTTGTATTTATTTCTTCCTATCCCTGGCCTCTCATTTGATTTTTGCTTGTTCAGCATAGCAGTACTTATTCCCTGCAAAATGAATTGATTTCTCCTTCCAGATGTTGGAAATCTGAAAGTAATCGGCCCCACAGAGAATTGTCTTTGAGAAATCACCCACTTTGTCCTCGACAGCAGGTGTCACTGTTGTAGCAGAAAACCCTGCTGCTTCCAGGGCCCGGGCCAGCCCAGAGATATTTTTACCCAAAAGAGAAAAGGCCCAACATGAGATTCAAACTTAGCAAAAGAAATTCCAAAATGAATGTGAAACCTCATAAAAGGCTGTAAATTATCAGCGTGTCTTTAAACGCTGAGCCCAGGACTTTGAGCACCCATCCCTTGGGAAGAGAGACCATGGGGCTGGCCCCAATCTGCAATTGCTCGTGATCTCATCCATCCTGCAGCCCCAGGGCTGCTCTCCTGGCCTCACAAGGATGTAAAGGAGCAGTGACCGAATCCCCTCCTTGTCTCCTGGACCACAAACCTCAGGGGAACACAGGGAATTTTGCTGTGCACGTGCTGGTGTCTGCGTTCCAGGATTAGCTCTCAGGATTTACGTGATTTGCCCAAGGACACTCAGGTCATGAGTGGTGGAGCTAGAAGGAAAGCCATCTTTTGCTAGGCCCCACTGTTTCTTCTATATATCTGGTGTAGCTTGGACCACAGGGATAATGTGGTACATATAAACACGACTTCTCCCAGTTCTCTATGCAGAATACAGCGTTGCTAAGTGAACCCCATTTAGATTCCGTTGTGGCCAGGGCATTTGGTGTGGCTGGGCCAACCCCACTGGGAAAGGTGGTAATGGTTTCGAGATTCAAAACTATACCTTTATTTCAAAACGTGCTTTCTTCTTTGCAAACATGGTCATTCACTTAAAGTTCAAACATCATGAAATACAAAGAAGTCAGAATTTGTATACCTTTAGGTACACAGGAAAACTGCTATGTCAGTAAATTGGGCCTTGACGTGCTGACATACAGCTTAGCACATGGCCGTAGAATTTAAGTACATTGTGTTCACATCTAAATAGAGAAAACAAAAGAAACGAAGAAAAATTGGGAGAGCCTGGAGCTGGAGGTCAGATGGTCATACAGCATGATCCATCATCTTCTCAAGTAGCGTCTCTCATCACCAGCAAGGCCTGTACTGAGGGGTGGATTGGGATTTGGGATTGCTGTTTAGTAGAGTGGCTCATTCTTTTTTTTAAATTTTTTTTATTTTACTTTAAGTTCCTGGATACATATGCAGAACGTGTCAGTTTGTTACATAGGTATACATGTGCCCTGGTGGTTTAGAACGTGCCGGTTTGTTACGTAGGTATACATGTGCCCTGGTGGTTTGGAAGGTGCTGGTTTGTTACGTAGGCATACATGTGCCTGGTGGTTTAGAACGTGCCAGTTTGTTACATAGGCATACATGTGCCCTGGTGGTTTGGAACGTGCCGGTTTGTTACGTAGGTATACATGTGCCTGGTGGTTTGGAACGTGCCGGTTTGTTACGTAGGTATACATGTGCCTGGTGGTTTAGAACGTGCCGGTTTGTTACGTAGACATACATGTGCCTGGTGGTTTGGTGCACCCATCAACCCGCCATCTTGGTTTTAAGCCCCGCATGCATTAGGTGGCTCATTCTTAACGTGCAAGCTAGGCCCGCTAAGGCAGGGCTGTGGCATCTGCAACACACCAGGACAGAGACCTCATTTTTATCAAGGAAAAGAGAAATCAGAATATTTGTTAATTAAAAAGTACTAGGTGCTGAGGATTCCTCAGAGGGAACAGATACATTTTTCCTAGAAGATGGAGGTTGTCTCGGTTGACTAGCTCAAACTCCACATCCCTAAAACGGGGCTAAAATTCTGAATCTGGAGCCAGCTGTGTAACCTTAATTAGTCATCTCATCTTTCCAAGCTGCATCGTCTGAATCTGAGAAATAGAATTTATAACACTATCTACTTGATGGGGCTGTTATGAGAATTAAGGGAGAAAATGAATATACATCCTTATATACAGCAAATGTCTAATACATGTTAACTAAGGATTTACTCATAATAGATGAGGTGAATTCATACTTGGTCCTGCTTCCAGATGGACACAGCTTCACGGCTAGAGGGACCTTGGCTGTCAGAGGTAATCGGATGTCTTATCCCATGAGGCACCGTGATCAATGTTAGGGGTTGTTCGGAGTGCTGTCCTGTGTAGGATCCTGAAGCCTGATCTCACTTAAGTAGACAAGAGTTTTGATCTTAATTATCAATGCCTGTCAAGGGCATAGGAGAGAGAAGTGACATCATGGGGCTACATAGTCCCAATTTCATTCCCAAATTAGTTCAACAGCCTTATTTTCAGACAAGCCTAGAGTGGTCAGGAAAACTTGGGAAACACATTTTTCAAGCTAGTTTTGTGGCTAATGGAGTCCAGATCTCAGTCTCTGGGTTTTCCTGAGGCTATTTCTCATTCAATTCTGCTGCAACCACTGCCCCTCCATGCAGGAGAGGCAATTCACCTCCATCAGAAATAGATAGCGCCATATACAGGAAGGTTAGTGATACCCCTATGTTATTTTGCTCAAATCTTTGGGTTCAGGGAATAAATTCCTTAACTCCAAAGTGGAATTTCTTTAATTACTCTGCCCTCATCTATACTCCCAGGACAGACCAAGGCACTGTGAATTTTGCTAGGTGTCCCATCAGAAAGATGCAAGAGGACTATGGTTGAACAGAATCTCTAAAGACCTTGCCCTGCCCCTGCTGAGGTGTCCCCTAAAACATGTACCTACAGCACTCTGCAAAGACATGGAATGAACAATAGTTTAAAGGGAATGTTACTGGGAATATATGTCACAGTAGTGTAGAAATAGCTGGAGGTGACCTTTTGTGGTTTGGGTCAGCTTTCATTCTAAACGAGTCATGTTCTTTTTATCTCCTTTTTTCCCCCTTCGTGTTTTCGCATCCCTTAGTTCCCTGCATCCAGACTGAAGCTGGTTTAGAGAACGGGATCCATGTTAATCTATGGGTAGAAGTACTTCAAATCTCCACTTCTGATTTCAGACAAGCAGTGATCCTGCTTAACTAGCCCCACCTATTCAGTTTGGAACTGCCAGAAGGATGGACTTACTTTGGAGTAACCCTCATGGTTCTTGCTCTGGAAGAGAAATATCCTGGGATATAACAGCCTCTCAAGACACAGGCAAAACGAAGGAGCAGACTGGAGGTAGCGCAGAGTGCCTGACCCAATAGGTAACTTCCATGAGACCAAGCCTCCACACACCTTGTCCAGGCCGTCTTCTCCTCAGAGTCTGCTTAAAGTAATCTGTTTGTGGCCGGGTACGGTGGCTCACACCTTTAATCCCAGCATTTGGGGAGGCCGACGTGGGTGGATCAACTGAGGTCAGGAGTTCAAGACCAGCCTAACCAACATGGTACAAACCCATCTCTACTAAAAATACAAAAATTAGCTGGGCATGGTGGCGTGCACCTGTAGTCCCAGCTATTTGGGAGGCTGAGTCATGAGAATTGCATGAACCTGGGAGGTGGAGGTTGCCATGAGCTGAGATCACACTCCAGCCTGGCAACAGAGTGAGACTCTGTCCCCCCTGCCACCCCCTCCAAAAAAAGTAATCTGTTTGCCTTCTTTTCTTATCTGAATTTTGACTTCAGGGGCCAAAAATTCAGTTTCTAGCAGATCAAATGCCTATTTCTAACAATATCCAAGGACCTCTTTAACTCAACGCTTTCTGAAGATGGCAAGAGAATTGAAGAGGACCAAACCCACACTCAGGACTGAGGAGGAAAAAACTCTACACATTTTATTAAGCCTAGTCATGCAGAACTACAAGCTCTATCTGTAGCGTGGGGTTCTAAAATTAATTCCCGCAGCTAAGTGTGACTAAGATAACCATCTCTATGGCAGCCTTTCCCTGATTTCTCATATTCTCTTAGCTGAACTCTGCTGGTCAGCTTCTGCAGGTGCCATGCCTTGTGGGCTCATGGCAATATGTGCTAAAATGTTACTTTATCATATTCTTTTAATAATTTTTAGAAAGTCCTTGATTTTTAATTTCAGTTGCTAAAATATCACCATAAAGACCTCATTCTCACCAAGGATGTTGCTATAAAGGCTTCCTCTCCTCCCTCTGCTTTGCTTAGCTCAGCTCATTACCTGATGAGCGGGCAGAGGAAGATGGGGGTGGGAGTCGGGTGAGATCAGTATTTCTTTCTCTATTTGGGTGAACTCCAGCTCAGTTGGTGTCCATGTGTCTTTCATCAACTGCCTCTCTTTGTCCCATTATAAACATTCTGTGTTTCTTCTATTATAAATATTGCAAGAGATCTTTAAAACCTGTGGGGTTTGATTTATTTGCATTACCATTTGAAGAAAAACTTCTGGATTCAGTTCTGAAATGACAAATGATCCATCTCCTCCCATCTTTGAGCACTGATGATCTTCCTTGGTGGAAGCAGCTCTGGGTGTTAATATTTCACCAGTTCAAATCTGTTGATAGGGATCCCAGGTGTGAGCAGGCTGGCCGCCCCAGGTGTTCCATTTAGGTGGGAACAGCACACTCAGGACACCCCAAGTCCTACACCACAAGGTTCCAACATCCATCCAGGTTGGCACTCTTTGAGAGGCCCAGGCTGAAGTCACAATTTCCCCCCTTATCTTGTGAGACTCACAGACAGGAGCTTCAAGCATCCATTGGCTGCCAAGGTATCTGCTGGTCTTTCTGATCACCCATGAGGGCAGATATTCTTGTGTAAGAACCTCCTGCCAAGGAGAAACTCTATCAGCTAAGGTGAGGGGAGATGCCTCTCCTTCAGTCCCCAGTACTTAGTCTTTTGAAAAATGAATGAATTTTTGCAAAACCACTAACAGTACATTTTCAATAGGTGATCACTAACTTTAAATGCAAATAGTCAATTATTCCAAATCAAAGGGCCATCGGGGAGCTGGCGGTTACAGCCATTGTGTTTGTCTGTGTGTTGCTCAGTTTGGAGCATCCGAAGTGCCAAGACACCTGGGTCTCTTCTCCTCGGAATTCCTAAGAGGTAGGGGCTCTAGCACAATCTGTTCCCTCGGCTCTGTTGTCCCTGTGCTTCTGAGGCAGAGAGGTAACCAGGAAACGTGCAGTTCTAGAGATATATCCTCTAGGTTCTTTTTGAAGTAGATGTTAAGCATTCAGAGGGAAAAGAAACAAGAAATGCAGAAAGTGGGGAGAAACTTGGTAAGGAAAAAATTTTAAAATAGCATAGAAAAAACTGTAGCATAAAATCTAAATACCTTAAAGTTTTGGGCATATTTTGTATGTGTCAAATATAACTTGAAATGAGTGGTCTTAATTAGTCAACAAAGAGTTTCCATTTTCTTTTACTGTGAAGACTGACAATGATTAAACAGAATAAGAATATACAGTGTCGAAGAGGGCAAGAGGGGTTGACATACGCATACACAGCTTGTGTGAAAACAAATCACTGTAACCTCTCTGTGGCACGCATCGAAGGCTTTAAAAGTGATCAGTGTTTTGATCTGCTTTTAAGGATTGATTGAAAGAAAATTATTGATCAAGTGCTAAAATATGTATATACAATGATGTTCATTAAAGTGTTTTTTTAAAGTAACAACAAAAGTTAATCAACTGTAATCTTAATAATTGAAGGCTGTGTAGCTAATAATAGTCTAGGCTCATGCAGTAGAATGACACAGCCACTGAAATAATAATGGGCATTTTATCTACTCACATGAAAACTTGATAAAATATTACAGCAAATATATGCCATATAATTTTATTGTATGACATAAGCAGGTTTTTTGAAAATCTATGGGAAATTTTAAGACAAACTCCAAAATTGTTTTAAGAAAATAAAATCCCCTCATTCCAATTAGGTTAACGGAAGTCAAAGCAAGTTGATGTCAATATCCCATTGTTTCTAAAAGGCTTAAGCATAATCTTTCCTTTCCTTTCTTTCCTTTTCATTTGTTTTTGTTTTCTATTTTGCCAACAAAGCCATGCATTAATTGTATACTAAAAGTAATGAAAATGAAAATGGGTAAAACATCAACCTCAATTTGAACTTTTTCTTAATACAAGAAATCAACAGTTATTTGATTGATCTCTATTTTTTTGTCCAAAAATACGTTTATTATATAATCTGCATATCTTGTTTCTACAACTTTCAAATAGTTTATCACCATCATAAACATCAATCATCACTATCCCTATTATTATTATAGCAACATAATATTACTGTTGTAGCAATGTGATCTTGGTCAAGCTAATTGCCTCATAATCTATTATTCCCATTCATTTCTTAAAGAAGTAAGTATTATTACATGGAAGTGCCTAATTTCAGGCTTTTTAAAAAATATATATTTTAAGTTGTGGGATACATGTGCAGAATGTACAGGTTTGTTATATAGGTATACATGTGCCATGGTAGTTCACTGCACCCATCAACCCATCACCTACATTAGGTATTTCTCCTAATGCTATCCCTCCCCTACGCCCTCCACCTCCTGACAGGCCCTGGTATGTATTGTTCCCCTCCCTGTGTCCATGTGTTCTCATTGTTCAACTCCCACCTATGAGTGAGAATATGCAGTGTTTGGTTTTCTGTTCCTGTGTTAGTTTGCTGAGAATGATGGTTTCCAGCTTCATTCATGTCCCTGCAAAGGATATGAACTCATCCTTTTTATGGCTGCATAGTATTCCATGGCACATATGTGCCACATTTTCTGTATCCCTTCTATTGTAGACAGCATGCATGTATGCTATCAATCTTTTGTTGCCATGTAATAGCTTTAGAAAGTCTCCAGTTTGCTTATCCAATAGGAAACTTATCCAATAATTAATTTCTTATTAACCACTTAGGCTAGTTCTGGTTTGGGCCTGGTAGAACTGAAGCTGAATGTTAAGTGTATGCCCTGTGGCAGCTGGGGCTAGAAGGTCCTATTTCCCTCCTTCTTAGATAAGGCAGGACCATGTGACTTGTGTTGCTCAGTGGATCATGGGAAGAAGGAACAGCCCCTTTGAACTTTCGGTGGCATTCTCCACACCATCTCTTCTCTCCATGCTGAATGGCTATAGAGCATCTGGGGGAGCCTGAAGCCAGCAGATGCTCCTCAAAGGATGCCGGATCCCCTCAATGGATGGATCCTTGGAGGAGAACTCCCAGAGGAGTCTCGGCCCACGACGATCCACACTGGGCTGTGTGCAGCTGCAGAACCGACTCTTGTTTTGTTTTGTTAAGCTGCTAAGGTTTGAGTTGATAAATTCCCAATATCAACTCAAAGAAGATGAACATTTATGTGGCTGTGGCTAAATATTGCCAAAATCGTACAAATATGGTACGATTTTGCTTTGTCTCCAGAGATATATGCCTATATGAACTGTATGTCTTTCATCTAGGGCAGAAAAGAACATTGTATTGGTCGGGGTTCTCCAGAGGGACAGAGCTAATAGGATATATGTACATATGAAAGGGAGTTATTAGGATAATTGGCTCACATGATCACAGGGCGAAATCCCATGGTAGGCCATCTGCAAGTGGGGAAGAAAGAAGCCAGTAGTGGCTCAGCCAAAGTCCAAAAGCCTCAAATGCAGGGAAGCTGACAATGCAGCCTTCAGACTGTGGCCAAAGGCTCAGGAGGCCCCATCAAAAGAGTCCAAAGTTCAAGAGTCCAAAGGCCAAAGAACCTGGAGTCTGATGTCCAAGGGCAGGAGGAGAGGGAGGAAGCATCCAGCCTGGGTGAAGATGAAAGAAGACTCAGCAAGCCAGCTTATCCCACCTGCCTCCACCTGCTTTGTTCTAGCTGAGCTGGCAGCTGATTGGCATCCACATTAAGGGTGGGTCTTCCTCTCCCAGTCCACCGACTCAAATGTCCATCTCCTCTGGCAACAACCTCACAGACACACCCAGAAACAATACTTTACCAGCTATCTAGGCATCCTTCAATCCAATCAAGATGACACCTAATATTAACCATCACAAACATCTATATCTATGTCTGTAGAAATGTATCTCTGTATATATTTTGGAGCAGGAAAACTATAGTAATGTAGGACCCAGACTTAGGCATTTATATATTTCTTTCCCTCCCCTCCCCTCCCCTTTCCCCCTCCCCTCTCCCCCTTTCCCCCTCCCCTCTCCCCCTCCCCTTCCCCTCTCCCCCTCCCCTTCCTCCCTTCCCCCTTCTCCTCCCCTCCCCTCCCTCCCTCCTTCCCTTCCTTCCTTCCTTCCTTCCTTCCTTCCTTCCTTCCTTCCTTCCTTCCCTCTCTCTCCACCTCCCCTTCCCACCCCAGGCAGCACTCTCCTTTTGGAAGAGAATACAAAACTTTTTAGTCCTACTTGGAGGAGATAAAGTGTTGTATGCATGGACACTGTTATCACTGTGCATTGCTAGCTCTCTCCTGAAGCTCTTTACTTACTGCTTTTCTGATTGATCAGCTTGTTGTTCTGTTTACTCCTGGTCATGGATCTCTGTAATTGATCACATGATTTGGAATCCTTATGTTTGTTTTCACTTTGATATTTTCTTAGCATCCATTAAACACATGTTTACTGAGCTCCTCTGTATGCCAGGCACTGTACTAGGTTCTTAGTATAGTTTAATGGATAAAACTGACATAGTCTTTGACTTTATGAAATTTGAAATTTGCAACACTCCATCTTTGCCTCCCGGATTTCTGTATTAACCACGGGTCAGAGGCACCCTTCACTCAGGTCTTCTGACCTCCCAACTTCAGCTAGGTAAAATTGTCCTCTGCCTACTGGTTTCCCATGAAGAAATTAGACATGTAAAGGAAAATGAGGCCTGAGCTGGGAGAAGATTTATATAAAAACTCACTCCATTGGTATCCCAAAGTTTTAAAATAGAATAGGAATTTTTATATTATTTTCGTAGTCAGAGTATTTTAGAAGGAACTAACTTATATCAGTCAGGAAAATTTGCTAACTTTGGGGTGACTTTGCAAAGAAAGGTATAGGATCAATAAAAATATATGTATCTATTTGATTTTACTTTTGTAACTCTTTCAACAAAGATATAGGTGAGTGGATGGAATATATGTTCATATATCTTCAACTATATTGTCTTGAATCAAGAAAACTGTCTTGTCTTCACAAAGAAACACTGGAAGATGCACTTCCTGTTCTTTTTCAGCACTATTCAAAATATTTAATAGCTGGTGCAGCGCTGAGCCCCAACTAGTCAGAATGGCTGTGGTTTTTGTTTTATGTTTTTAAAGCTATTTGTGATAATATTTGCATGCTGGTGGGATAGCAGGGGAGCACTTGTGTAGGAACACAACTTCCAGTAAAATCACTGGGTTTCGAAGAACATCTTATTTTTCTTTTTTGGAGCAGGAAAACTATAGTAATGTAGGACTCCTGCTTAGGCAATGTCTCAGTTCATGCTGCTACAACTGAATACTATTGACTAGGTGACTTAAACATCGGAAATTTATTTCTCACGGTTTGGAGGCTGGAAATCCAAGGTCAAGGCACTGGCAGATCTCGTGTTTGGTGAAGGTGCTTTGCAGATGGCTGTTTTATCACGGTACCTTTACAGGATAGGGGATCGAGGGGAGTAAGCTCCCTTATTTCTTCTTATAAGGGCACCAATCCCATTCACTGGACTCTACCCTCATGACCTAATTACTTCCCATAGGCCCTACATCTAAATACCAACACATTAGGAATTTCGGCTTCAGCATTTGAATTTGAGAGTGGAGGAACAGCACACACACTCCATTTATAGCAGCAGTGCATAACTTGAAGTTTGAATTGATTTCTATTCCCCTGTCTAGTGGATTGTCTTTAGCTGGATGATGATGGTCTGGTCCATTTAATAACATCTTTGGATTCTGTTAGCAGATTTGAATCTCAGTTGCAGCCCTCAGCAAGGACATGTTCTTGGGCAAATTATTTACCCTTTGGAGGCTTAGTCTCCTAAACCACAAAATCGGGACACTATTATTTATCTTGCCCAATTGCAGTGCAATTGAGACAGTACAAAACATGCAAGATGCCTGCATGGTCTAGCAAAAGTAGAGACTTTGTAGTGGTTCTTCTTATAAATATTAATAAAACAAAGTTAAAGTTGGCTTTTCAATAAAAACCTGCTTCCCTTGGAGGCAGTCTTTGAATGTGAAATAGTCTAAAAAACAAGCTAATTCTGCAGCCAGTGCAAATATTAATTAGCAGTCTAGCAAGAAGCAGGTCACAATGCTGAATGTCAATGTGCTAAAATGTCTGCTAGTTTCAAGACAGTAGCACCTTGCTAATTTGTCATTAAGGGGCCCCTGGAGCTAAGAGAGATGACAAAAATCTGTGTGAAGAAGAAATTCTCACTGATTAAATCAAACTTCTGCAGTTTTATAAAAATGTGCTACTTTTGTTAGCTTTGCTTTGGAGTTTTTAATGCTATTCACATAATTGGCAGTGTTCTTCTAGAGGTGAACATTTACTTCTTCAATTAAAAAAATTGGTAAATATTGTTTTCCATCTAAAGGGGCAAAAGTCTGCACATTGTGGACCTGATACTAGAGACTTAATCCAACATAAATTTCTCTCTGAATTTTGGTTGAACCATCTAGACATTTTCACCTGGCTCTGTCATCAAAATGAACACGTTATGTTACTTTATCAGAAGAATTTAAAGATTCTTTGGTATTGTCACATAAGAATAGAGAAGTTTAACAGATTAAACCTAATGAGAAAGTTCACATTTTCAGAAGTAGATATTATGTGTTGAAAAGAGCCAACATTTTGAATTCAGATAATTCTCAGTGTCATTTCTTATTTTAGACTCAGTATATGAACTTGGGCCAGATACATAAAATAGGGAAAATTTTTCCTGCCTTATAAGGTTGATAGAGGTGAAAATACAAACTGCTAGAACATAGAAGACATAATTTTTCTTACAGATGTCTTTTAATATCACTGGAAAGGGAAAAACAGGCTCAGGTAGCAATTATCTTCTTGATTACAACTTTTCACCATCACAAATATTTAGAGACTTAGAGCTTCCCAGCAGTACCTGCAAAGGCCTACTCGAGACAGAGAGGTACTCAGTTTTCAAAACAGCAACTTGGTGGGAATTCAACTTACCAATACTTTGGGGTAGGAGGTTGGCTTTTCCAAGTGGCCTAGTGCACAAGTCTCATGATGGGTATGCTCTTAACAAGTGGGGCTTGGATTTGAAGTCTTATTCAGGGTGTTAGAGTAAGCACAGTCCACGTGCATGCTCTAAACCAGAATAAAAACCCTGGCAGGCTCTGCAGGATCTCACACCACCACGTTGCTCCTTTTGTTGATAGAAGACCTGCTTCATACCAACAGTACCAACATTTCAGGTGGGAGGCAGACCTGGGCTGAGGAGCCAATGCCGTGCTGTGTAAATGTGAGAACCTGGGACCTAGGCTCTGTCTCAGTTCTGCCTGCAAACTTGAACAAGGCGTGCAGTTTCTCTATAGTAAATTTCCTGATCTGCCAGGCCTATCAGAGCTTGCCACTCTGCTCCCTGAGCCTATAGTTCAGGAAAATGCATCGGCGCAAGTCTAAGTTTGTATTGGAAAATTGCTCATTCAATAAAGCAATAACAAAGGAGTAACTAGCTTGTAGATGCTACTGTATGAGAGCTTTTAGTAGTCAGAAACAGCGTATTCTAACTGGGCTTATTTACGTGTTTATTAGAGTTTATACTAAAGGAAACTCGACTGACAGTTTTTCCAGTGGGATAGTCTTCTGCTATATATGTCTACAATTTACATTTTCCTTGCTTTTAGCAAACAATACAATTCTCCAATTGAGACATTTATGTTCTATAACACTTTTTGTGTTTTTTTTTTTTGCCATAATTAGTATTAAGATGTTCTCGTTTACCTCCCAATGTTAATGCATAAATATGCACACTTAATACTTCGTTTTTACTTATAAACTGTGGTTATAAAGGTCTACTCGTCATTTTTACAAAGTTCTTTAGAGCAGTCAAGTTCTTTGTTCCAATGGGAAATTATTTATAACCCCAAGCCATAAAAAAGATAATAACATCTAACTTTTTTTAGTGCATGTTTTGTGTCTGACCCTTTGCTAAGATATTTAACTCATATAATCCTCATAATAAATCTACAAGTTTAGGAAGGTAGCCTTATTATTCCCAATTTCTAGATGAAAAAAACCAATGCACTAAGATATTAACTGTCCTGTTGAAAGCTACAAGGCTTGTGAGTGGCAGAAGACGCAATCGAACCCAAGCAGTCTGGGTCCCATGTAGAACAACTATGTCATGTGTCTTTCCACAAAAAGTGGAGTCAATTTTTTTGAAACAGGTTTGGGAGCCACAAGTCCTGGGCTCTTCAAAGACCCCCCGGGGCAGTCGTCCTGGAGACATTCCCCAATGCTGGAGCTGCCCAGGTCTCTCCCTTGGCCCTTTCCTTTCTCTACAGATACCCTACTCCTTTGCTGTTCTTCCCATCTTGTTGCTTTAAATAACTTCCGTAATCTTGAGTATATATTTCCGCGTCCCTCCACTGAACTCCAGACTTCTCAATCTGTCTACCTGACAGCTTTTGTTGGATATTCAATAGGCATCACCACATAACCTGTCCAAAACCAGTGCCTCGTTCCTCTGTTCCTACACAGAACTGCTACCTGCATCTCAGGGGATGAGAATCCCTCTTTGCAGTTTCCCAAGCCAGAGACCAGAAGTGCATCATGCTGCATTTCTTTCTGCTTATGTGGCAAATCTCAGCAGACTCTTTTCAGAATACATCCAGAATTTAAAATCCTCACCAATTCCTTTGATAGACTCCAATCCAAACTGCCCTAATCTCTCTCTTGCCTCCAAATTAGTTTGAGCTTCTCCTCCTGCTTGTGTAATGCAGTCTATTTTTGACCTAGAACCCAGAGGGAGCCCGTCACAGGGAAATCCAACTGCGCTGTTCCCCTGCTAACTACCTTCTGATGATTTCCACCACACCCCACAGGCCTGACCTGACTCCCTGCTGCTCTGTGTCCTGGCCCCCTGCACTGGTTCCCTGGTACTCTGCTGGCCTGGTCCCCTGCTGCTCTGCTGTTCTGGCCCCCTACTGCTCTGCTGGGCTGGTTGCCTGGTACTCTGCTGGGCTGGTTCCCTGGTACTCTGCTGGGCTGGTTCCCTTGTACTCTGCTGGGCTGGTTCCCTTATACTCTGCTGGGCTGGTCCCCTGGTACTCTGCTAGGCTGGTTTCATGGTACTCTGCTGGCCTGGCCCCCTGCTGCTCTGCTAGCCTCATCCCCTGCCACTCTGCTGGCTTGGGCCCCCTGCTGGCTGCCCATGCCTCTCTTTCCTGCATGTGTCATGTCCTCTCTATTCCTTGAATGTGCTGAGCTGTGACCACTCCAGTGCGTCTCCCTGTGATCCTCCTCTTGGAATACTCTGCTGTCAAACATTCTCAAGCTCTCTCGGGTCTCTCCTGGAAGCTCACTGTTGTATTACAGAGGCCTGTGCTTGGAGCTTCTAAAATGAGGAACATTCGTCTCACCACTTGTGGAAGTGTCTTCAGCCTTACCTTTCTTTGTTGTTCTTCCTGACACTGAATACCATTCAACAGGCTCCATTTTGATCGTTTACTGTCCACTGTCTCCCACTTCCACCCCTACTAGAGTGTCATTCATGAGGACAGGACAGGGACTTCATTTTGCTATTTTTACACGTTCTTGCAGAACCTATAGCACTCATATTAGTCAGGCATTTGGTATTTGTTGAGTAAAATGAGTGAATCTTTGAGAAACTTCCAGGTTTTATAGAACACAGTTCTATAAACAGCCATAAGCCACCTGGATTCATAACAGAGACATGAGTGTGACACCGACATGAGCTGAGGTGTAAGGAAGGGAAGTCAGGATCAGATCCGAACTGGTGATCAGGTCAGCTCCAGGTCATCCTAACCAGGAATCTAACATTCGGACTTGCCCAAGGTGGTAAGGGGGGTCAGTGGGGGTGGCAGACTTTTGTTTGACTTATGCCAGTCGGGGTCTAGGGTGACCTAGTATGAAAGGTGGGATGTAGGAGGTGACATTTGCAATAAAGACATCAAATAAAAAATCTGGTCTATTTGGAGCAGAAGGAAGTATGTAACTGGGGTGGAGAATGTGAAAAGAGGTGGCGAAGCCAGGGCCCAGTGCTAGTACCAGCAGGGCCCCAGGGATGGAGAAGAAATCCTGGCACTGAGTGGGCCTATGTGCAGAGATCTTAGAGCCACAGAATCAAGGCAAACAGAACTCAACCCAAACAGACTAGATCGTGAGTCTGGGAAAACACCTACTGCTAAGTCCAGACTTCCTCACTCGTGGGTGGAATCTGCTCCCGTTAGTTCCTTTCTCGGGGGTTGACATTCTGCAGGTGCTGCAAGGCGGCACCTGTAGCCTTGCTAAGCTGGGGAAGGCAGGGCTGATGCCTAACAGCCTAAGATTACCTTTCCGGAGGCTTCTCCAGCTTCTGTTTATGGTATTTACCTTCTGTTCCTTTTGGTTTGTTTACTTGTTTAAAGGATGATTAAATAACCTCACACAACATTGTACCACTTGAAAATAAAATGAATCTTGAGATTTTTTTTCTTTTTCTTGCAAAGAGATAATGAAGTAAACAAACACCTCTGTCTCCTGCCCACCTCTCTCAGGTGCGCCTGCTGTCAGAATTCTCCTGTTATAACAACCTAACTACTGAGTACATATAAATGTTTCATCTGCAATATTTTTCATAAACCTCAGGGGACCCTGCAGCCCATCTCCAAGAAGTCTTCTTTGTGAATTTCAGCTAACACTCACTCTTCTCCACTAATGGCAGACAGCTCTATCTAGCTGACAATGTGAAATATCTATTTTTCTTATTGTTGCCCCAAATTGTTGCACATTTATGTTTCTAGCCCATATTTCTCCTGTGAGCCCAGACCAGCAGCACAGTTTACATCTTCACTTGGACATGTCAAATGAAGCCATCTCAAACTTCAAAATCGAAGTCTTCTCTTCATGCCTGGCTTACTTCAGTGAGTGACATCAATATCCACCCTGGAATTGCTCATTTGGGTTAGCAACTGTTTAATCTTGGAAACCACATCATAACTGGGTACAGTCTAATTGCCAAACAAAATATGCAAGCCCAGTAAGCATCATCTGGACTTGGCAAGTTCAGTGATAAAGCGTGGAACACAATGGCAAGTGAGTCTCGAATGGGGTGCAAGGCAGAGGAAGACCCGTAGCTATGCCCTCCCCTGCTTGGCCTTGTCCATCATCTGCTACTGGAGACTCCTTTCCAGCAGCCATGCTTCCTGACCGACCTCAGTGATGAAAGCAAATCAAATTCCACCACTTTTCAATTTTTAGAGGAATTTTCCTGGAAATAAACAGAAACCATCTTTTTAATTGCATCGGTAACCCTTTAAGAATATAAAGACCACCAGAGGCCAACCACACTCTAAAGAGAAGCTAAGAGAGGCAAGTAGAGCAATTAAATCAGCCATCACCCAGAGGATACTTGCTGAAAGGGTGAAGGCGTGATTCAGTTTTCAAGGCAACACAGAACGCTGGACAAAGTTCAAAGCCAATGTCCAATCATAGGGCCAGTAGATCTGCCCACCCACCAAAACCTGTGATTTTAATTACACCTTTAGCCTAAGAGTAAATTAGAATGCACTTACTCTCCAGTTAACTACTAGAAAATCAACTGACTCCAACCTTGAGTCTAAGTTGGAGGTAAAAAAAAAAAAAAAGTCTTCACTAACAATTCAAAACCACAAGCAGAATCTCATCAAATGCACACTTCTTGTGTAGTATTAAAAATGACAAGTTGGGATTCCATGTCTCCAGCCCTTGGTGAAGCAAATGCAGTTCCTGTCTGAAGGAATTTACTTCAGAAATAGAGATCCTCAGGTGCTGCCCCACAGCAGACCTCCTCCACTAAGATCTTAAACATGTACACATACAGAAATTCCACAGGGAAAGTTTCAATAAACAGGAAGTCACAGCAGTAAAAAATGAAATGGCAGGGAATCAAGACACTATAAGAAATACACAAAAAACAATATAATCCTAAAAGAAAGACGTCAAATACTGACCTAACAAGACATTGAATGTCTTATAACATGGTTTCTGAAAATTTATGAACCACCTGGTGATATTTTTATTTTCTTATCATGAAATTTTAACTCAGTAGGTCTGAGAGTTGAGCTTCATATTCTATCTTTCTAGTAAGCTCCAAAGTGTTACCACTGCTGCTGATCTGTGGACCATACATTAAGTAATAAAGTTTTGATATTGTGTTTAATATGTTACATTAGTTTTTTATTGTTGCTGTGAAGAAGTACCACAATATTGAGTCTTGAAGCAATAAAAACTTATTATCTCACAGCTCCATAGGTTAGAAATCCAATTTGGTACATCTGAGTTCTTGACTCCAGGTTTTACAAAGCACAAAATCAGGTGGTAAAAATAAATACACAAATATATTTGCATGTATACGTGTGTATAATAATAATATAGTTGTAATGAACTAAAATGCTCAGTTAAAAGACGAAGACTTGATGGGAATAGCATTGAGTCTGTAAATTACTTTGGGCAGTACTGACGTTTTCATGTTGATGATTCTTCCTCTCCATGAGCATGGAATGTTTTCCATTTGTTTGTGCCCTCTCTTATTTCCTTGAGAAGTGGTTTGTAGTTCTCTTTGAACAGGTTCTTCACAACCCTTGTAAGTTGTATTCCTAGGTATTTTATTCTCTTTGTAGCAATTGCGAATGGGAGTTCACTCATAATTTGGCTCTCTGTTTGTCTATTATTAGTATATAGGAATGCCTGTGAATTTTGCACACTGATTTTGTATCCTGAGACTTTGCTGAAGTTGCTTATCAGCTTAAGGAGTTTTGGGGCTGAGACAATGGGGTTTTCTTATTACATGTTCTCTTTTGTAGTACTCACAACAGATGTAATTATATATTTATTTATCCCTGATTTAATTCTTTATTTTTAACTTTCATTAATTTACATACAGTAAAAGTCACTTTTTGATGTACAGTTCTATGAGTTTTGACAAATGCATGGAACTATGTTTAATGAGCAGCACAATCAAGTATAGAAGGGTTCCGTCACTTGAAATAATGACACTAATGCTTTCCCTTCCACCTCGCTCTTCAACCCTGAAAGCCACTGAGCTATTCTTCAACTCTATGTTTTACTTTTTCAGAATGTCGCATAAATGGAAGAAAATATAGCACATAGTTTTTTTGAGTCTGTTTTTTTCCACGTCTGAAAGCATGTGAAATTCACCTTTGTTACGGCATGCATCATAATTCACAATTGTTATTACTGAGTAATATTAGTGTACTATGTTTAATTCATTCACCATTAAGGTCATTTAAATTATTTCTCTTTTTGGTGATTATTAATAAAGCCTCTATAAACTTTTGCAAATAGATTTTCATATAAGTTCCATTTTTAAATTTCTTTTGAGTAGGATTGGTCACACAATAAGTTTATGGTAAAATTTATATGAGACTGAAAAGCTGTTTTCCAAAGTAGCTTACTGTCTTGCCTTCCCCCTAGCAATGCATGGGAGTCCCTGTTGCAGCACATTTTCACCAGGACTTAAGATTGCCATTTATTATTATTAAATTTTCAGCCATTCTAATAAGTGTACAGTGGTTTCACCTTGTGGCTTTAATATACATTTATGTAATGACTAATGATATTGAGCATCTTTTCACATAGTTAAATGACCATTTTTTATTGTTAAATTTTGTAAGTTCTTGAGCAAACTATCACAAGGACAGAAAACCAAACACCACGTGTTCTCACTCATAGGTGAGAATTGAACAATGAGAACACTTGGACACAGGGAGGGGAACATCACACACCAGGGCCTGTCATGGGGTGGGGGTAGCGGGGAGGGATAGCATTAGGAGAAATATCTAATGTAAATGATGAGTTAATGGGTGCAGCAAACCAACATGGCACATGTATACATATGTAACAAACCTGCACATTGTGCACATGTACCCTAGAACTTAAAGCATAACAATAATAAAAGAAAATTTGTAAGTTATTTATATATTGTGGGAAAATGTTTGCCAGACACTTGACAGGTAAATATTTTCTCCCAGTCTATGGCTTGTTTGCATTCTAACAACAAGTAAAAATCTGGGCAAACTAAAAAGTCAATCACTGTTCTTAGCTATGCAAGAGAAATGAGGTCACAGAGAAAACTGCTGCCCCCTAAATTGAAGATCTATTGGAGAATACTTAATGCAGAGAATAAGAACCTAGCAGAGGAGAAAGCTCTGTGAGAGCTAGTGCCGGGACAGGGAAATCTGAACCGTAATTGATGAACTACTAAAGGCTCCGCATGAACAAATCTGACAGTTAAAAACTCCAAGGAGACTCAATCATAGGGAAGCCCCCCTTTCGAGAGTTTTACCTCAAAAAGCTCTTCAAGGTCCCCATAGGGAATATCAGAGAAAAATTCCCTTAAAATTCCTTTAGGCATCTGGCAGGGAGAGGGGAAAATGAATCATTTTGGAATACACCAGAGTACTGCGTTCTTCTTAACAAGGCTTGTCCTCAGGAGGAATTGATTAACCATAGCCCAACCTGCTGGGTTTTTAATTTTTTTTTTTTTAAGACAGACAGAGTCTTGTTCTGTCACCCATCCAATGGCATGATCATAGCTCACTCTTAACTTTGGACCCCTGAGCTCAAGTGATCCTCCTGCTTTGGCCTCCCAAGTAGCTAGGACTACAGGGGTGTGTCACCATGCCCAGCTAGTTTCCATTTTACTTTTTGGGGAGATGGGGTCTCATTATGTTATCCAGGCTGGTCTCAAACTCGTGGCCTCAAGCAATCCTCCCACCTTGGCCTCTCAAAGCCAAGTGTGAGCCACTGCATCTGGCCTTACTATGGTTTTATCAGAGCCTAATGGACCTGGGGAAGAGAATACCCAAATCCCACCCTCTCTGGCCATTCTGTCCCACTTATGGAGGGGGTGGAGGGGAAGACTGGGAAGCATTTGTGAAGTTCAAAGACTGAGACCTAAATAGGACTATAAAATGCTTCCCTTCTCTTCATACCTTACTACTATATTACTAAAAACTTGTGTACAGCAGTTCCTTTTACCCAGTATATCATGTTTGGGTATAAGAAAAATTACAGGACATACTAAAAGGTCAAAACTTAGTTTGAAGAGACACAATACGTATTGAAACCAGATTCAGATACGATAAGGATGTTGGAATTATCAGACCAGAAATTGAAAACAACTATGATTAATATGCTAAGTTCTCTAATGAATAAAGTAGACAGCATACAAGAACTGATGTGCAATGTAGGCAGAGAGATAGAAATTCTAAGAAAGAGCCAAAAGGAATGCTACAGTATTAAAAGCACTGTAACAGAAGTGAAGAATGCCTTTGATGGGCTAACTAGTCGACTGGACAGGGCTGAGGACACAATCTTTGAGCTTGAAGATATCTCAATCAAAACCTATAAACTGGAAAGCAAAGAGAAAAAAGACCGAAACAAAACCAAACCAGAACAGAATATCCAAAAGTGTGAGGCAACTCCAAAGATGTAACATTTGCATGATAGAGATACCAGAAGAAGAAGAAAGAGAGAAAGGAACAAGAGAAATATTTAAAACAATAATGGCTGAGAATTGTCTCCACCAAACCACAGATCCATGAAGCTCCAAAAACACCATGCAGGATAAATGCCAGGAGCACCACACCTAGGTATATCATTTTGAAATGACAGAAAAACAAAAATAAAGAAAAAAATCCTGAAAGAAGCCAAAGGGGAATACCTTACCAATTGATATGGTTTGGATCTGTGTCCCCACCCAAATCTCCTGTTCAATTGTAATCACCAGTGTTGGAGGTAGGGCTTGGTGGGAGGTGACTGGATCATGGGGGTGGATTTTTCATGAATGGTTTAGTACCATCCTCTTGCTACTCTCTTCACAATAGTGAATTCTCACAAGATCTAGCTGTTTAAAAGTATGTGGCACTTCCCTCCTTGCTCTCTCGTGCCTCCCTTTATCACGTGAACTGCCTGCTCCTATTTTGCCTTCCCCATGAGTAAAAGCTCCCCTGAGACCTCCCCAGAAGCAGATGCAGCCCTGCTTCCCTTGCAGCCTGCAGAACTCTGAGAAAATTAAACCAATTTTCTGATAAATTGCTCAGTCTTAGGATTTATTTTTCTAGCCATGTGAGAATGGACTAATTTAGCAATTGAAGAACAAAGATAAGAATTACATCCGACTTCTATGTAGAAAGCATGCAAGCAAGAGAGTGTAATGAGATATTTAAAGTTTTGAGAGAGAAGAAAACCATTGTCTTAGAATACTGTACCCAGAGAAATTATATTATTTATCTGTTTTATGTATTGCTGGCTTTAATTTGTTAATATTTAGTTAAGGATTTTGACATCCATGCTCATGAGTGATATTTCTTTATAATATTCTTATCATTTCTTTGGAAATTCATCTGATTGTTGAGGTAATGTTGGTCTCATGAAATAAGTTAGGAAGTAATTCTTGAAATATTCTTTGGAAGAAATTACATAGAATTGGTAGATATTATTTCTTAAATATTTGGTAGGATTTTCTATTAGAACCATCTGAGCCTAGAGTTTTCTTTATTGGAAAGTTTTAAACTATGGATTTAATTTATATATTTGATAAAGGAAATATATTGCCTATTTCTTTGGTGAAGTTTGGTAATTTGTGACTTTCAAGGAATTGTTCTATTTCATCTAGGTTGTTGAATTCATGGGCATAGAGTTGCTCATAGGATTCCTTTATTATGATTTTAAACTTCTATGTATCTTAGTCATATCTCCCTTTCATTCTTAAATTAGGAAGTTTGAGAGCTTGTTTGGAGATTCTAGAAGGGGAGCACAGCTACTCATATACACTTGACCAAAGACCCGTCCTCCTCTATCGGGGATGTTCATCCTCTTCAACTGAGCATGCAGCTTCGGGAGGGATGCACGTGGAGCAGTGAGGGAGGAAGGGGACACCCGCCTAGTGAGCCAGATTGGCCAAGTCAACCCTGGAGATCAGTGGGTGACAGATGTCGCAGCCAGTTGGGAAAACTGGCTAGCCATATGCAGAAAACTGAAACTGGACCCCTTCCTTACACCTTGTATAAGAATTAACTCAAGATGGATTAAAGACTTAAACGTAAGACCTAAAACCATAAAAACCCTAGAAGAAAACCTAGGCAATACCATTCAGGACATAGGCATGGGCAAAGCTTCATGACTAAAACACCAAAAGCAATGGCAACAAAAGCCAAAATTGACAAATGGGATCTAATTAAACTAAAGAGCTTCTGTACAACAAAAGAAACTATCATCAGAGTGAACAGGCAACCTACAGAATGGGAGAAAATTTTTGCAATCTATCCATCTGACAAAGGGCTAATATCAGAATGAACAAGGAACTTAAACAAATTTACAAGAAAAAAGCAAACAACCTCATCAAAAAGTGGGTGAAGGATATGAACAGACACTTCTCAAAAAAAGATATTTATGTGGCCAGCAAACATAGAAAAAAAAAACTCATCCTCACTGGTCATTAGAGAAATGCAAATTAAAACCACAATGAGATACCATCTCATGCCAGTTAGAATGGCCATCATTAAAAAGTTAGGAAACAACAGATGCTGGCGAGGATGTGGAGAAGTAGGAACGCTTTCACACTATTGGTGGGAGTGTAAACTAGTTCAACCATTGTGGAAGACAGTGTGGCAATTCCTCAAGGATCTAGAGCAAGAAATATCATTTGACCCAGCAATCCCATTACTGGGTATATATGCAAAGGATTATAAATCATTCTACTATAAAGACACATGCACATGGATGTTTATTGCAGCACTATTCACAGTAGCAAAGACTTGGAACCAACCCAAACGCCCATCAATGATAGACTGGATACAGAAAATGTGGCACATATACACCACGGAATACTATGCAGCCATAAAAAAATGATGAGTTCATGTCCTTTGCAGGGCCATGGATGAAGCTGGAAACCATCATTCTCAGCAAACTAACACAGGAACAAAAAACCAAACACCGCATGTTCTCATTCATAAGTGGAAGTTGAACAATGAGAACACATGGACACATGGAGGGGAGCATCACACACTGGGGCCTGTTGAGGGGTGGCAGGCTAGGGGAGGGATAGCATTAGGAGAAATACCTAATGCTATACCACATTTAGCAAAGCACCAGTTAACATTAATATGTGTTTTTTCAATTGTTCAGTTCTCTTTCTCAGTGTAGATTCAGTGCAGTATTCATAATATTCCGTTAAGATGGTTACATTGATTTTACGTCTTGTAAAGTGGAATCTTAGGATCCAGGATGTATTCGTTTTCTTTTGTGCATAACAAGTTGTTACCAACATAGGTTCTTAGGATAACACATGCATGAGCTCAGTTTCTGTGGGCCAGGCATAGCTTACCTTGGGTTTCTGCCCAGGTCTTATCAGGCGGCCAGGCTGAGACCAAGGTTTCATCTAGGTTGTGTTCTCCTCCAGAGGCTCATTGAGGAAGGGTCCATTTCCATGTTCATTCCGGTTGTTCTAGAATTTGTTTCCAATTGTATGACAGAGGCCCTCAGCTTCTTACTGGCTACTCTCTGATCTTAGAGGCCACTGTAGTTCCCTGCCACTTGGTCCTCTCCATAGGTGCTTTGCAAAATGGCTGTTGGCTTCTTTAAGACTATAGGAAAATATTTCTCTCCAGTCCACTGAGTCGTAGTCTCCTATGATGTAAAGTAAATACGGAGTGATATCGTTCACCTTTGTCATATAGCATAACCTAATAAGTAATGTGATATCCCATCACTTTTGCCATATTCCATAGGTTGGAAGCAAGTAAGGGGTCCTATCCACACTCAAGGGAAGGGTATTCCACAAGGGCATGGCTCATTAAGCATCACCACATGGTGTGTCTCCCACAAATGTGTTATGTTTATTGCATGTGAGTGTCTAGAATACACTAGTAAAGGAGACTCATACTGAGTGTGGGAGTAGTAATGTCTTTCTTTGCACTTCCTGTGATGTTCCTTGTTTCATATTCATATAAACCAGGGGAGTTCCATAGGAAATGCCACTTGAGTGAATAAGTGGATTAATCAATGAGTTCTTGGGACTTAAACAGTTGACAGAATATAGTACTGCTGACTAAATCTAAAAAAGGTTCAGAATAAATCCCATTGTAAATTTTATTTCATTTTCCTGTTCTAAAGTAAGATTCCCATGAAACCCAGAGTACTCTGTCTGATGGTTTCTTAGCCTATTTCAGAGTTTGTAATTTCAGATTTTTACTTTCCATTTTGGAAATCTATCCATCTGACAAAGGGCTAATATTTTCCAACCTGGTACAACCGAGTCTCATAGGCCAACCTGGGCTTTTTTTGGGATGTTGCCAAAATGACTAATGAACCAATGTGTTTAACTGTTACTTCAGTGAAACCACATCTCCTGATTCCCTGTGGTACATTGCATTTTCTAGTAAAGATCAAATTGAACATGCTCTACTTGCTGAAAATTAATTGACAAGAGATGTTTTGATATCAATTGGAAAACCATGGAAGGTTGAAAGGCTAAATCATAGCTTAGATATATGAGTTTTTGGGTCATATCAAACTACTTCTCCATTTTCTTTTGTTGACAGCATTCAGAGCCTTCAAGTCCTACCTAAGCATTATATAGACAATATCTGTTTTCCCACAACATAAATGATCCACTCCCACTCAGGGAAGATCAGCCTTTGTGTGTGTATGCTTACATTTTTCTAGTTCAAATAGGATTTTTCACAGGTATTCTTAAATGCATTTTCTAAACCCAACAGCATGTTCTTTGAAACTTCTTTTGGACCTCAATGTCTTCAAGGATTAATTGATTTCCTTCCTCTGATAGGAGATGTGTTTCAAGGGTTACAGGAGGCTCAGGATGAGTGTGCTTTTTATTATTATTGTTCTTGTAGGTCTCTAGGTAGGGTTGTAGTTTGTAAAATTTTCGAAGGTTAAATAACAAGAATTATATCTGAAATATACAATGATTACAGGGATTAAATGGAAAAGGAGTGAGGCTACAGGGACTAGATGGACAGGTTAAGTGCAAGGGTGGGTAAACCAGTCATAGTAATTCACACTCTACCACACCCTAGGTGGAGGGAGGAGGACCAGTAAAAACAAAGGCCCACTCATGCTAAGGACCATGAAAAGGTGGACAAGGACCGTATAATATCTTTTGAGCTTGTCATGAGGTCTCCTTGCTATGAGGAACTCGTACTGTTCCTTGCCATCTCTCGGTACTCTTGTAACCAAGATCCTCTTCGGTCACGCTATCTCAGCACTTTCGTGACATGAACGCTCTGTGGGCTTCTGGGCCTTTGTGTGTGTTATTTCTAGCTCCACTCCTAATATGCCCTTCTTTATTTTCTCTACCCGAGGGTCATAATCACCCTTTAGAATGGAATTTGAAGGTGATTGTCTTTGTGAAGCACCTAATCCCTATCTCTCCTGCACATTCACCATCAAGCATGGCCCACAGCAGGGCTCTCATCTGTTTCCTCACCTGTCTTGCCCACCACTGTGTAAGAGCCCCACCCATTGCAGACAGAGGCGCTAAACCACAAACAGCAGGTTCTTTAAATATTTCTCAATTTCATTCTACTTCAAGTCAAGTAATCCTGGTAGCATTAATGACTGCGGAAGACAAAATAACCCAGTTCCTGTATCCAAGAAGCAGATTTTAATCAACAAGCTGACACGTTCCCATATGGAGATCATCTGACGTAGAATGAAAATGAGCAATGGCATAGCACTTTACAACATGACCTGGTTTGATTCGCACCAGGTGTAAGAATCACATAATACTATTATTACTGCTTCACAAATGAGGAAACTGTCATACAAAGAAAGTAAGAGGCTTTTTCAAGGTGCCACAATTATTGGCCAATAGTCTTAATTAAGAATTCAATTTTGACTATTCTACTCCAAATACTATGCGCTTTCCTCAACACATGGCTTTGACCAAAATGAATGGTGCAAATGACTTTCATAGGAGTCTCTGAAAGAAGGAGTGCTTGCTTTTGCCCATTGGTTAGAGAAGGCTTCTTGGAGAAGGTACTACTTGAGATGCCCCTGGAAGAAGAAAATAAATATTTGATCAATGAAGTGAAAGTGAAGACCATCCTGTAGAGGGAGGAAAGAGTGAACATGTGCGTTTGTGGTATAAATTTCTGGCTGGGAATGACTTCAGAAAGCTTTAGGTGCTTGTTGAAATTTTAACTCACCTAGAAGACAATAGGAGCATTAATGACTTTAGAGTAAGACAATACAAAGATGAATGTGATATAAGAAATGTCCCACTTTAGAGGTGATGTTGAGTGGATGAATTGTTGAAAGTTCCTGAAGGTAAGGTAACCAGTTAGGAAATTTGCATAGCTTCAGGTGTGCTATTGTCTCTGACAAACCCTGAATGTCTCCTATAGAGTGCATTGGCAATCATTTTATTTAGAGAAGCAGCCATTGCATTACATCCACATAAATCTTTGATATTTGACAAGAGATAATATTACTGATTCAATAGAAAATGTGGTTTGGTCTGCTTGATAAATCACAACCAATAATGTTTGAGCACCTACTGTATACCCAGCACCTACTCTATCCTTTAGCTGCGGAAGACGCCACACTAAGCAACACAAAATTGCCTGAATGCAGCTTCAATCCTACCATTGAATGTGCTCCCAATACAGATAGTAGGCACTTAGTGACAAAGAGACATTCTTTTTTGAGGGGAGATGGCAAGAAGGGCAAAAAAAGAGAGGCTGGTCTTGAAAAGCAAATGCCTCATTTTAGCAGTTTATGCCTCAGCGAACTGGGATGAAGCTATAAATGGCTTTATTCTTGAAACAGCCTAAAGGAATTCAGTTGAATAGAAACATTTTTTGTCTTGTTCCTGTGGGCAGCTGGATGAAAAGTTTGAGGCTTTGTTGTTGTTGAGAACACTGGTCATTTTCATCAAATTATTCAGAATTTTCTGGTCTCCCAAGGAAATGCCTAAGCAGGAAGCAGGTACTAGAGCAAAATTTTTTCTAAATTTAAAATAAACCCAGAGGGTTTTGTGCCAAATAATCACCAGCTGCTGTGAGATCAATGTGTGTAGAATTATTAACAGGAAGCAAATTACTAACTACAACCTTTGGAGAAAATTTGTCTCAGGCAAGAACTTTCTTTGAAGGATTGCACCCAGCATGAAAACATTTAATTTCCCCACAGTCACTCCACAGGGACCCACCAAGGGTGCCATTGGCAATAAACAAGAAGATGCTGGCTGCAAAGCTTTGAAATTACTAACCTGAAATACAGAGAGGGAAGTTTTAGTGTAGAAAAAGTGAAGTTTATCAATAATACCTTTAAGCCTTTGTATAGGAACACTAGATTAAAACTTTTATAAGCAGGCTGGGTGCGGTGGCTCATGCCTGTAATCTCAGCACTTTGGGAGGCTGAGGCGGGTGGACCACGAGGTCAGGGGTTCAAGACCAGCCTGACCAACATGGTGAAACCCTGTCTCTACTAAAAATACAAAAATTAGCTGGGCGTGGTGGTGGGCGCCTGTAATCCCAGCTACTCAGGAGGCTGAGGCAGGAGAATTGCTTGAACCTGGGAGGTGGAGATTGCAATGAGCCGAGATGGCTCCACTGCACTCCAGCCTGGGTGACAGAGTGAGACTCCGTCTCAAAACAAAAAACAAAACAAAACAAAACTTTTATAAGCAGGCCCATGTCTTCGACCCTGATATCTCATGCACAATAGGTCCTAAATAAATGCTTACTGTCATTTGTTGGATGATCCACACCATTACACTCATGCAGGGTTATTGCTACCAGAGACCCTGTGGACCACCTAAATGATGTTTGTTTTTTATCCAGAGACATACTGGTCTGATGTTGGGCCCAAACTAGTTAGTGACCTAGTAAGGAACTAGAGTACAGATCTTCAGGGAAAGGTACATTGTTCACTCTATCTCATCAAAAAGGGTCTAAAAACCCTGATACATCCCAATCAATCCCTTTTTCAATTTTTTTTTTTATTTATGAGGCAGAGTATCGCTCTGTCGCCCAGGCTGGAGTACAGTGGCATGATCTGGGCTCACTGCAACCTCTGCCTCTGGGGTTCAAGCGATTCTCACGCCTTAGCCTCCCAAGTAGCTGGGATTGCAGGCACCTGCCCCCAGGCCCAGGTAATTTTTGTGTTTTTAGTAGAGATGGGGTTTTACCATGTTGGCTAGGCTGGTCTCAAACTCCTGGCGTCCAGTGATCCACCTGCCTCTGCCTCCAAAAGTCCTGGGATTACAGGTGTGAGCCACTGTGCCTGGCCTCAATGAATCTTTAATTTATTAAAAAATTAGACACTAAATCCACAAAAGCCTTACAGAAAAGCAGCTAGAGAGGTGGCTGAATATCCCAAGCCTCTTGTCTGATCTCGTCCTGACTCTGTAGATCACCAAGATTATGTTCACAGAATCAGCTGGTAATAAATAAACAGCTGTTGAGGAAGTGGCAAAATACTCAGCCCTAAAGTGTCTCAAATGCTTCCAGCAACATTGTGAGTTACTGCTTTAGCATACAGCCTGCAGAAAAAGGACAAGACCATGGGGCACCTGACTTCAGCTGGAAAAAGGAATCACATATAAAAAAAGTACATCTGCTGTAGACTCAGGTTCAGGTTGTGGCACTGGAATTTATTAACTGCTTAACTGCTTAATTTTTTTTTTTTTTTTTGAGACAGACTTTCGCTCTTCTTGCCCAGGCTGGAGTGAAATGGCATGATCTTGGCTCAGGGCAACCTCTGCCTCCTAGGTTCAAGCAATTCTCCTGTCTCAGCCTCCCAAGTAGCTGGGATTACAGGCATGTGCCACCATGCCTGGCTAATTTTTGTATTGAGTAGAGACGAGGTTTCACCATGTTGGCCAGGCTGGTCTTGAACGCTCCTGACCTCAGGCAATCCACCGGCCTCGGCCTCACAAAGTACTGGGATTACAGGTGTGAGTCACCACACCTGGCCAAACTGCTTGGTCTTTTTTTTTTTTTTTTTGAGACAGAGTCTAGCTCTGTTGTCCAGGCTGGAGTGCAGTGGTGCTATCTCAGTTCACGGCAAGCTCTGCCTCCTGGGTTCATGCTGTTCTCCTGTGTCAGTCTCCCGAGTAGCTGGGACTACAGGCACCCGCCACTGCTTAATTGTAAGCAAAGTACTCAATCTTTGAGTTGTATTGTTCTAACTGGGGAAACAATACCTTGAGAGAACTCACATTCCCCATAAAGAGACTGATCCATACACACAAAATTACAAATTCAAACACCAAATTCAATATTAGAGCTATACTTAAGGTACTATGATAGTGTTGGTGATGGCTGTACAAGGGAGAATGTCATAGAACTGAAGGGATCTGGGCTGAGTTTGAGGAATGGGTAAGGCTTTACAGGAGAACTGGCAAAGGTGTGTCCTCCAGGCAGAGGACACTTCATGAGCAAATTGAGATAAGAAAGGAAGGCAGCAACCCAAGCACGGTGAGAAGATTAACGTGAGGGCCAGTGTTGTGGGGAGATGAGGGAGAGCAATCTGCTGGCAACAGATCATGGTTGCAGATCAGGTGGCAGATCATGGTTGACGTTTTCTATGCAATGGATTTTGGCTGTAGGCTGTATTTCCTAGGGCAATTTTAATAAGGCACAAACAAATTTGGATTCCATAAGGCTGACACCAGCAGCAATGTGGACAATGGCTTTGACAAAGGAATAGGAGGGGTAGGGCAAATAGGTAGATGCTGTTGGTGTCTTCTAAAGTGGGTATGAAGGTCAGCAGTAAAGGATAGCAGTCCAGATAGGCTAGGGGATACCACGGGTACAAAGTAACCACAGATTCCAGGGTCGTAAAACACCACTGGCTTATTCCTTTCTACTACTCGATGTTCCTCTCAGGTCAGCTGATAGTGCTGCTGTATTCTCAGGCCTCCAGGCCAACCTCTGCATGTCATTTGTTGGCAGCCATGTTAGAGAAAATGGAGAAAAGCCATATGACCACACCTGACCTTGGTATTGGGATAAGCAATCCCTCAATAAGAATGAAACCTGGATATTGGTGAAGAATGGTAGAGTGATGGCGGTAACCAATAAGATGGTGACTTTGAGGAGACAAGCTTTCCAGTACTGTGTGGGCAACCACACACAGAGTCAAGGATCTTACGTACCTGGACTGTATTTAATTTTTCTTTTTTTTTTTGGTAAGTCTTATCATAAAACTACAGGGTCATGGGTGCAGGTTCGAACATGTAGATGTTAAAAACAAGTAAGTAGAATAAAAAGGTTGTTTCTCTCCTTTTATCAATGTTTTAGTTTTATTACAATAAAGAGGAAAAACTGGCCATCCGTCCTGACTATCTCTATGAAATAGGGATTTCACACCCATTCTGCTGGTGGCAGGGAGTTTTTTTCCCCACCCATCTATTGATGCCAGATAAGTTTGGCCTCAGTCCCTGGATTTGGTTTTGTACTTTTCTGGCTATTTGACAAAGTCTGTAGTTGAAAAAGATCTGGAGACCAAGATCACAGAGTGACTTTTCTGATTTCTGTGCAAGTGTGTTTTAAGAGCTCATCCAGGGAGAGATTAAACCCACGTAGACTGTGAAAGAAGATGTTTCTCAGAAGGTTGATGTCATTTTGCCTTGTCCATGAGATAGATGGAGGCAGCATCTTTTTTTCATATTTTTCTAATTAAGAATAAGTACAGGATGATGAGTTGAGTTAGAATCAAATCCTCTGAATCCAGTTCCCCTAAGACACACCAAGGCCAGCAGGTGAAGGAGTACTGGGTACCACCTGTGTGCACCTGTGTGTTTTTCACTTTCATGTTCAGAAGAATTGTTGTTGCCATTCTTGACCAGCAGTTATAATCACCTGTGGGGTTCACTATTAGGCTATTTTTTTTTTTTGCAAATACAGTGCACCTATCCAATCTTAAAATTGGGGTAAGTAAGCAAAAGATAGTATTAGTTTATATCAAATGGGGATGGGACTTGAGAATCAGGGAGACTGGGGTTGAAGTGTCATGATTTAGAATCAGAATTGGTGACTAGGCTGTGCTGAGTTCAAGACAAACAGCAAAAAGTGGGCCAGACTTTCAGATATAGCTCAAGTAAGTATCACCTTGGAGACAAAGTAGAGATAAAGGACGCTAACGTTTCTGTTAGGCAATTGTCAGTTCCCATCTCATAAAGCCTGACTGTAAAGTGAGTAAGGAATCTGAAGTGGACACCACTAAGTCTGTGGCTGGCCTCGAGGGAGTAGACTTCTACATTTCAAATCAGAGGAGATATTCTTCATATTTTAAAATGTGTTTCAACATGTCATTATGTTGAAAAAAGGAACTTTCCTCTTTGAAACCAGTAAAATAATTTTGAGAAAGAATTGTTATTTTATAAAAACACACTTTTAGTTATTTAGAATTTGAGGACCGCTAAGAATATTTTCACAGATCCCTGAGTTTCCCAGATGCCATATTAAGGTGGAGAAGTTCAGCAAATAGGTTTTGTGGTGGTTAGTTTCAAGTGTTAGCTTGGCTAGGCTAGTTATTTATTCATAGACTAATCTAAGAGTTTCCGTGAAGGTATTATGAAGATGTGTTTAACACCTACAATCAGTTGACTTTAGGGAAAAGAGATTACCCATGATTATCTAGGTGTGCTTCACCCAGTCATTGGGAAACTCTGAAGAGCACAAACTGAGAAGTGATGTTGCCACGAGCCGAGGGACACCAGCAGTCCCCAGGAGCCAGCAAAGGCAAGCAGAGCTTCTTCAGTGGAAACTTCAGAGGGAGAGAGGCACTGCTGGCATCTTGATTTCGGGCTTCTGGTTTCCAGAAATGTGAGAGAATACATTTCTGTTGTTTTAGGCCACCAAGTTCGCAGCAATTTGTTATGGCAGCCCTAGCAAACTAACACATTATTCTCTGACAGTTATGTATTGGATAGGGAGTGATGCTATGCATTCCTGATAGGGAATATATAGGTATTTTGTTCTAATATTGAAGAATGATTTTGAGCTAGTCTTGGATGACCCAGAAGAACAGCACAAACAGGATGAAGTATTAGTCCACCACATTAAATGCTACTTAACATGCAATACATAAGATAATAAGAGGTACATTTGTGCACCCCCAGGGCTGAGGGTAAGGATTCCTTTGAAGAAAATAGGTATTTCCAATATCTGGCATTCAAGAACACTGTAAATTCAAGGCTAAAAATAAAGGCATGGCCAGTAAAGACAGATTTCTTTCCCTGAATACCGGACTCTTTTGAATTTTGAGGCCCCTGGTGGTTATTGGGGACTTGGCACTGCATAAATGGAAGTAGGTTGTGAAATGGATAAATGTTTAGCCTGTTAAGGATTTAATGTGATTGTTTAAGTCTTACTTAATAGTCTTCGTAAATATTTATGTTGTACCTCACTATTTTTAAGACTTCATTAAAATTTTGGTAACAGAGAGATCTCCAGGCCTGGCTAAAATGGAGTAACGGAGACCAGATTACCTTGCCACTTAAAACTATCATAAAAACCAGGAAGCATATGTGAAGGAACTATTTCCAAGACATTAAGTATGAGGTGGTAAGTGCAGGAATTCCTGAGAGATGGAAAACAAGTTAAGCAAGCCCCGTGATTTCCCTAGCTTAATGTCTTGAGGGAATTTCCAGGCCATGGTGCATAGTGCAGAATCTGGCAAAATCCCTGAGATGAGAATATGGAGCTGAGTGAGGCAGCAAGAATTGGAAGGACAGAATACCAAAGAAGAAAGAGCTACATACAGGAAAACTTCAGAAATCTGCAGAGGGTCCTCCTTGAATATTACTTAGAGAATTCAGTGCATGTGAAGGAAGTACCTGAGGCTAAGGAAAGAATCACCTGAGGGTATTAGAGAGAATATTGCCCTGTTATAACACAGTGCTGAGAACAGTGGCTTTTCCCACCTGCCAGACTGGAAATTCTCATAATTCATGAGATACTGGGTATAATGCTCAGAATGGTGGTATCTCAATAGTGGGGAATAATTAACTTGAGATTAAATACTGCTCTGGTACACTCTAATAAATCTTAAAATCAAGAATTAAAAATATCCAACTGTTTTCAAATAACAGCATCTCAGGGGGAAAATCCTCTAGAATATTTATAGGAAAGAAAATATATCTGGCCACTAATGAGATAAAATCACAATGATTGGCATCAAATAAAAAATTACCGGGCCCTCAAAGAAGCAGGAAAGCAGAAAGATAAATCAACAAATCGGAAATGATCCAGAATTGACTCAGATGCTAGAATTAGAAAAAGAGGGCATTAAAATAGTTATAATTATTTTTCATAATTTCATTTATAGTGGAATAAAATATAGGAAAAAATATAAATACAACTTCTCCAGATGAAAGCTACATTATCTGAGATGAAAAATACACTAAATAAAATTAACAGTAGTTTAGACATTATAAAAGGAAAGACTAGTGAGTTTGGTGACGTAAAAACAGATGAATAAAAATAGATTGCAGAGAGGAAATAAAAATGAAAAGAACATCAATGAACTGAGGGACAACTTCAGGTGGTCTAATATACATGTAATTACATTTTCCAAAGGAAAAGGGAAATGGAAGGGTGGGTATTTGAACCAATAAAAGGAGTTTTATTTTCAATGATTTTTGCAAAGCTGAACTATAGATCACTGTATGCAAGAAGCTTAATGTAGCATAAGTACAAGATAGATGAAGAAAACTACATCAAGGTCCATTGCAATTAAATTTCCAAAAACTAGTAATAAAGAGAAAATGTTAAAAAGAAGCCAGAATAATAAAATACATGCTACATACATAGAAACACAAGATAGGGATGCCAGCACGCCTCTCATCAGAAAGAATACAAAAAAAAAAAAAAAAAAAAGAGCGGGGCATCATTTTCAAAGCATTGAAGAAAAACACCTGTCAGTCTAGAATTATATACACAATAAAAATATCTTTCAAAAGTGAAGGTGAAGTAAGAAAATTTTTAAACATACAAAAGTTGACAGAATCTATCACCAAAAGACCTGTATTATTTCCTTCTTCAGGCATACAGAAAATAACACTGGATGAAATATGCACCTACTCAAAGGAATAAGGGGCACTTGGAATGGTAACTACATGGGTAAAAAATATAAGGTTGTTTTCTTATTATTTAAATATATTTAAAATGTTCCTGACTGTTTAAATAAAAGTATGATTATATTATAGAAGTTATAACATACATGAGTAAAATGTACAACAAGAAAAATGGAGGTTTGGAAGGGATACTGTACAAGTTATGATTCTATGGCTTGTGTACTACACTAAAAGTAGTATAAATAACCTAAAGTAGATTGTGATGTGTAAAAGATATATATTATAAATCCTAAAGCAACCACTAAATAACTAAACTAAAAGTCATAGCAAATAAAGTAGATTAAAGGAAATTATTTAAAATTTAATCAAAATAATGCAGAAGAAGAGGAACAAAGAGCAGATGAACCAAATAGAAAAGAAATAGCAAAATAATAAACTTAAACCAAATGGTAGCAAAAATCCCATTAAGTGTAAATGGTCTAAACAACCTAATTAAAAGACAGAGATTGTCAGATTGAATTGGAAAGCAAGATTTAGATATATACTGCAGCACTTTTAGTACCTCAATATGCTTGAATGTAAAGATACAAGTAGATTAAAATGACAAGATTAGAAATAGTTATAAAAGAAAGTTGGAGTAACTATACTATCAATCAAATTATATTTCAGAGAGGAAATACATATTACCAGAAATAAAGAATATTTTTTCAGAACAATAAGGGAGTGAATTTATCAATAGGTATAATAGTTATAATGGTCACTTACCTAACAAAAAGCTTCAAAAATGTATGCAAAAGCTGAAAGAATTGCAAGAAGAAATAGACTAATTAGCAATCATTGTTGGAGATTTCAATTCTTCCTCTTTTAAAAGCTGAGAGAAGTAGATGTGAAATCAGCAAGAATATATTCATCTTCCAAATTATCTGATTTCGTGGACAAAATCATGTGGATATTAGGACTTTACAGACTAATTAGTGTTTTCTTTAACTGTGGAGGCTTTGTTTTGCACCAGAACAATTTTTTTCCCCTGACTCCAACAAAGAGCATTTATGGAGGGAGAATGCAAAGAGAACATATTTGTATCCAACCTTCCCAGGAGCATGTGAGGTTCACTGGCACATGAAGTAGCCCAAGGGTTTCATTCTGTCCTCATACAAAAAACCTGTTGCTAATTAAAGATTTAAGAAATACAGCTGGATAAGTAACATTAGCCCAGATGGCATTTCAGGAAACCTCTGGTGAGGCTTGAGGCAGACAGTAATTCTGCATGATTTATCACCCAGGTGGCGGTGTGGGATGATTGGCTCAGTATACTTCAGGTGGAAAAAGACATTCAAGAACAGGACACTCAAGGTCAAGTAGAGCTTATAAACCCCATGAAATCATTCAGGAGCAAAATAACCTTTAGGTCTAACTCCTTTTGTCTGTGTCATGATGTGTTCGTTCAGTTTAGTAATTAAGAAATAGGGACTCCTATTCATTAAGTGTCATCAGATTTTTATAGGATTTTTACCTATTTATATAATAATCAAATAAATTAAATGCATGCTTTAAGTTTTACTGTGTAAAATTTACTGTGCTAGATTCGTAGGAGATGCATTGGTGAAATATTTCCCAGAATGTGTTCCACAGAACTCTTAAATTTTATAGTGAATGATGGGTAATGTGTTAAGGAAAAAAAGGGTGAGTTTGTAGCTCAGGAAGTACTGTATAAAGAAGGTCACTTAGGTTTTGATTTTTTTTAATTAAAATTGTAGAACTACCAGAACTTGTAATAATTTAGGGAATAAAATGACTGTCTCTCCAAGCCTGGATGAATTGATTTTGACATGAGAATTTCATAATACATTCTGGGATTCTTCCCTCTTGATAGAGGGACAAATATAATAGATGACTTCCTTTAACTTCTGGTCAATGAGTGGAAGCTTCATCTTGGCTGATGCTGTGGTTTAGAGAGTCCCTTATCGTGAGCAGCTCAACAAAAATCAGTGTCTTAGTCCATTTTGTGTTGTAATAAAGGAATACCTGAGGCTGGTTAGTTTATAAAGAAAAGAGGTTTATTTGGCGTACAGTTTTGCAGACTCTACAAGGAGTGTGGAGCCAGCATCTGGTTCTGGTGAACACCTCAGGAAGGTACTAATCGTGGTGGAAGGTGCAGGAAAGCCAGCATGTCACATGGTAAGAGAGGGTAATGAGAGAGGAGGGAGGTGTCAGGCTCTTTCACAATCAGTTCTTGCTTGAACTAATAGAATGAGAAGTCACTGGTTACCACAAGGACAATACCAAGATGTTCATGAGGGATTTATTCCTATGATCCAAATACATTCCACTAGGCCCCACATCCAACATTGGGGATCAAAGTTAAACATGAGATTTGGAAGGGATAAATATCCAAACTATAGCAATGAGTTTACAGTAATGTGACCTGAAGTTTGGCAATTTGAGTAATCTTCCTTGGTAAAAGCATTTATAAATAATAATACATTTTTAGAACATTAGAGATTTAAGTCTCAATCTTTTTCAGAGCTATCTTTGGGCAATTGACCAAGTATGCTTACATAGAAATACTCTCTCACTGCAAATTGTCCTGTCTTCCACCCCACACACATACATACCTGAGAATATTCCCGGCAACTCTGAGTACTAATGGGGTGGAAGGAGGCAAGAAACTGAAGGACCCTCAGATTTCAATTGCTTCAGGCTAAATACGTTTGAGTTGATGCCTCTGATCTCACACTCCTTCCTAGGGGAGGACCTTAATTCCCATGTCATTAATATAAGCAACACAGTTAAGTTTCTAATATGAAAAAATAAAGTTTTAAAATGACTAGATATATCTTTAAATTTGTAACAGTTGACAAGATGTCCTTCATTTAAAATAAATCATAACCTATTCTATTATAGTCTTACGAATTTCCTAGAAAAACATAGAAGCATATGTATAGTTGAAAAATTGGTAACCCTCTGATAATGGTTTGGATCTCTGTCCCCACCCAAATGTCTTGAATTGTAATTCCTATTGTTGGAGCTGGGGCCTGATGGGAGGATATTGGATCATGGGGACAGATTTCTCATGAATGGTTTAGCATCATCCCCTTGGTGCTGTCCTTGGATAGTGAGTGATTTCTTACCAGATCTGGTTGTTTAAAAGTGTGCGGCACCCCTCTCCTCATTCTGTCCCTCTCTCTTGCTCCTGCTTTTGCTGTGTAATGTGCCTGCCAAAACTTTGCCTTTGACCATGAGTAACAGCTTCCTGAGGCCTCCCCAGAAGATGAGCAATGTTGGTGCAATGCTTGTACAGCCTGCAGAACTGTGAGTCAATTAAACTTCTTTTCTTATTGATTACCCAGTCAAAGGTATTTCTTTTTAGTAATGCAAAAATGGTCTAATACACACTCTAATCAGGCCAACTGGTTGTCTGGAAATAGCCTATGTCTCTCCTGCCATGGTGGGGCTATTGAATTTTAGATTTAAATTCACAAAAAAAGCAATGTGTATTTCCCCTTTGCACAATGTTTAGCATAGTGCTAGACGAAATAATTGTTAAAAATATTGCAGAAGAAGCTGCTTTTTATCCAAGAATATATCAAACACATGGTATAGAGTTACAGAATAAATGGAGTGCTAATAATTTAGTTATATTTAGCTGAAATCGATTTGATGTTAACTGACTAAAATCGAATTGTCTCTAAAGGAAGTCAGTGAAAATAATTAAGGAAGACTCTGGGTGTTGAATTTCAGACTACAGTGGAGATTAGAAAAAAAAATTAAAAAACTAAACCCATGCCTTAGATGACAAACAAATGATAAGTCCCTCTAAGTATTGGGGCAAGTAGGAGTGGACATCCAAGGGAGTGTAACTGGGAAAGACAGAATAAAATTATGCAAAGGAAAATTGAGCAAACGAAAACTAAAGCAATCTTAACAATGAGGGCTATTAAACCATTGAAAATTCTCCCAAGGGAAGTGATGGAAACCTCCTTGCTTCAGTCATTTCAAAGTCGACAAAACAACGAAAAATACATGGAGGGAGGGATCCTGTAGTGTTGAGGAGCAGACTCGATGATTTCATAGTTCTTTTCTGTCTCTTATTTCCACGTTCTGTGAAATTGTATTGCAGCTAAGAAACATGAAATCCTTCACTCCGACAGTATGTTTACAGAAAATTCATCTGAAGCACAAAGTTGAAAAGAAAAAAGAAAAAAAACATGCATTTGAAAAGTCTGTCAGTCCTTCACATTCTTTTTATAAACTTGTTTTTCAGATACGGTGTGACATTGGAATTTAAATTGAGTTTCGTGTTCCTTCCACTTAACATGTAAGAATATCTATGACTTTAATTAATGAAGAATTCTAAAGTCAACTTGCATGTGTCCCAGTGTGTAATGGAATACTAGGAAAATTAAAGTTTGATGATTTCTTGAACAGCCCATGCCAACATCCAAAACAAGTACAGCTTAGAAAATACACATTAAACACCAAAAACTAATTTTAGCACAAAAGGAAAAGAAAGATACAATGACAGTAGAAATCTAAGGAAAAGTATATAAATGCATGTTTTTTTTTTAATGTCCTTGAATTTCCTTGCTGTATAATTCTTTCTTAGACATGTTAGAGCTGCTCTTATTAGCCAAGGGAATACTTGTGAGAAGGAACCTGCCTACATGCTGAAAACACAAGCTCACTAAAATCAATATTGGGTTTTGACTTGAAGGTGTTTACTATGAAGAACTCAGTGTGATTCCTCAATCAAGGACAAATTTATCATTACTTTTTAATTGTTACCTTAAACTATGTATTACAAATTACTGACATCGTACCAGAAATTATACTAAGCTATTTCCAAATGTAAAACTTTTATTTACCAATATATTGAGTCCATATTCTACACAATAAAATTTTTACAAAATTAACACTGCAAAATAATTTTTAAAAAAAAATAAGTTTGTTTGAATGATTTTAGATTTGCAGAAAAGTTGTTGAGTGAGTATGGGGTAGTACAGTTTCCCTACATCCATCATTCAGTTTTAGTTTCCCCTAACGTTATCATCTTACCTTACCGCTGTATGTTTGTTAAAAAAAAAAAAATAAGTTAGTGCAGGGAATATACTAATAAATAAGCTCCATCCTTTGATATCACCAGTTTTTCATTAATGCCCATTTTCTTTACCAGAGTATAACCCAGGATCCCACGCTGCATTTAGTTGTCATGCTCCCTTAAGCCTCCTCTGGTCTGTGACAATTTCTCAGAATATCTTTGTTTTTGATGACCTTGATGGTTTTTTTTTTTTGAGACGGAGTCTCACTCTGTCACCCAGGCTGGAGTACAGTGGTGCAATCTCGGCTCACTGCAAGCTCCGCCTCCCAGGTTCACGCCATTCTCCTGCCTCAGCCTCTCCGAGTAGCTGGGACTACAGGCGCCCGCCACCACGCCCGGCTAATTTTTTGTATTTTTAGTAGAGACGGGGTTTCACCGTGGTCTCGATCTCCTGACCTCGTGATCCGCCCGGATGACCTTGATGGTTTTGAGGAGTACTGGTCATCCATTTTGTAAAAGGCAGTTGTATTGTCTCATGATTAGAGTTGGTCTTATCCCGTCGTATCAGGGAATATTTGATTATCCACATAACGTCATATGATTTAACCTCTTCACTCAGTTAAGGAGTTTTTGCCAGGTTCCTCCATTGTGAAGTTATAATTTTCTCTCTCCTTACTATATTCTTGGAAGTAAGTTACCAAGGTCAGACCACTCCCAAGGGTGTGGGAGGTAGATTAAGCTGCACTCCTTTTAGTGGAGAGTATCTACATATGCAGCGTGAGGTTCTTATGTAAGGATGATGTGTCTCCTGTCATTTATTTACTTGAATATGCAATCATTTATGATTTATAAATCATAAATGAATTTATTCTATCCTATGGATTTATTTTATCCTATGGATTTATTTTATCCTATGGATTGTAATCCAATACTATATTATTTGTGTTGCTCAAATCAGTCTAGCTTTGGCAATGGGAGCTTTTTCATGTTGGCTCATGTATCCCTTTGATATGCCCCCATGTTTCATCTGTATGTATATGTATATGTACATGTATGCATGTACACACACACACACACTCACACACACACAAGTTAATACTTGATGTCTCTGACTCTAATCCAACACTCATCACGCATTCATTCCAGCTATTTCTTCTTGCTTACTGGTAACTTCCCTTTCCAACAGTGAGAAACTTGATTCCAACCATCCTCCATCTATTTCTTATTTGTTCAACCCCAGTATACATGCACAGCAGTTAAAGATTTATTAATCCATGCCATCATGGAAAGCAAACTTACAAATAGTCTTTGTCTTTAGCCTTATAATTTTCCGTTAAAACACAAACAAATAAAAACCAAATATTTCCAAGCTGACTTAGGTCAGCTCCTCCTCTTCTTCTCTGCAATGAAGTTATTCCTACATCTGTGATACAATTAGATTCATTTGGCATTTGATAGTCCATTCTTGGATTCCTTGACATCTGGTTTAATTGTGATTTCTTAGATTGCAAACATTGAAATTTACTCTTTGACATGTGCAGTCTATGACAGATGCATAGATTCTTGCATTCATCACTCCAGTACCACACACAAGTGCCAAAAAGGGGAAATAACGGACTTTCAGAGTCACTTCTTTTAACATTTTAGTGGTTTCCCTTGAGTTTGCAATATACATTTGCAATCAAAGTCCACTTTCAAATAACACTATACTGCTTTATGGGAAATGCAAGTATCTCTTATAACAGAATTCTCAATTCCTCCCTCTTGTTCCTTGTAATAGCTGTCATTCATTTCACTTATCCATAAGCTATAGTTACAGAACACATTCTTGCTATTATTTTAAACAAATTGTTATCTGTGAGAGCCATTAAAAATAAAAAAGATACTATTTTACCTTCATTTACTCCCCAAATGCTTTCCTTTTTTTCATGTAGATCTGAGTTTCGGACCTGTATCATTTTCCCTCTCTGAAGATGTTCTTTTACCACTTCTTGCAAGGCAGCTCTACTGGTGATAAATTCCCTAAATTTTGTTTATTTTAGAAAGTCTATTTATCTTTCAATTTTGGAGACTAACTGCATTGGATATAGAATTCTAGGTGGATGGTTCTCTTCTTTCAAGACTAGATATTTCACTTCACTCTCTTCTTTGTTGCATGGTTTCTGAAAATAAGTCCAGTACAGTTCTTGTCTTGGTTACTATCTCTATAGGTAAGGGTTTTTTTTGTTTTATTTATTTATTTTTACCTCTGGCTTCTTTCAAGATTTTCTCTTCATCTTTCATTTTTTTGTGGTTTAAATATGATATGCCTGGGTGATTTTTAAAAAATCTACTCTTCTCTGTGTTCTCTGAGCTTGGTGAACCTGTGGTTTAGTGTCTGACATTAATTTGAGAGAAATTCTCAGTCACTATTGCTGCAAATCTTTCTTATGTTTCTTTACCTTCTTCTCCTTCTGGTATGCCCATTACATGTATGTTACACCTTTTCTGGCTGCCTGTGTTTCTTGGATATTCTGTCCCTTTTTTTTCCCCAGTCATTCTTCTTCTTTTTGCTTTTCAATTTGAGAAGTATCTTTTGACATATTTTCTAGCTTTCTGATGCTTTCCTTGGTCATGTCCAGTCTACTGATGAGGCCATCAAAAGCATTTTTCATTTCTATTACAGTGTTTTTGATTTCTACCCTTCATTCTCAGAGTTTCCATCTGTCTGCTTACACAAACCATCTGTTCTTGCAAGTTGTCCATTTTTTTCCATTAGAGCCCTTTGCATATTAATTATTATTTTAAATCACCAGTGTGATGATTCTAAAACTCTGCCGTATCTGGTTCTCATGCTTGCTTTATTGCTTCAGACTGTGTCTTTTTATTATGCTTTTTTGGGTTACTTTTAGTTGTTTTTGTTGTTGTTGCTTTTTGAGTTTTTTGTTGAAAGCTCAGCATGATTTACTGAGTGAAAGAAATTGGGGCAGATAGACCTTTGGTACGAGGTTTCATGTTTACCTGGCCATGAGTTAGACTGTTTATTGTTTGCTGTAGCTTTAGGTGTCAGAGGCTAAAATTTTTCTCTAGTGTCTTTGTTTTTGTCTTCTCTGTTGTCTGTATTTCTGTAAAGACTCCTTCTTAAATAAAATTTGAGCCTGGCAGTTCTTTTTAGCTGTAATCAACTGTTATTTTACCAGTGCCCAGTTGCTGTGTGGTAGGTCTCTGCCTTTGGTGAGCCCAGGCTTCTGAGCTATGACCTTCACAGTTCAGTGAGGCTGTGATCAAACTCACCATAGTTAAGCTCTGGTAAAATAGTTTCTTTTCAAGTCCTTTGTTAAAAGAAAAGAATGCTCTGTGCGTATGTTAAAAGAAGAGAATGATCTGTGCATATGTCCACTTCCCTGCTGAAATGAGGAGGAAATTTTTCTCAGATTGTTTATACCCTGATAACCTGGTAAGGTTCAGGAGGTAGAACTCATAGGTGTGGGTTCCACCTCTAAGACTAAGTCCTCCTGGAGGTTTTAATTCTCAATCTAGTCTACACTCAACTTCCAGCAATTTCACAATTACAATTCAAGATTTTCTATCCTGCTAGAATAATCAAGTATGTGAAATACACACATACCATTATTTATTGTATGTGTATGTGTATTAAATACAGTGATATTTGAAATATTTTTGATATGCAATATATACATATATGTATACACACATCTATATACACTACTATATATAATATTTATATATACATACCTATGTACAACTAATATATGTAATATTTATGCATATATATATATATATATATATAAACAATTTTTTTTGGAGACAGGGTCTTGCTCTGTTGCCCAAGCTTGAGTGCAGTAGTAAGATCACTGCTTACTGCAGCCTTGACATCCTGGGCTCAAGTCATCCTCCTGCTTCAGCCTCCTGAGTAGTTGAGACCACAGGCGCACACCACCATGCCCAGCTAAAATTGTTTTCTTTTTGGAGAGATGTGGTTTCACCATGTTGCTCAGGCTTGTCTCTAACTCCTGAGCTCAAGCAGTCTGCCTGTCTTGGCCTCCCAATGTGCTGAGATTTGCTGTTGTGAGCCACCATGTCCAACCTGTATATTAACATTTAAACATATTTCCAGAAAAAGAAGAATTATTTCTGCAACAAAGGCTATGTACTTTTTGAAGTCTTTGGGTACATGTTCTATATCTCCTGCCCCTTCTCTCCTTCTATCATCTATATATGCTTCTGTCTCCTCCCCTTTCTATAATCCGTTTTCCTAACAGCACTTTAAAAAGTTATAAAATTTTCTACCCCTGTAGTTACAACTGAAGTAAGTTGTCTCATTGCATATTTTAAAAAATAATTTACTCTTTCAGAGTCAAGGATATTCTTAACTTCACCTTCCATGCACCTTCATTCAAAGAAGGTGTATTATTTCTTCTGCTTTGTTCTCCTGCTAGCTGAGTGTTTGAAATGCAGGTAACTGCATATTGAAAAGCTGACCTATGATTCTGTGATTTTCTTTCTTTCTTTCCTGCCTCTTACATGAAAGCAGATAATACAGGATCCCTGGCAGTAGACCATTCAGGTCCAATAATATGTCCATCTCATAATGCTCTTAGGCTATTGTGTTGCAGTAGATTTTTTAAAACTCTCGTTTCTAGAAATATTAATCAGATGCATATTCATAGTTTAACAAGCAGAGCCATGTGAAATTTGAAAGAAGGGTGCTTGACCTGAGGGAAACTTCTGTACAATATGAAATGCAGCTCCACACTTTCAAAAGAGATTTAAACATATCCAACTTTCCTCATTTTACTCATTTAAAATTGGTGAAGAGAATGGAGGGAGCTGTTGTTTACTCTCTGGGCTGTAACTAATGCCCAATTTCAGAGCTGAAACTCCCCATCTATCTTTGTTCAACTTCAAAGGAGTTTGGAGGCAAGTAAAAGACTCTCTTCAGCTATGAGTCATGATACTCTCCTTTTTTCTCTTTACCAGTAAATACCAGTTCTCTCAGGCCCAGCTCTATCAACGTCATGGATAGTCTGGAGGACTAATGAAGTCGGATGTGAAATGATATCATCAATACTACTGAATTATCCCTAAGAAAGGACATGACAATGCAACTTAAAGACAATCTATTTCAATCCTGTCAATTCACGTATAAGGAAAACGTAGACTTCATGTTTCTCACTGCTTTGCCAACAGTACATAACTGGTTGATGGCAGAGAAAGAACAAGAAATAAGTTTCCCTAGCTCAGTTCAATATGGTTTCCATTTTACGTTCTGATTGATGGACTTACATACTGAGAATCACAGATAACTTGAAACTAAGAAGATGAAACACTATATAAGGTAAGTTGTGTTTTTTTATAAGGTATACATTTTCCTCACAGAATATGCAAACACATTTAGGTCTTCATTTGATAGGATAAGCTGCCTTGAAACTCCTTTACATGTGGTAATCTGCCCCTACATCCTAGTAAAAAGTTCACTGTAAAATCTTTTTAAAAAGGCAAATGTGTAGGGACAATTTACCTCTCAGAAGGCTGTCACCCTGTGACTTGCCATATGGACCTAGGCTTTATACATCAAGATCCACTGCTATTTAATGAGTTACTGCCTTATCAGTATGCCAGAATGTTCAATACAGTAATTCCAAGAAAAATAAAGCTTATTTTTTTCCTGCATTTCTATTTTTAAAATCTCATTGCTTTTATTCTTCTACCCATCCATGTTTGCATTTTTTCTCATTTCATTATTATCTTTTTCCTTTTCTGATGGAACTCATAACATCTATGTGCCATATTTACAATGCCAAAAACATTACCTCCTTTATTTATCAAGTGATACCTATTGCATGACCAGCATCTGTTTTGGCTCTGTAGAGAGTAGACTTGAATGTAAAGCATCTTCCCTGTGTGAGATGTTCTGAAGGTGGCAGAGCAAGACCGCTGCCCTTGCCTGCTACTTGCAATGCCGAATAACCTTGAGCATACTTAATCAGCACACGCTCTTCATTTCAAGTTCAGATGTGTCACCTCCCAACTAACAATATGTAAAACCACATTACAAGGTATGAAATACTTTATTTTCCTTAGAAGTTGTAATGTGATAACAATAGCAAGCATTTATCATGAGCTTAATTTATAACAGGTACTATGTGATAAGAGCTTTTAATCTTATCTGAACTTTTTATAGATAGGAAATCTTATCCCCTTTTACAGAACAGGAAACAGGACCACAGATAATTTGTGTGACTTACCCAAAGTCATACTACTTATGAATGAAACAACGAAAATTTGAATTCCAAAACTGCTTCATAAGAATTATGCTTCAATTGTGGCAAAATGAAACAAAATGAGAAACTCAAATGAACAAGCCACATGTGGGGTTGAAGTTCAGTTCCATCCTCAGGTCAATGACCCTGAACCAGTGTACATTTCTAAGTTGACTGTCAGTGTTTTTTTTGTTTTTCTTCAACAAAAACACAGCCATAGATTGGAAAACATTTATCTCCATTTAGTTTTCACTTTATAATCCTCCATTTGGAAGTAGTAGGGTTTTGTACTGCATGGAAGAAAACAGAACTCATCTGCACCTTTTACTTAAGGTCACCGAGGAAAAGCAAGTGTGCAGAAGTAAGCCAATAGGTTTGGAGCAGAATAGCGAAAAGAGTTTCCTTGGACTAGACTGATGACAGGTAGATGGATGATCGAGAGATAGACATATAGATAATATGTAGATGAACAGATGATAGATGTTAGGTAGGTAAATAGATATATGATCTGTAGATGGACAGATAGATGTTAAGTAGACAGGTGGCAGATAGGTAGCTAGACGATAAATAGATACATAGATGATCAATTGATTGATTGATAAGTAATAGAGATATAGAGAGATAGATAGATGATAGACAATGATTTTCTCAGCTGGGGAAAAGAGTAACGCCTTTCAGCCTCATAAAAGTGAGGCTCAAAAGCTGTCTCCTGGTCATGGCCCAGAGCAGCTGTGGGACCTCAGGAATGATTGATAGATAGGTAGATAATAGATAGATAGATAGATAGACAGATAATAGAGATATAGAGAGACAGGTAGTTAATAGACAGACAATGATTTTCCCAGTTGGGGCAGATAGTGATGCCTTTCAGCCTCGTGGAAGTGGAGCTTGAAAGCTGTTTCCTGGTGATGGTCCAGGGCAGCTGTGAGACCCCAGGAAAAAGTGCTTCTCAGGGAATAAAGGCATAAACAAATGGGACCATATCTGAAATGGTTTGGAGGCTTCCAAGAGATTCCCACAGAGATGCTGACCTGGTGGGCCACATTGACAAGGACAATGCCCATCTCAGTGGTGCCTGTACAGTCAAATAGGCCCTGAGGCTGCCCATTATGGGATGCCAGGGGCTGGGGTGCATCCGTGGGAGGGAGGGCGAAAGGAATCCACAGGAATGACTAAAAATGACTTTCCTGCCAACCCATCAGAATGGAACTTGGAATAAAAGACTCAGTTATGCATATACAATATGTTCTTCATTGTAGATGTGTTTTAAATACCTAACGTTGTCAGACACTAGAAATTCAGAGCCAATATAAATTATCCATAATGATTATGTAAATATTCATGTCATTGACATTTAAAGTAATTAACAATTTGTGTAAATATTGCGTTACCTCCATTTTATGCCAGAACTATGTTGTAACCACTAAAACTAAAAAACAACAACAAACAAACAACTCTAGAACACAATACGGGAGGCAGTTTTTAGATGGAATCTTGACCTGCTTTCCCTGGTACAATAAATCTTGAGTATTGGGGGCCACAAACAGTAACAGAAAATGAAAAGTAGGAGAGAGGAAGGGTGCATGTGTTGTCAGCAGAGGGTATATCATAGTTACCAGCAGATTACGTGCTTTGGAAAGACACAACATGTTTTGTTTGTTTGTTTTGAGACAGCATCTCCCTCTGTCACCCAGGCTGGAGTGCAGTGGCGTGATCTTGGCTTACTGCATCCTCCATCTCCTGGGTTCTAGCGATTCTCATGCCTCAGCCCCCCAAGTAGCTGAGATTACAGGCACATGCCACCATACCCTGCTAATTTTTGTATTTTAGTAGAGATGGGGTTTCACCATGTTGACCAGGCTGGTCTGGAACTCCTGGCCTCAAATGGTCCACCTGCCTCCACCTCCCAAAGTGCTGGGATTACAGAAACGAGCCGTGGTGCCCAGCCAGATACCAACATTTGTATATGCTACTCTATGTTCTGTGGCTGACATTGCAAATGAAATTCCTATAGATTTCCTGGACCTAGTCCCTGGAATTCATGGAGGAGTTGTGTCTTCGGGGTCAGCCTAGAAGCATCTGAGGCCATGAGTCTCTGAATACAGCCTCATGGTGATTTTATCAGAACTTACCTCCAATGGGCAGCATCACTATTGCCTAACAATCCATTTTACCAATATCTATAACATTTGTTTGCTAAGTAAAATTCAGTGCATGTGTTCATGCTTAGTAACTTATATACAAAAATCAAGATTTAAATATAATCAAATCATAGTGATTTAATCCAGTGGGATCAGTGACCTGGAAGAAGAAGATGGCAATAGAGGAAACAAAAGCTGCTTCTTCCCTATTTCAAATGACAATACTAATAATTCCATACCTACAACTTCTTACTTTCTTACCTACTTTCTTACTTCTCAAGGCATGACAGGTTGAACTGGTATGGCTTATCATAAGTCCACTGCTTCACAGAATTATTTAGAGCAACACATTTTCTTGGAAGGCAAGGTCTTTGTCAGGAGCCCTGTGTGACGGGCACGAGCAGGGCTGCTTTTCTGAAGCAGAGGCAGGAGGCCGCTTCCCTCCTTCCTAGATGTTGCCAGCGTGCCTCCTTGGGATGGTCGGAGCTCTTTGGGGCATCTCACCACACTGCACCAGCCTCCATGCCCCTCGAGAGACGAGACTGTGAGGGCGCATTCGATCTCTCCAGCATGTACCTATTGCAGAGCACTGATTATTTCCTGACTTTACAGGGTGAAGAGGTAGAGTGAGTGGCCGAACTGAGGCTCAAGCCCAGTGGTCCCAACTCCCAGTGCTAGATTTTTCCCATGACATCAGAAATTTATCTCTGGATTTCAAATTGTGCATATCAAGGAATACATACATTTCCGAGGTTAAAAGTTGCACATGCTTGATCCAAATGTCAGTATAACTAAAAATATGAGGGTTATTTTCTAGTGATTTCAAAATCTCCTAATCCTTCTGTAGGAAAATATATTTACCCCAGCTAATACGACTCTGTCTCTCCACTATCATTACATTTCTTCAAAGCATTTCCAATAAGAACACTCCAAATTATCTCCCCTCAGCTAGTTCATCTGTGCAGTCAATAAGCAACATTTTATTGCTTTTATGAATTAAGCCCACTTTGCATCCAATCATTTTGCAAACATCTGTAGCAGGAACAGTCTAGGGAGCTTTTGAAAAATCAATCAGAGAGGAACAGCTTTCACTTCATGTGTTGGGCTTTTAAAAAAAAATTTTAATAAAGTATTTACACATGTTTGCTGTGCCTGAAATGGAAACACAGCAGCGCCGGCAGCCCCAGCACCGCAGTGGGAGGGTGAGAATGGTCAAAGCCCAGGCGGCTAGCTGGGGGCCACAGGGCCTCGTGTGGCTGCCAGGTGAAGACTGAGCAATAGCAATGGCTGCCTGGGGTCAAGGACAGAGCTCACCCAACATTAGGTGGGGACATTTGCTTAAATAAATCTTGTGGAGTGGTTGAAGACACCCATTTTTTTCCCCTTTCTGACCTATGAGTTTTACATGTAAAGAGAAAAAAGAGGGAAAGGCTCAAGTATAACAAGGTACCGAGGTCTGATCTTTATAAATGAAATAAGTATGTGCCCTGTGTGCAGAGTTGAAAGGCTCCATGCTTACCTGATGTGGATTTCCAGAATCACTGAGGGTGTGAAGCAGGGGATGCTATAGAAAGGAGAGGAGACACTGAGATACTCAACTTAGGAGATATTGAGACTGAAATCTTAAGGCAGGGATTGTGAACCTCAGGACTTTCCAGAAGGAATTCTAAGGTCAGCTTGGATGCATTAGTTACTTCCAGAAAATCTGGAGTGTGTTGATTTTTAGTCTGTTTTCCCTCTATTTGTGTTGCCTTTATAACATTTTATAATGAGATTTTAGAATCCGACATGTTTCTTGTGGTGTGTGGTTTTGAGAAATGTTTCCCCAGCGTGTGCCCCTGGATTATTTGATTCTCTATGTTTAAACTCCAGAGAGTGATTGTGGCTCAGCGTAGTGAAACGGGCAGGACAGGAGGGGACAGACACAGATGGCACATTTAACCACTGCGGCTGGGGCCGAAGCTCAGCGGTAGCCAGCCATGGAACCAAAGGTGCTGAGGGCTGGAGGAAACCATTCTAATTGAAATCTTCCACTTTATTGGTGGGAATTTAAGGCTAGACATGTGAATGTTCTTTGTCAGAGAGAAAACCTCAAGAGATTATATGTCAGTGTGGGATTCTCTATCTGCTTTACTCTCTGTTTTCCTCTCTGTCTTTACCACTGATGGGTTGAAGGAGATTTTCTTTTAATCAGTACAGTGATCTTATTCCATGAGAGGCATTCCTTATTGATGAGAGGAAGACGTCTTGCATACAGTGAGCTTGTTTTAAAGAATAAGAGGATCCAGAACAAAATAGGATGTGGGATTTATCCACCTGGCAGAGGCAGCAACATTATGGGGCAAAGTCACATGCTCCAGAACTTAGCAGTGATGGCGAGATGACGCTGGGACCCTGGAGAGGGTCGGGGAAAAGTACTGGTAGGAAGCCAAGAGAAGGGAGAGGCCAAGGTCCCTGTGCAAGATGCACCTGCCACTTTCTAAGACTAGCAAGGGGAAAAGCTAAGAGGTAACCCTGAACCCACTCCCGACTCATCTAGGAATAAGGGACGGGCCCTTTCTGGTGAAAGATTGTTCTGCTTGTCTTTCCACAATTGGTGAAGGCACCCGTGAGGTGGAGAGGCAAGGATTGTGTTGCTCATGGATGGTTTGGGAGGCAGAATCCTGGAGCAGAAATGGAGAGGGAGTTCAATTTTTTATCCAAAGGCAGTTTTCAGAAAAAGTCTGTAGCTGCCACCTGGCAGTTCAGAAGCAGCTGTGAATCAAGAAAGCACCCTTTGCTCAAGAGACTGTTTTTGCGTAGAGGCCAAGTTTAACATGCGCTTCCCCAAGAGCGATCTTTGAATTATTGACTAAAAGGATGTAAGCAGAGGAGCATGCTTCTTGCTCCCTGGAGTCAACCCCTTGAGCAAATACACTTTCACATTACTTTCTAAAAGCTGTAATCCACTTTGCACTGAAATGAAGCATAGAAAACGTGAATTCATCAGAATACTAGGCATATTTCTTAGTTATTGAAAGCTAAGGTTTATCATCAAACCCTTGATGTATTAATATTTATTATAGTTTTCATGATCACAGGCATTAGAATGCTTGTATATTTGCCAGGAATACATATCTGCCTGTTTTCACATACCTCACCACAAATAGGTGGCTCCCACAAGGACAGTGTTTAAACACATCACCTCTTTTTTCCCAAAAAAAATATGTAATTCAATATTACTTTGACAAACACCAAAAAAAGGATTATTTTCTGTAGCATGAGACTATTTGTGTTGAAGTTACCAGAGCATCATTACCCTGATTTAATATTTCACGGTTTCCAGTTCTACTCTTTAAAAAAGGCAAACATTGGGACAACTGTAAAATCCCAGTTCTATTTTGGATTTACTCTGTGGCTAGTGAGAAACGTTGCTGGTTTAGATGGCAGTCCTTTGATTTCCCTCTTGACTGCTGCTGCAGCGAAGCTGGTGTCTGAGTGCACCAAATCACAGAAGCCAATTCCTTTTTCACTGTTCACTGCAAACCTCAATGAACCTCAACTGAGCTCCTCAGGGGCACCTCAGTCTTCTGCCTTCTCCCAGCTCAATTACCATTGCGTTTGGATGACTTTACATTTATGAAGTTTAGGGTGTATTCTAGGCCACATGCTGTGGACTGGTGACCAAGGTAGTTCCTGCACAGTTCCCTGTCTCCTGGGAACAATGTCTATTATATAGACCAGGCTTCCTCTCTCTCTCTCTCTCTCTCTCTCTCTCTCCTCTCTGTTGGCTCATTTTAAGGCACATTTTGGATTTTCCCTTGCATGGATGGGCCTATTGTAATCTCCAGGGTTTTAGTGAGTGAAGGGGAAGGCTGGAGGAGACATGAAGATGGAAGCAGGATGGGAGCTGTGATGCACAGAGTGACACTTGGTAAGTGTCTGTTGAATGGATGAGTTCCAGGCTGTGTCCCTCAGAGCATGAAGCTTCTTCCTTCATGCCTAGGTTCATTGATTACCTGGAATTTACAAAACACTGTCTTGGTACCCAGACCACGACTCCCACTCCTTGCTTTCCCAACTTCATATTTCTTGCTGTTTTCTGAACACCATGTTAATTGTTCTGCTACGCACTTTTCCTTGAAACCTTTTCTTTGCTTAGCTCTAAGGGATCCACCTCTCAAGGCTTCTGTCTCTCTCATTGCCAGCTCCTCCTGAGCCTCATTTGCCAGATTCTCCTCACCTTCCTGACTTCCAAATGCAAGCACGGCCTTGGCCCTTTGTTTTCAGTAACAACCCTCTCTACCATCATGCTCCCGTGTAATCTCATGGCTTTAATTATTGCCTACAGCAGTGACCTCCATGTTAATATCCCCTACTCGGACATCTCTCTAATATCCACATTTATATATTTAATTGCAAAACATGACATTATGTCTGTTGTGGGATGAATTGTGTCTCCAAAACGATATGCAGACATCCTGGGACTTTTACCTTAAAAATCAGAGTCTTTGCAGATGTAATCACGATGTTCCTTAATATCCTGGAACCTAAACATTTAGCGTCACCTGGGTGTTGAGGAAAAGAGCTTGTGGGTTCATGTGTAGTAGCTCAGTACTCACCACACTCTTTGGTAAAAAAGAAACCTCCCGTTCCATTTTCCCTCCAAGGAACCATTTTGGTCCAAGCAAGATATTAAATGAGAGGAAAAGATTGGATAATTTTTAGGTTCCTTCCAAAATAAATTATATAAAGTTAAATCCCTCTACCTAATTTGACTTCTGTGGTTTGAAAATGCACAGAATGTGACTAGAGCCCGATTTTCACCTGGTCTCTGGTCTCATTGGCATTGTTTCTGGAAGCTTGGATTAGGATGGGCTCTGCTCCTATATGACCAGTGACCTTAGAGGAGTGGGGAAGAGACACAGACACAGGCAGAAGGTCATGTGAAGAAGAGGCAGAGATGGGAGTCATGGATCCACAAGCCAAGGAATGACAAAAATTGCTGGCAACCAAAGCAGCTAGAAGAGGCAAGGAATAATTTTCTCCTAGAATCCACAAAGAGACCACAGCCTTGCTGACACCTCCATTTCAGACCTCTAGCCTCCAGAACTAAGAGACAATAAAATGGTGAGGTTTTCAGCCACCTGGCTTGTAGTACTTTGTTAGCACAGTTCTAGAAAATAAGCATAGTGTCCAAAACCAAAGTTCTGATTCTCTCACCCCTCAACTTGCCATTTGTAGCGTCTTCGTTTTACAGGTAGTGATAATCCCCTTCTTCTGGTTCCTTTGGCCAGAAACCACCTCACTGGCTACCTGGATTATTGTAGCAATTGCCACTCGGTTTTATTTTGTCCTCATCTTCCCCGACTCAGCACAGGTTATTCTCCGACAGGTTCCTTGCATGGCTTGCTCCGGACTGGCTTCAGGTCTTTCTGTAGATGCCGCTTTTTCAATGAAGATTCCTAGCCCAGGCAGGTAACATCACCTCTCTTCTTTCTCACTCTACTCATCCCCTCCCCGGCTTATTTCCTCTATGGCAAATATCATGAAGAAATACATTACACATTCCACCTATTTATTTATTCTTTTTCTTCCCTGCCTGTCGGCACAAGAATACAAGCCCTCTGAAAGTACAAATGTAGAGGTTTTGGGTTGTTTTTTTTTTTGCTGTGTCCCCTGTAGGAAGGTCAATGCCTGGCATATGGGTACTCTATTAATATTTGTTAAATAAATGAATGGGTGGCTTTGGCCAGTTTTCAGATATATTGTGTTGATTCATTGTTTCCTTCTTTATTAGTCTTCATCCTTTTTCATTGTAATGAAGACAGAGCTCATTGACAAACCCTTGCATTCTTCTCACCTGTATGAAATCTAGGCTGGGGAGCAAGCTCCTGGGAAACCAGAATCTATGGCGGAGGGATTGAACTTGATATCATTTGTCTTGACATGAACCTAAAAATCATCCCGTCTCTTCCTCTCATTTGATAAATTGCTTGCGCCAACATGGTTCTTTGGAGGGAAAATAGAATGGAAGGTTTCTTTTTTACCAAAAAGTGTGGTGAGTACTGAGCTACACATGAACCCACAAGCTCTTTTCCTGAACACCCAGGTGACTCTAAATGTTTAGGTGCCAGGATATTAAGGACCAGTTTGAATCCCGCATCCTTCCTACCTTGATATTTTTTAATAGAACTGTTTTTCAACTGGGCTCTAGTCTCATTGGTGTTGTTTCTTGAAGCTTTTTTTATTTTCCCTATATTACATGTTGTCAGAAACTTATCTTACTCCACTGTAAGACTCTTGAGATAAGGTGATATGACATCTTAATTTCTCATTGTATTCCTTAGCTGGTAATTTCTCTTTTAGTTTTATTTTTTAAATGTTTTAATTAACAAAATTGTGTATATTTATGGAGTACAACATGATGTTTTGAAATATGTTGTTTACATTGTGGAAGGGTGACTCAAGCTAATTAAGGTATGTATTACCTGACGTATTTATCATTTATTTGTGATGAGAACACTTAAAATCTACTCTTTTAGCAATTTTCAAATATACAGCACAATTGTTATTAATAGTCACCATGTTGCACAATAGATCTCTTGCTTAGCTAGTAAATTTAAGTAGTGGGGCTCACAGAGTGCCTGTTGAAATAAATATTATTTCTGTTGCCATAAAGCTGTGTCCTCTAGTGAATGCAAATCAAAAAACAAAAATTAGGCGGGTAAGTTAATAATTTGTCATATTATCCCCTCTAGGGAGCCCTCCCTCCTTATCCCAAACTAAAGCGTGGAGAGTGTAGTGAGCAGGACAAAAATATGATGAGATTCTACCTTGAGTGGTAGAATCTTTACTGTGTTACCTCATCCAACGCTACCCAAAAATCTGGCTAATTATCTCCATGTGTCTTATGAAGAAACCAATAATTCTAAAGGCTGAATAACTCACTGAAGTTCTCAAAGCTTCCAGGGGCAGCAGTAGGATGTGAAGCCAAGTCTGTGTGGCACAAAACCCTTTTATTTCTGTGTTTATTTGCAGAATGTAACATTTCAAGTGAAGATGCATAAAAAAAGACACATATATTATTTTGTCCTGTAATGCCATCCTGCCTTTTCTCCTGAGAAACTTGCATATTTTAAAATAAACAATCTTCCAGGGATCCTAGGGCCTTGCCTTCTCCAATCTCCCTGTTTCCATTACTTCTTACACAGGGAGCATGTCTGGGAACTATGCAGGCCTGAATGTTTTCAAACTGTTGTTATTCTGAAAAGCAAGCCAGGGTCATATTTACAAAGCATTATATTTTCACTTAGTAGCCACAGTATTCTTGTGAAATATAGTAGTAAATGACATTTTTAGTCTCCTGTCAAGAAAATGAGAGAATATAACCTAATGGGCAGGCAAATCCAAGGCCTGAAGGATGGGGCTGACATTCTGAGCCTGGGCTGAGGTCCTAGACACTTATCAAATTAAAACCAGCCAGATATATGCTGACCCAAAGTTCAGAGAAACAAGCAGCATGAAATCTGTGTGCAATGGTAAATTGTATGTGTCCATTTGACTGGGCTAAGTGATACCCAGATAGCTGGTGAACATTATTTCTGGGTGTGTCCATGAGGGAGTTTCTGGAAGAGCCTAGCGTCTGTTTCAGTGGACTGGGTAAGGATCAGCCCTCACCAGTGTGGGCAGGCATCGTCTAATCCTTTGAGAGCCCTAAAAGAAAAAAGGATATAGAAAGGGCAAATTCCCTACTCTCTCTCCTGAGCTGGAACATCCATTTTCTCCTGCCATTGGACATTGGAGCTCTTTTTTTGTTTGTTTGTTTGTTTGTTTTACTTTGGACTGGGACTGAATTTCACCACCATTTTTTATGGATCTCCACCTTGCAGAGGGTTATCACAGGACTTCTCCATGTCCATAATTATGTGAGCCAATTCCCATAATAAATAACCTCTAGTGTCTATCATCTAATCTATCTATCTATCTGTCTGTCTGTCTCTCATCTACCTATCATCTACCTACCATCTATCTATCATCTACCTATCTCTCATCTACCTATCATCTACCTACAATCAATCTATCTATCTATCTATCTATCTATCTATCTATCTATCTATCTATCTATCTATCTATCTATCGTCTCTCATCTACTTATCATCTACTATCTATCTATCTATCTATCTATCTATCTATCTATCTATCTATCTATCTATCATCTATCTATCTCTCATCTACCTCTCATCTACCTACCATCTATCTATCTATCTATCTATGGAAAACCTAGACTAATAAAATGTGGATTTTTGGCCGGGCGCGGTGGCTCACGCTTGTAATCCCAGCACTTTGGGAGGCCGAGGCGGGCGGATCACGAGGTCAGGAGATCGAGACCACAGTGAAACCCCATCTCTACTAAAAATACAAAAAAAAATAGCCGGGCGTGGTGGCGGGCGCCTGTAGTCCCAGCTACTTGGAGGCTGAGGCAGGAGAATGGCGTGAACCCGGGAGGCGGAGCTTGCAGTGAGCCGAGATTGCGCCACTGCACTCCAGCCTGGGTGACAGAGCGAGACTCCGTCTCAAAAAAAAAAAAAAAATGTGGATTTTAAAAATGATTCTGAAAGGAGGGCTTGCTCTAAGGAAGAGTATAAACATAAATGCTGGCTAGTGGAAATGTGATCTCCAGCTTTGGTTATTGATAAAACTTGCATTTTATTGGCATATCCAGGGACTTATTGGACAATTCAAGATAGAGTTAACAAATTGATTCAAAGGCCTGGAGGTATTGGGAAAAAAAAACAAAACTGTGCTTCTGGACTGAAGAACAGGAATGATTGACCCATGGTAGATTTGTCTCATCCAAAGCCTGTTGTGTTTTCTCCGTTCTCTTCCCAGCTTCCCCATGGCTTCCCAACAGACTATTACATGCCATTTATACTTTCTTTTCCTACAATTAGAAAAGAGTGACACTTGGATCCAAATGACCTTTAGGCCATGGATTCCAGAGCATTTGGACATGTTTGCTTTGCTAGAAAGGGCGTCTAATACAGTTTTTAAAATATGAAATCTGAAAACAAAGTCTTTGGGCTTCTTCACCATCATTCTGAAATTTAATATGTAGTTAGGAAAGCTGGCCAACAGGTAAGCTGATGTTCTCTGTAAAGCTCTGGACATGTCAAGCTATTTGAAGGGGAACTCACTGTTAATGTATTATACAGCTAGACTTACAGCTTTCCTTTGCTTAATTAAAGATTTTTTTTGGGAGAGAAAAAAACACTCATTAAAAAGAAAGCAAGGACTAAAGGGTTTCCTAGACTTTTGTTGTACACATCACCTCTGGGCAACTTTTGCTTGCTGTGTATTGCAGAGGTGTTATATTCACATTTACACAACTGCATATCAAAGAGGGTCCCTTTTTTTCACTCATTGTTTCCAAGATGTGTCAAAACAATTTTGATATTAAAAATAATAAGGGGCTGGGTGTGGTGGCTCATGCCTGTAATCCCAGTACTTTGGGAGGCCGAGGCAGGCAGATCATGAGGTCAGGAGATCGAGACCAACCTGGCTAACCTGGTGAAACCCCATCTCTACTAAAAATACAAAAAATTAGCCAGGTGTTGTGGTGGGCGCCTGTAGTCCCAGCTACTCGGAAGGCTGAGGAAGGAGAATGGTGTGAACCCGGGAGGCGGAGCTTACAGTTAGCTGAGATTGTGCCACTGCACTCCAGCCTGTGCGACAGAGCGAGACTGTGTCTCGGGGGGGGGAAAAAATAATAATAAGGCATTTCCCCCAAATTCCCTGCCAACAAAATAAAAAAATGGTTAGCGTTCAAGGAGAATTCGATAAATCAAATGCTAGTTCCCCTGTGGCTCTTTCCTCTTTCTGTCAAAGAATAACAATATAGATGTTGCTTTTGATAGCTCTGAAATAAATTTTCTTGTTTGTGGTAAATAAGCTCATCTCAAGAATAGGTCAAACTCCTTGTGTTAGGTTAGGCAGGAGCATTGGTCAAAAAATAAAAAGGAAAGAAGTTGAATTACTATTTTTATAATTTTGTCTACAGTGAGTCCCTTCCTACAAAAGTGGAACAAAAATGTTACCATGTGACAACTTCTGGAATTCTCCCCACAGGCAACAAAGCTGTCTCTTGATCTTTCCTTCTTTTCTGCCAAGTTTTTGCACAGAGTCATGGTTTGCATTACCTTTGTCCCAGCCTTAGTCATTCTTGGTGTAAATGTTATTATACAGTCCCAGCAGATTATTGTCCTGCCACGGCCCTAATTCCAGAGCACTGGCTTGCATGCTGATGGCGTTCAAGTGCACCTGGAGCTTTTTTGTGCAAGGTGCTGAGCTCCTCGGCCTCTGATTCTTCAGTTTGCTCCAGCTGTAGGTAGCGGGCTGGGGAGCAGTGCCAACTAGAACAAGTATCCCACACTCTCCCTTGATGCGATCTCCATCACCTGCTGATGGGGACGCACATTCTTCCCACCCCCTGGTTAAAAGCTAGCACTTTGCTTTGCACACAGGTCACTGTGGGCTGCCCCAAGCTTTCAGAGAACACACCCCATTCTGGCAAGTGTGGTGCATCAGGAATGTGCGTAGGGGTTGCTGCTGACTTCTGCTGCCTTTCAGCCTACTTGAATATGGGAATAAGTACAACCCTACAGGGTGATGGTTTCCAATCTTGCTTGCATATTAGACTCATGTGAGGGTCTTTAACAATAAACACCCCACACCAACAATACCAGAATCTCTAGAGCTAGGACTCGGATAGTTTTGTTCCTTCCCTTTTCTTTCCCCTGCTTCTCTTCCCCAGCACAGATAATTCAATATGTTTCCAAAGTTAAATGAATGCTCTACTGGAAGGTGAAGCATCAAGTTAGAAGGAATATGGGTTTTTAGAACCCTTGTGTGATACCTTAGGACAACTACCAGTTCAGATTGTCACGTCAGAGAGAAAGAGTTTCTCTCTTGTTTTACTCACGTCTACTGCATTTTTAGTAAAACACATGGCCCCACAGCTGATTAATATAATCTCTTAACTGGCGTTTCTTTAAATCATGCTGGTGGCTCTTGGCCCTCACTGGCTTAGATTGAAATCATGAATATACATGTCTAATTTTCTTCTCTACATGGTCAGTTCTTTGAGAAAATGCACTCTAACTTATTCATTCTCAGTTTCATTCGTCAAATACTTACTGTGCATATGTCAGGTGCTGCTTTTGATCCAGTGTCATGCCAGAGCCCTCTTAACCTCGGCAGGGAGGGGACCAGGTTCAAGAGGCCAAAGAAGAATCTGGGAGCCAGCAGACCAGATAGAGGGTTTTATTAGGGGAACTTACATGCATGGACAGTCCAGTGGCTGAACAGGGAACCACAACTGCTTGCAGAAAGCATGCGTTCTTATAACACCCTCACTCACCATCCTCCCCCAGCAAGCTCCACGGGGCCACCCTCATTTCTTAATTTATTGCTATCAGGTGCATCTGCCATACACTAGGTATTGAAAATATACGAAATAAACTCCCCAACTTCAAGGGGATAATATCCTAGCAGAGGATATAATAATGCACAAACAATTAAATTAGTATGTCAGATGGTTATAACTGTCCCAAAGAAAAAAATATTGTTAAGGGGTTTGAATAGTATTTTCATGGAGGGAAGGATGATCAGGGAAGGGCATTTGTGTTCTAGTACTGAGTGGTCTGTCTAAACAGGCACACATATATTTTTTGTGGAATAAAAATAATTTGCCCTGGAACATGTAGTTATTTGTAACTAGAAGTAAGGCTATAGCCCAGATGACGTTTCTCCAATGCAGCACTCCTTCCAGCTAAGATATCAACTCTCATTCTGGTTCACTGTACCTATCTTGGTATTTATTCACCAGCTCTTCTAAATTGTTGTGGCTTATTTATTGAGAATGGGAGAATCAGATAAATTTTATTAAGGCTGTATGAAAATTAAGAGTACATAGGACCTAAGTGTGATTAGATGATTTAGAAACGTGCTTCTGTGAGTAACAGACAGCAATCACACGTATGGATTTTGTGAGCCAGGTATTCTCAAATGGGGAGGTGGTAATAGTCCACCCCAGGTGCAGGCAATGGGTGCATTGCTTGTAGATAATCTAAAAATAACAGTGAAACCAATTAAAATCAGTCTGTTTCTATTATCATTGTGCGCCAAGAGTTTTAATAATGTCAGTGATAAAATACCCCTTCTGTGGATGGCTCCCATCTTCTATCACTGAGAGGCCACCAGTAAAATTCAGTGCTCACCTGTGGAAAATGGGCCACCCTCACTATTGTAAGCAGAAAGGATTTTAATAGAAAAAAACTGGGCTCTTTCAACATTGTGGGAAAAGCTAGAGACACAGGCTCTAGGTTGAGAGTAACTCCCAGAACATGACATAACCACAATCAAGAACATGAGGGCATCAGAAAGCATCACTGGGCACCCGGGCTTTAAGGAGACGTTGCTGTTGCTGCAGCCCAGAACCGAGGGGGCAGCTACCGCTCAGCAGCAATGGAGCTCGCGACTGCTGCGGCCGAACACCCAGCTCTTTAGGACTTCTTTTGCCAGAGGCAACAGCAAAGCAGCAGTCAGAGGGCTTCCCCCTCGCTCTGGCCTCCTGATGATGACCTGCTCACACTCATCTTATTCAGACGGCCTAATGGATGACCAGAACTCCAGCTGCCAGGAAGTCTTGGAAATGTGGTTTTCATGTTTCTAGTTTGTGAAATACAGAAAGACACACAAACAGGAGATTGGAAAGGATAGCAAGAGCCTATCAATATTGTACTCTTCCACACACCCACCGCACTGCCGCTCCATATCTGATACCACTTGCCACCCGTATTTAAGTGGTCGCACAATAACAACATCATAGTAGGCATATCCCACCTAATATAATGTAACTATCCCTTGCCCAAGGTAAAATGTACTTACCTGTCTTAAAAAAAAGGGAGACCCGAGCTGGGCGTGGTGGTGCATGCCTGTAATCCCAGCTACTCAGGAGGCTAAGACAGGAGAATCACTTGAATCTGGGAGGCAGAGGTTGCAGTGAGCTGAGATCGCACCACTGCACTCCAGCCTGGTGACAGAGTGAGACTCCATCTCAAAAAAAAAAAAAAAAAAAAAAAAAGGGAGACCCAGAGTCCTATAAATTACTGCCTCATCCCTGGGTCATGATATATTTTGATACTGCCCTGCAATCCTATAGTCTTATAACATTCAAGCTAAATCAGTTTTACCATAACAAAACACCTTATAAACAAGCAACATGGAAAATAGATGAAGGAAAAGGAAATTGTTTAACAATTATAAGTATGTGCACAAACGAATAGAATAGAGAAGAATGTAGGGGAGGCTATTGAAGTGTTTGTTTCTGCAGCTACTCTTAGAGCTGTATTTGGTATTAATAACTTCCTTCCTTTACTACCCATTCTCTGGCCCAATTTGTCAGGGTTTTATACCTGGCGAGGTGAGGTACTTCATCCTTCCTCACAAGCTGAGCCCTGGGTAGTCCTGCCTGTAATGGGCTGCTGAAAACATCTGTTAGCTTTTATAGCTGGATATGGAGTTCCTGGAGGAATTTCAGAGAATCTCCTGGATTTCAAAGTATCCTTTCCTGCTGGCATTCTGTTGCAGCAATGCTATTACTCCTTTGAAATCAGTGTCAATGACCTGGGTCAACACAGTGACCCTCTTTTTTGGCCTGCTGGTCCCATATCACCTGGTGGTCCAGTTCACTGGTACAACCTTTGTGAAAGTATTCACATATGGGGTGATGAGAGCTCTAACTAGCAGAGCTCATAGTCATTGGAAGAACAGTGAAAGCTTTAGGAGAGAGTGAATCATTAGTTGAGTTAGTGAAAATATGATTCCTCCCGTAACCCCTGAGTTTCCAGACCCATTTATTCTGGCTATGGGAACTCATTATCATATGTTAATCCCTAATTCAAAACATGCCATTCACTTTGCAGGAATCATGTCGACCTTAGCTTTTGCAATTATTGAGACATCTATAAGCCTTTCCGTCATTCTCTCGGTCCAGTTACTTCTGGGACTGTTGAATTAAACACAAAGATGTAAACTATGGACACCTTTGCTGTCATTCCCACAACTGCCTCACAACACCTATGAACTAGTGACTGGACCCTGAAACCACCCCGCAGAAAATCCCCACGTTTCCATGGCTGTGTTTACCACCAGCAGCAGCGGAAGTCGTAAGCAGATGGACTCCACAGCACCTCCAACTTCCAGCTCTTGCTCAAGAGCATCTAACTCGCAGAAATTCATTCACAACCAGTACCCTAGATTCAAGGGAGTCTTAGAAATCAAGGTTTTAGCTTTCTGGTTTTTGCATAACAGGAAAGTATACCACACAGCGATTGAGATGGATGCTTCTCCGTTCACGACATTTCTAAGAATTCAAGTAAAGTAAGTGAATAAAAAATTGTCACAGTGTGTTAAACACTGCTTATTAACAATGCCATTCAAATGCATAGTATGTTGCACATTTGGCAGAAGATGGCGAACATACATTACAATAGTTACTGAATTCTCACCGTGTCTCTTTGGGTTTGGTTTTGTCATCCCCATTTTGTTGATTAAGACAAATACACAGAGAGTTGAGTTAATTCATCCAAGAGTATACTGCCAAGATTCGAACAAGGGTTTATTTTCCTTTCACTATTTCACATTGCCTTTTAACATCTATGTGAGAAACGTAAAGATTATTTTTTATTCTTGCTCAATGTTGAGATAGAATATGGCAGCTCTTTTCCTCCCATAATTAGTTGTGTAGGTTGCGCACTGCAAAAATCTTGAGGGCACCACCACGTAGGCATAATAAAGTACCATACAGTTCTGAGCATTATAGAATCGAAAGCCTTATTTTCATAACTTGTATCTTTCTCTGGGATTTATATTGTTCATTATGCTCCTCAATTTAAAGAAATGGGACTTTTTACTGGGTTTTAGAAGTGAATTTGCTAATTTGCCTCAGTTGCATTCATTTGAATCATAGTAAGTGAGTTCTCTTACTGGAAGATGTTTTTCTTTTTTTTTTTTCCTTATAGTTAAAGAATCAGTCTGAACATTTAGGATGAGAATATGAAATGAGCTTACTTTACCTGGAATGTTCTTCTGTGTAAGGAGTTGGGCGTTTCATACTCAATTTACTAACCATATATATTATCATATATGTACCTAAGGAATCCTGAATATTTTTTCCTAAAATCTGAAAGGAAAAAAATCATGAAACAAAAGGTGAAATACCATAGCTATGATGTGGTTAGACTTCAGTTGGAATTAGTCTGTTCTTCTTTTTCTTTCTCCCTGGAGCCATTTCAGAAATGGAAGATTTCCTTAGATACTAATTTTCTCAGCACGGGTTGGAAAAACAAGCAAACAAGAGGGCCTAGATTCTAAGTCACATCATTGACTGTGAGAAAAGGACTTCAAACTTTTTTTTTTCAGTAAAAAAAAAAAAATTCCATCAGAACAGCTGCTTCCATTTCCTTTGAACTTGTGATGGTAGAAACATTTTGGTTGGCCTGGCGCGGTGGCTCACGCCTGTAATCCCAGCACTTTGGGAGGCCGAGGCGGGTGGATCACGAGGTCAGGAGATCGAGACCATCCTGGCTAATACCGTGAAACCCCGTCTCTACTAAAAATACAAAAAATTAGCCAGGCGTGGTGGCGGGCGCCTGTAGTCCCAGCTACTCGGGAGGCTGAGGCAGGAGAATGGGGTGAACCCAGGAGGCAGAGCTTGCAGTGAGCCGAGATTGTGCCACTGCACTCCAGCCTGGGAGACAGAGTGAGACTCCGTCTCAAAAAAAAAAAAAAAAAAAAAAAGCATTTTGGTAACTTTGTTAGCAGGCAGTAGGATTGGTAGATAAGGCTCGTTTTAGTCTTCTTCTGGCTGTCCCTGCATCTGAACCCTCTGTTGAACTTCCACTGCACTTTATTGTTACCTTTTCCCTGGTTCTAAGGCATCAGAGAAACAAAAGTAGAAGGTGAGCAAGGAGCATAAAGTAGAATTTTTAAAAAGCATATTCTAGAGCAAAGGAATCCAGGGAGAGACCCCAGTTCTTGACTCTACTCTTCATCCTGAGGCCATAGCCTCCATTTGTGGTTTTCTTCTGTTACCCTTTCCAGGTTCCCCTTGCATTTAGGCAACACTTTAGCCATCATTTTCGGGGTAAGGATCCCAGTCCTCCTCCCTGTCCTGAATATGGCAGCTATTTTCCTCCCATATTTAGTTGTGTAGGTTGTGCACTGCAAAAATCTTGAGGGCGCCTCCATGTCTGTGGAGCTGCAGTAACTGTGCATGCCCTTTCTCCACCGAGTAGCCCTCCATTCCCGAAATTGTCTCCGTGTTTGCTGAGTTTCCTGTTGTTCAACAGCAACCTTCTTTCCCCCAGATCAGGGGATCAATTACTGCAGCCAATCGCATGAACTCTATTCACATCAGCCTAACCTCCAGGGGCTTAAAGATCCCCAGTTGGCCTTGTGGCTGTCTCAGGATTCAATTCGATGACACAGTTCTTGTGTCCCCTGCCAGAGAGGTTCCTCCCTTGGGTGAAAACTTTTCAACATGGACCAGAACCCTGGAGATGAGAAACAAACATGTTGAGATGGGTCATTCGACATAATGAGGGGTGCTGCAACCCTGAGCCCTGCATATTCTGCCCATGAGGAGAAATCCCATGAAATTCAGAGGAAAAATCCGGTTACTTGTAGAAAACTGGCCACAGTAGACAATACACAGAGTTACAACACAGAGTGGTCAGGGCTATGGAAGAATCTAGAGCGGGGGTTCTATGTAATCAGCCATGAGATTTTACAATTAGATCTGTGGGCATGAGAGAATGGCAGGTCCAGGGGGCAGAGGAAGCGAGGTCCTGAAGGTGGAGTGAGAAGGGGTCAGGCAGGGAGCAGCTTTCACAGCAGGGAAGAGCCTGTGCTGGGGCATGAGGAACTATGTGTGGCTGCCGGGACAGGCAGGATGATGTGGGGAGTCATGGTGAAGAGCAAGGCAGATCTGGGCTGAGTCCTGGGTCTGATTCTTTCCAGCTGTATGTCCCAGGGTGATTAACCTTTTTCTGTGTATGTCTCCTTATTTTTCTCATTTACATATATATATA